>NC_053429.1:108165687-108765687 GCF_007990345.1 Gossypium hirsutum | reverse complement strand
GAATATGAATGTTTGATGCATGATAAACATCTTTTACTAGGTGATTTTTAGTGAAAACACCTAAAAAGGGGACTTGTTTGTAAAAGCGTAAAAGTAGTAGTAACAATATGAAATAAAGGAAAATATGGGCTGATATAAGCATAGTAAAGGTTCAGCTAGGCTTGGGTAACTAAGAAAATGCATGCATTTCATTTTACAAGCCTAGGGACTAAATCATAAATAGGTGGAAACATAGGGGTAAAAAGGTAATTTTACCAAAGCATGAATTATGGATCGATTTGAGTAATGTGATTAATAAACAAGTAAATTTTGACATTATAGATCAAAAAAAAGGTGAACCGGGTCTTGATCTAGGGAAGAATAAAGAATATGACGATTAGGCTCGATTATCATCATTTTTGTACCGAGGTAAGTACATGTGCAAATAATGTGACAATGTGGTACGTTATGTTGTGTTAACATTATGCGATAATTATTTTATTGCTTATTATGTATGATATGCCTAATGATAACTGTGTAAGTTTGAATGATATTGGTCGTTATCCACGACATTACGAGCAAGTGCGATGGAGATGTTATGTACATGTGAGGAAAATCCCGTTTGAACCATAGAAAATGTCTAGGATACAAGTGACATGTCACTAGGAATTAAGAAGTCCGAACTCGTTGAGTGGTCTGAATTCATTATGGATGCGAGCATTCGAGCTCGTTGAGTGGTCCAAGTTCATAATGGATGCGATACATGTGATTAAGTTCCAGGCAATGGCCTTGTGTGTCCTACCGGTGGCCAGGTATCCTTGAGTGGTCGGATACCTGACAGCTTTTGTGAGCAGCCCGTGTAAGGAGTTATTGTCTGTGTTGATGCATTGATGATGTTTGTTATTAGATCTATTCTGAAATTCTAAATTAGAAATTATTTCACATTGTATTCATTTAACTTACAATTCATTATTACTTTTCTGAGTTTTACTGATCTGTCATAAAATCATCGATTTAGCTCTATACTCAGCTAAAATTGAGCTACTATCAAACAATCATAATCGGTATCCATGGCTTGCAAAGTATACAGAGATTTTCTACTCAGAATATCTCTAGCCACATTCACTCTTTCCGAGTGATATTCAATTATCAAATCATAATCTTTCAACATTTCAAACCATAAACGCTATCTTAGATTCAAATCTTTTAGCAACATTAGATACTTCAAACTTTTATAATCAGTGAATATATGACATTTTTCACCAAACAAGTAATGTTGTCAAATTTCAATACAGGCTATTACCTTGCCTTACTGCATCAAAACATAATCTAATCTCATTCAATAATATATCTCTGTAATAACAAACTCCTTACCCGATTCAGCCTATGTTGATGCATTGATGATGTTCTATGTGGTTTTATGATGTATATATGATGAGTTTTTGTCTTGATGATGTGTAATACGGTTGCTTGACGGATGTATGAAGATGTATGGATTAATTACTAGGAGATAAAGAATTGTTTAATAACCTAAGATGACAATAGTTATAAATGTGCAACTTGAAATTTTGATAATAAAGTTGACTTGTATGAAGTTTGTATAAAATGCTTCCAAATAGTGTGATTAAGGGAAGGTGCAATAGGATGAAACTATAAAGATGTGAAAGTGCTATGGTGTTGAGTATTGAGTGTCTAAGTATGACATATTGCATGTTATGAAATTGGCTCAAGTGCATGAGTGATTAAGGATGGCAATTGGCTTGGAAAATAGCCTACAAATTGTCCACACGGGTAGACTCACGGGCATGTGTCTAGGCCGTGTGTGACACACGGCCTGTCCCATGGGCATGTGAAATGGCCGTGTGCCCTCTGCACTTTAATTTTTGCAAGTCAGTATGCTCAGTAGTAAACACACGGGCTAAGACATGGGAGTGTGTCTTAGCCGTATGAGAGACACGACCTACCCACATGGGTGTGTACTATGGTCGTATGAAGTCTGCACCTTTTTATGAAAAATTCGTTTAATTTTAATTGACCACACGATCTGGCCACACGAGCGTGTGATACTTCCGTGTGACCCTAATTTAGTGCTGACGTCATAGTCAGAGAGTTACACGGCTGGAAGACACGGGCGGTGTCCCCTGTCTCACACGGGCGTGTGGCGCTGTATTAGGGAAAATTTCTCAAACTTTTCTAAAAGTTCCCGATTTATTCCTGGTCTTTTTTTATGGTTGTTTTGGGCCTTGTAGGCCCATGTTAGGGACAAATTGTGTATGTATGAATGAAGTTGTTTTAAGGAAAAATTTTATAGCCTGGCTATTGCATGAATATATGAGTACAAGTTTGGTAATGCCTCGTACCTTGTCCCGGCGTCGGATACAAGTAAGGGTTGTTACATGAATCAACCAGACTTATAGTAATTCCATCTAATATACTTAGCCAGCTTTCAAATATGATAACTATTGCATCTAAACATGAAAAATTTCATAAGCCTCTGAAAATAATAGAACTTATAGAGTACCCAAAAGATATCGCCGTAATATCCCTGATTATAACAACTGCATTTAAATATTTGAGTAATTTCCTCACTATTCCACTGACTAATAAAGTCATCAATAATCTTACATTATTCAGTTCACTAACAGAGTCAATTTGAAAGAATTTTTGGCTAATCCATTCTGTAAATATCATATCTGGATAAGTCGTTCATTCATGAATAACTTTTTCCTTAGCAATGACATCACATATTCAGAATAATCTTCAAAAAAATTTGATATCTCTTTTAATACCGTCTTTACTTACTAACCCATTCTCATTCTGACTACGTCATTAATCATTCAGCCTTTGAACTCTTTAGTTCCACATTCACAAGCCTAATCCATATAAATATTGTGAATTTCTTGTATAACACTATACTGGTAAGGGGGTGGAGATCGTAAGCCTCAAAATTTAGCTTTCATAAATACACACATATCACTTAACGTGTATCATTAACATGTTCACTGTAAAACATTTATTTCATACCTTTACAAGTCCCCTTTTATCGTAAGCAACATTTTTACTCAGGAACGTGTGTATCACTTTCAGCAATATCAAAATTAGCTCAATTAGAAAACATCTCTGTCTATTTGCAAAACAATTTTCATTAGAGTCTAGAGATATCACACTATCACAGGTTATATAATGGCATATATTTCTAGATTCCACGTACGCTACGTTCAGTCCAAGAACCGACTAAACCTAGCTTTGATACCACTAAATGTAACACCCCTAACCCATATATGTCGCCAGAACAGGGTTACTGAGCATTACCAAAACTTTCAAAACATTTTCAGATAATTCCCGTAAAACTTCTATTCATTAACCGAGATTGTTCATATTGTCCCTTAAATGGACCCTTGAGGCCCAAAACAAGCATTACAATCAAGTCGGGACTTAATCAAAAACTCTAAGAATTTTTCGCGAAATTTCAATTTTTTCCAAAATGCCAGGCTCACCACGCCCGTGTGGTCCAAGGGACACGCCCATGTGGTCCAAGGTACAAGCCCATGCTACTAGCCTTCTTTGACCCCGTGTAACTATCTGACTTGTGCACACAATCATGCCACACGCCCTTGTACTAGGTTGAATGCTTAATTAATTCATTACGAAGTTAGGTGTAGATTTTACACGGCCAAGACACACGCCCATGTTCTAGACCCTGTAGCACACACGACTGAGACACACACTCATGTCTCTGCCCGTGTACTCAATTCTGAGCATTCTGTTTTCTCGAATTTAAGGTGTAGGGGACACACAGCCTAACTACACGCCCATGTACCTGGTCATGTGTCACACACGGTCTAGACACACGCTCGTTTGTCTACTCGTATGGACAAAATAAAGCCATTTCTAGCTTCATTTCTCACCCAAAATCACACCCATTATAACACCCTTTACCTGTACCCGAGACTGGAACTAGGTACGAGGCGTTACCAGGCATGTACTCAAACATTTTTGGGAAACACTGGTTAAAAAATTTTGTTCCAATTTGAAACCAATCCAATAACATCTTAATGTCCCTATTATGGGCCTACGAGGCCCAAAACATACGTTAAAATGGTTCGGGACTAAACCAAGGACCTAAGAAAATTTTAAGAAAATTTTAAGAAAATTTCTAGGTTTATGTCTCACGCGCCTGTGTGGAGACAATGCACACATCCGTGTGCTTTGGGACACGCCCGTCTCCCCTACCCTTGTGGAATTAATTGAATTTAATTCCTATTTCGAACCTACAGGGGTTTTCACACAGCTGAGCACACGCCTGTGTCCCTAACCTGTGCCCCCCATATGGCCTAGACACGCCTGTGTGATCGCCCGTGTCCAAGAACTTGGACATTCTATTTATGACATCAGCATGCATTTAGGGGCACACGGACAAAACACACGCCCGTGTGCTAGGCCATGACCTTCACAGGGTTGAGACACACGGCTGTGTCTCTACCCGTGTGTTTACTACCATGCATTCTGACTTAAAATTTTTAGGTGCAGGGGACACACGGCCATATCACACGCTCATGGGGTGGCCCGTGTGTCTACCCTTGTGGACCTTGTTAGGCTTTTTTCCAAGCTTTTGGTCACCCTCTATCATCCCTATACTCTTATAGATTACCATAATACATAACAAGGCCTAATTATACATCCCAAATGACCTTGATATATCTCATTGCATGTAAACCTCATCTCATTGGTTTTATACATGCTAGGTTATTCCCTTTGGTATTAAGGATTTCTATGTCTTATATGCTCATTATCTTAACTCATTTCCAATTATAACCTAGCCATCCCTTGTGATTTGGTGACATTACATATACTTAATTGTGATATGCCATATTTAATTATCACAAGAACATTTGGACATAAACATGCACAAATTTGTAGGTCATAACCTACATCAAAATGAGCCAATTTTCATGGCCATATACAAGTGAACACGTGTACTTTTATAAGCCTTCATGTTGGCTAATCAAATGACACATATAACAAAATAACAAAAGCCCTATACATGCCATTGAACAAAATAATAGTTTCTATATACCAAAGCTAGATAAGAAGATAGTGTGTTGATACTCCAACCGTCTTCCAACCTCTACGAGTCCTCGAGCTCTGTAAGACAGGGAAAAGAGAGGGGTAAGCATTTACATGCTTAGTAAGCCTGAAGAACTGGAAAGTAAACTTACCGATTAGTTAGCATACATCCATATTAGGCAATGAAACCAACAAGCATGAATTAGTTTTCCCTATCACATGCACTCAATTAACAAGTTAGTCTCATAACAATACACCATGTAAATTTGTCTTAGATGAGCTCATCATCCAAAAATTTTGTTTTTACATCTCATGTTGATCCCGTTGAGTTCCTCAAAAATCTCGATGGATTTTCCATTTACCGTCAAGTCATAAGAGCGATCATCTCAAGTACGCACTCCCGCGAACCTCACATCTTACGACGGGATTACCAGTCCAGGCTAAATCCCCGCAATGTAAATCGTAGGGTGATGTCGGGATTACCAGTCCAGGCTAAATCCCTTATAGCGACAAACACCCTTAATGAGCTTGGATCTGAATTACCAGTCCAGGCTAAATTCAGACCCTAGTCGGATTACCCGTCCGGGCTAAATCCATTATGCACAAATATTCTTCGGGAAGCTCGATCACTCAAGGAACACCTATCCGGGATAGATCCTTTCTATATTTGAGATCAATGGATTACCTGTCCGGGCTAAATCCTTTTTCTGCAACACATGCAGGATCTCAAGTCATGTAAGTCATGGTTTATCCATCGAATTTCCCTTTTTACTTCAACCAGGACATTTATTATCATATCATTATTATTAACATATTTTATGGATTTTCATGCCATCATTATAACCAAATATCATGCATTCATAACACATGCAATTAGGCGTATTAATAGTTTACTTAAAGTTATTCGAACTTACCTGGTATTAGTGTTGGTTCCACGTTGAGGTTATTCCGAAACCTTTCGTTTCCCTCGATCGACCTTTGAAATTTGTTCCTCAGGGTCTATAACAAAAAAATGAATTATTAATACCTCACATTATACTTTTCGAGTCTAAATTTCACCCCCAACAAAATGACCATTTTGCCCTTAACCTTTCACATTATTTACGATTTAGTCCCTAGGCTCGTATGATGAAATGCATGAATTTTCTACATTACCCAAGCCTAGCTGAATGTTCTTTCCTCTTATGGCAACCCATATTTTTCCATTATTTCACATTTCTACCACATATTTTACACCTTTTGCAAAAAGGTCCTTTTAGGGGTTTTTCATGAAAATCACCTGGAAAAAATGTTTAACACACATCCAACTTTCATATTCCTCCATAAAACATCAAAGAATAAACACATCACACATGGGTCACTTTGCAAACATGAACCCTAACCCAAAATATGGGTAGAAATGGAGAGAGTAAGCTACTTGGATTTCAAAAATACGAAGAATATTAAAAACGGGGCTTGAGAGCACTTATTATTGAGGTTGAAAATGTTGAAAACCCTAGCTATAGAGGGCTTGAGAAATTCGGCTAGATGAGGGAGAAGAATGGCTGATTTTTTCCTTCATTTTCCTATTTTATTTCATTAATTAGCCAAATGACCAAAATGCCCTTAAGCCATTTCTTTAAAATTTTATCCATACATTCCCATTTTTGTCCAAAAACTTAGAAATTGAGAAAATTTATCCTTAAGGACTTCTAATTAATATTCTAAAGCAATTTCATACAAATTGCTTCTAGAATCCAAGTTTTGCACTTTATTTAATTTGGTCCTTATTTTCGAATTAGACACCTTACTCATAGAATTTCCTCATGGAACTTTAACGCATGCATATTTTCATATTCTAGACCTCATAATAATCATAAAATAAATATTTCAACGTCGTATTTGTGGTCCCGAAACCACTGTTTTGACTAGGTCCTATTTTGGGATGTTACACCTATAACCTGCACTTGAAACACACATCCAATACCAATCAACTCTAGCATTCAAATTAAGCAAATTCTATCATTCATCATGGTATATCATTTCATGCATACATTTCTATAATCTTACCTTATTTAAGTCCACAAGTTAGACATAGTTTGATCAACTACTTAACATATATGTAGCTACTATAGTTTGACATTATAAGTTTATTAAAACAAACTATTACTAATCATTCTAATGGCTAGATTACAAGCATCATTCATATTTACATGCCAATATGGCCAATATATCCTATACATGCCATTACAATAATAATTGATTTGCCATATTGTACCGACATGGGCCGATGGATAGTGTGAGTGACCTCCGCCAAACTTCCAATCCAACAAGCTTCTGATTTACTCTAAAACAGGAAAATAAAACTAAGCATAAAATGTTTAGCGAGTTCGTATAACATGGTACTTAACTTACAATTCATTCTATTTTGAGGTAACTATGTAAGGCATATTCAATCAATTTGCCTTCAAGCCTTACACATATCCTTATTGCCCTTGTTAGTCATATAATCCATAATAACATCACAAACATATATGGCATCAACAACAATCAAGTTTCATGCATATATGCTTTCCACAACATGTATTCATTTAACATGTATAAATCATCTCTTTATATTACAAGTATAATTTCATAATAGTTCATCTCAAGTTCAGATCATTTCATATCAAAACTTTACCCATATTACGCAAAATATCAAGGTCACGGTTAATACACCCAAATTGTACAAGTCTATAATCAAGGATGTACATCACTACAATAAAACTGACTTTTAGCAGCGTTTTTTTAGGCCTATAATAAGCGCCGCTAAAACTATTTGCGGCGTTTTTACAAGCGCCGCAAAAAGCGCCGCTAAATTTTGCAGTGTTTGTGTGAAAAAACGCCGTTAAACATGACTTTTAGCGGCGCTTTTCCCACAAACGCCGCTAAAGAACATGACCTTTAACAGCGCTTTTCCCGCAAACGCCGCTAAAGAACATGACCTTTAGCGACGCTTTCTCCACAAACGCCGCTAAAGAATTTGACTTTTAATGACGCTTTTCCAAAAACAACGCTAAAGAATCTGACTTTTAGCGACACTTTTCCAAAAATGCCACTAAAAGTCATTTTTTAAAGGTCATAAAAAATAAAAAAGAAATTAAAATATTATAAGAACGCCATAAATCCATTCTCATCCTTTCACCTGCTTAAGCAAATCCTTAAAAATTGTTATTATCAATACATACATCACTCCATTCTTTGGAAATTCATAAACAATAAGATCAATGTTTTTCACTATATCTCATGCAGCAAGTCAAATTGCCTTTGCTTACATAAGATTCCTTTAAAATTCAAACTAGTTCATATCAACTTGCTCAAGTGGTATGTATGAATTGCAAGATCAACACCTTATTTGAACTTACAATTCTAGGAAAGCATAAAATGCAATTCCATGAGCATTCATTTAAAGTGGCAGAAAAAATTTACTGATTACAGTGACAGTCTAAGCTCTAAATATAGCTCTTGTGTGTCGCTTGATTCTGAATTCTGACGCTCGATCCCAATGAGTTGCTGCGATGTTTCTTGCTCCTTGAATGTGAATCTTGTAAGAATGTAAGGAACTAAAACAAGTTAAATTTTAAAACACAATCATCACATGGCACATAAACTAAATTTTAGCAACTAAACAATTCATTTGTAGTACTTAAAAACTTCAATTTACAACATTTAAACAATTCAATTTGCAGCACTTTAACACTTCAATTTACAACAATTAAACACTTCAATTTGTAGCACTTTAATATCTCAATTAACAACATTTATACTCCTCAATTACAGCATTAAAACATCTCAATTTCTAGCAACTAAACACTTCAATTTGTAGTACTTAAACACTTCAATTGACAACATTTAAACACTTCAATTTACAACATTCAAACACTTCAATTTGCAGCACTTTAACACTTCAATTTGCAGCACTTTAACATCTCAATTAACAACATTTATACACCTCAATTACAGCGATAAAACATCTCAATTTCCAGCAACTAAACACTTCAATTTGCAGTACTTAAACACTTCAATTTACAACATTTAAGCACTTCAATTTACAGCATTTAAACACTTCAATTTACAGCATTTAACACTTCAATTTGCAGCACTTTAACACTTCAATTTGCAGCACTTTAACATCTCAATTAACAACATTTATACACCTCAATTACAGCGATAAAGCATCTCAATTTCCAGCAACTAAACACTTCAATTTGCAGTACTTAAACACTTCAATTTACAACATTTAACCACTTCAATTTACAGCATTTAAACACTTCAATTTACAGCATTTAACACTTCAATTTGCAGCACTTTAACACTTCAATTTACAGCATTTAAACACTTCAATTTGCTGCACTTTAACATCTCAATTAACAACATTTATACACCTCAATTAACATCTCAATTTCTAGCAACTAAACACTTCATTAGTGATGCACTAGCAGGTTAATTAGAGCCTGAAATTGCTTCATTAAAAAATTATAAAATATACTTCAAACATTTAAACACTTCAATTTACAACATTCAAACACTTCAATGTGCAGCACTTTAACATCTCAATTAACAATATTTATACACCTCAATTACAGCGATAAAACATCTCAATTTCCAGCAACTAAACACTTCAATTTGCAGTACTTAAATACTTCAATTTACAACATTTAAACACTTCAATTTACAGCATTTAAACACTTCAATTTGCAGCACTTTAACACTTCAATTTGCAGCACTTTAACATCTCAATTAACAACATTTATACACCTCAATTACAGCGATAAAACATCTCAATTTCCAGCAACTAAACACTTCAATTTGCAGTACTTAAACACTTCAATTTACAACATTTAAGCACTTCAATTTACAGCATTTAAACACTTCAATTTGCAGCACTTTAACACTTCAATTTGCAGCACTTTAACATCTCAATTAACAACATTTATACACCTCAATTACAGCGATAAAGCATCTCAATTTCCAGCAACTAAACACTTCAATTTGCAGTACTTAAACACTTCAATTTACAACATTTAAGCACTTCAATTTACAGCATTTAAACACTTCAATTTACAGCATTTAACACTTCAATTTGCAGCACTTTAACACTTCAATTTACAGCATTTAAACACTTCAATTTGCTGCACTTTAACATCTCAATTAACAACATTTATACACCTCAATTAACATCTCAATTTCCAGCAACTAAACACTTCATTAGTGATGCACTAGCAGGTTAATTAGAGCCTGAAATTGCTTCATTAAAAAATTATAAAATATACTTCAAACATTTTACTTTAGAAATTGAGGGTAGTAAGCAGTTTATTAAAAAATCAAAAAAAAGTTATATAAGATTTTTATTATAAAATATTTAATAAAAAAGGTAAAATTACAAATAATTATAATTAAAATTAAATGAATATAATGAAACTTAACCAAACCAAGAGTTATTGATTCATTGAAGTTATCAAAACCTAAATAGTTTTTGTTTTTAATTTACGACAACATTAAACTGATTATTTTACTACAAGTAAGATACTGGTAATTGATTATGTTGACTAAATGCCATTTGAAACATGAGTATGATGACACAGTAGCAGCAGAGATATGAATATAAACATGCAAACAGATGCATGTAAGCCTGCAAACAAACACATCAAGAACATGCACATGTCCATTAAAAGGTCATATTTCTTTTTCTTTCTTACAACAAGGAAAAATGTCAAATCTATTTAAAAGGAACAAAATTAACAAGACGACAGTCAGAGATAAAGAGAACAAACAATTTAAACAAGAGCAAACTCAATTATCAATCTAAATACAAAAGTAGAAGTTATCAATGCTTGCTTGGATCAAAGTCATCTATGAACTATGATTACCATTTTTCCTACAGCCATACAGACAACACACACCAAAAAAGAAAAACAACAATATATTTAAAAAAACAAAGTTAAGAATAGATGTTGTAGATCCATGGGTGACACCATATTCATCTACAAAATATGGAATAGCTTTGTTCTTTTTCCCCTTTTTTTATTACTATTAGTATCCACTAGAGGACCGGTGGTAGCATAGCAATATTAGTTTTTCTTTATATATAAATAAACAAAAAAATAAGATCATAATGTTTTGTATAACCTAAGATCAGAGAAATGTTTATGGCGCATACCTGAACTTTGCAACATTCTTAGGAATTGAAGGTAGCCTAGTCAGCCTTCTGGTAGAAACACTTCCTCCAAGTTTTAAGTGATAATGATATATCTTATTATCACTAATGCCTACAGCCAGACACAAAATTGACTTTATTAAATACATAACGAAGAATTTAACAGAAGGGACACACACACATATCCATGTATATATATATTGTTTAATATGCTCTAATTGACAGAATAAATGGACAAATTTTAATATTAAAAAGAAAAGAAAAGAAGCATGCCTCTTGACACCATTTCAGGCACTATAATAAGTTGTTCATCCAAATGAATTATTTAAATTTCAGATCATAAATACATATTAAAAAGCGTAGTAAACTTAAAGCAGAATTGAGTCATTCACAACCCTGTATTATCGCCTACACGTTAAGCAGCTAACAACTGACAGGCAATACGCATAGCGTAGTGGTAACCACGTTAATCCTCCAAAAAAGAGATCCCTGGTTATCAATAAGTAAACATGCATGAGCATCAATTCATTTGCACAAACATTAAAAAAAACAATCATTCAAATCATATGTATATGCAAATTGAAACTTTTTTTCCTTGTTAGTATATAAAAAAACCAATTAAAACAAGATACTAATTTAAATATTTATACAAAAAAAATGATAAAAGACATTTAAAGCATAATGGAAGAATAAAAAATAATGTAAAAAGCATCTTATTACATTCTCACAACAAAGCAAAAAACTTGAAGAAAAATGATTATTTTGAATATCTTTTAACTCTTTCATGAAAGATGATATTTTACCTTTGGTTATTTATGATAATAATATGCATCTCTTCACATGAACACCAATAAAATCACAAAAATTTCTTCTTAATGGAAGAAAGAAAGATATCTTAATCAAAACTAAAAATTGGCATTGGTTCTGCCACTAACCATTAATCCTTTCCTCATGAAAAAAAATGAAAAAATGTCGCAGTTATCTTTCAGTACAATATCTATAGTGTTGGATTCCAAAGGGGAAAAAGTATCTTTTGAGTTTCATCTTTAACCTCTGCAGCTTCGATTGGATTTTTTCTGTTAATACAAGAGAAAGATCTTAAGACATTTTTGCTTGACTATACCCCTAATTTAGACAAAGAATGTTGGAAAAATTAGTCACGAATTAGCACAAACTATACATACCTGATGCATCTCCTTTTCTGCACAAAGTCCATCTGCACAAGCCGGGAAAATAATAAAAAAAAAATATCACACAAAATTATACCTAATATTATCAATGAAAAAAACAGTCATTAAAGTAAGAAAATTTTATCTTTCTGACAGTGAATTTTTTTAAAAAAATTTGCAAGAGAAATTAAGATATCTTGTCAATCTCGTTTGCAGAGCTTAAAAATTTAAGATCTGTTTAAAACAGTTGACATACTTCAATCTCTAGGTTCTTCTCAATCTCCACTGTTTTCTCCATCTGAAAAACCAGCAGGGCAAAACTAATGGCATTAGCTGATGCTCTGTTTCATATTTTGTATATACTATATGGTATTACAGTGTTCTAGCCTCTAAAACCCTCCACTATATAAACATAATAAGGAAAAAAAGAAAACACAAGAAAATGATAAAAACCTTTTGTAATGCAATTCGAGCAGCTTCTCTTTCTCTTTCCCGTTGCTTTTTCAGCTTAACCTCTGCCTTCATTTTTGCTGCTGCTTCAGCAACTAAGATTTGAGTTTCAATCTTTGCCTTTTTTTGTGAAGGTTCAATCATCATCTATAAGATCTCGAGGCACACTATTGCCTCACAAATACTTAACCAACTTAAAACTACTACTACTAATAGGAACTGGTCCCTGCATGCACTAGAAGGACTAATATTCCTAATCACTCAAAACATATCTCAAATTACCATTAAATATAGATATATATCAAGCCAACCAAACAAATCATTTCATTTCTTTCATTCAAGGATAACCTAAAGATATAAACACACTAGCACATCAAACATGAAAGAAAGCAAAACTGTGGAATTTGGTTTCAAATTTATTATCGTATAGGAAGGCACATATTGCATCATCCTGATAAGATTGAAATGGCAGACACAAGTAAGAAAACAAGCTAAGTTCTTTAACAGTTCATAGATTAAAGCAGTTCAAAATCTATAATGGCAAGTAAAAGAATTTAAGTGAACAAGTTATTTGATAGAGAGCTTCACTTCATCTTTTTAATTCCATTTGATGAGAGAATTAGAAGACCTTTTCGTTGTTAGCAGCCAAAATAAAACTTTACATGATCCAGTAGTGCCTTCTTCTGAGCTTTCAGAATAGTGTCTGCAAAACGACGTTTCAGCATTGCAGCACGGAGAGCCTTCTTTGGTGAAATTGGCACATCAAAAGTAGGAGTTGGCAATCCTAATCAAATGATAGAAAACAATATAAATCAAAATCAAAGGAACCCTATTCAGTTTCAGAGATTTACCTCACCAAAATATTTGTATGATTTCTATAACTAAATGATATACCATGGCCTAAGAACATCATATTGAATGACCCACCAACAACATTCTCTTCAATCTCAATCCTGCAAATTAAAGAAATTAAATAAAGTTAAAGCCAAAAACTTTGACCAAAATTAATGAAAAATATAAAAACCCAATTTGAAACAAAACAATTCAGCCTTAAAACAATGTATACAAACCTGAAATTTGACCCAGCTCTCTCCTTCAACCTTTCCAACTGTGCCTTAATATACTCTGCTGCTTCTCTCAAACCCTGATGCCCTTCCTATTGAACAACGAAAACCCATAATCACTAACATAAAGTCCTACTCTACCACAGTATTGGGAATTATCCATATTTATGGAAAATCAAAGATGTATCAAATAATAGAAAGTCAAAGATATGGGTATCAAATATTGGAAAGTCAAAGATATGGGTATCAAATATTAGAAAGTCAAAGATATGGGTATCGAGATATTGGCATAATAAAATCTGAGATATTTGCAATATATGGTCCCTAATTGTAAAGTGACTTTGCAAGTTGATCCCTGAACCTCAACTATAAATAGGCATAACCATCTCTCATTCTGTATCTCAAACTTGCCATTCTCTACTTAAGGCATTGTTTTCTCTCTCTCTCTTTGTAAATTCTCACTTGTATTTTGGAGTGAAATATATTTGGTAGTGCCCGAGGACGTAGGCAAAATTTGCTGAACCTCGTTAAATTCTTGTGTTCTTTATTGTATTATTCTGCATGAATTGTGTGTGTGATTGTAGTGATTTATTGTGCTATTAAATTACGATTGAGGGATATTCTGGCTAGGAAAGACCTGGTACTTAAGCGATCCTTGCGATCCACCTCTCTTTCCTGGGAATTGAACTTAGTGTGATTTTTTAGTACAATAATTTTACTCTTTTACACGCTTCCGTACAACAATTGGTATCAGAGCTAGATTCGTACTTGGGGAATACGATCGTTCACGGCACTGTTCACGTACTGTAGTTGGGATTGAGGAGAAAAAAATGGAAAAGTCATCGTCAAAGACTACTATGACCAATGCGAAATTTGAAGTAGAGAAATTTGATGGTACCAATAATTTTGGTATGTGGCAATGTGAGATCCTGGATGTCTTATGTCAGCAAGAGCTGGATATAGCCCTTGAAGAAAAACCTGGCAAGATGGATGACAAGGAGTGGGCCAAGATCAATAGACAGGCATGTGGAACAATTCGCCTATGTTTGGCCAAAGAGCAAAAGTACTCTGTCATGAGGGAGACATCAGCGAAGAAGTTGTGGGATACACTGGAAGAAAAGTTTCTAACAAAAAGTCTTGAAAATAGGCTTTATATGAAAAAGAAACTTTATCGATTCACGTATGCACCCGGTATGTCGATGAATGACCATGTGAACTCATTCAATAAAATTTTAGCAGACTTGCTAAATTTGGATGAGAAATTTGAAGATGAAGACAAGGCATTACTGTTGTTGAATTCTCTTCCTGATGAATATGATCATCTTACCACCACATTGCTTCATGGGAAGGATACAATCACATTTGATGCAGTCTGTAGTGCGTTGTATAGATCTGAGACTCGAAAGAAAGATAAAAAAGATCACAGAGATACAACTACAGAAGTCTTAACAGTAAGAAGTCGTTCGCGCAGCAACAAATCTGGTAGAAGGAGTAAGTCCAAAGGGAGACCTGCCAAAGATGAATGTGCTTTTTGTCGTGAGAAAGGGCATTGGAAAAAGAATTGTCCTAAGTTACAAAAGGGTAAAGCTATTTCTGATGCATGTGGAGCGGAGCATGATGAGGAGTCAGACTTTAGCTTGGTTGGCATGGCAATGGCATGTCATACAGATGAGTGGATTTTGGATTCGGGATGTACTTACCATATGTGTCCTAATAAGGACTGGTTTTCTAGTCTTAAAGAACTAGAAGGTGGAGTTATTTTTATGGGCAATGATAGCGCTTGTAAGACAATGGGAGTAGGTACAATCCAATTACAGAATCACGACGGCTCAATTCAAGTCTTGACAGATGTTTGCTGCATACCTAGCTTGAAGAAAAATCTTATCTCATTAGGGGTCCTAGAATCTAAAGGGCTCACAATCACTTTGAGAGATGGATTACTAAAGGTAGTAGCTGGGGTATTGACGGTGATGAAAGGCACAAGAAGGAATAATCTGTACTATTTAAATGGAAGTACAGTTATTGGATCAACATCAACAGCTTTTATGAAAGATGCAGATTCAGAGGCTACCAGGTTATGGCATATGCGATTGGGACATGCTGGTGAAAAAGCTTTGCAGAGTTTGGCGAAGCAAGGCTTGTTGAAAGGTGCAAATTCTTGCAAATTGGAATTCTGTGAACATTGTGTTCTGGGCAAGCAGACGAGGATAAAATTTGGTTCAGCAATTCACAATACAAAAGAAATTCTGGACTACGTTCACAGTGATGTGTGGGGACCTACTAAAGTGGCTTCTTTGGGAGGTATGCACTATTTTGTTACTTTTGTTGATGATTATTCAAGAAAAGTATGGGTGTATCTAATGAAAAGGAAAAATGAAGTTTTGGATGTATTTCTGAAATGGAAGAAGATGGTGGAGACCCAGGCTGGTCGAAAAGTCAAACGACTTCGATCAGACAATGGTATTGAGTACAAGAATGATCCATTTCTACAAGTATGTCACGATGAAGGTATTGTACGACACTTCACTGTTCGAGATACACCACAACAGAATGGGGTGGCAGAACGTATGAATCGGACTATACTGGAGAAAGTTCGATGTATGTTGTCCAATGCTGGATTGGGCAAAGAATTTTGGGCTGAGGCAGTTACATAAGCGTGCCATCTAATTAATCGGTTGCCATCAGCTGCAATAAATGGAAAAACTCCTATGGAGAGGTGGGCTAGTAAACCTGCTATTGATTATGATTCTTTACATATTTTTGGTTCCACTGCATATTATCATATAAAAGAATCTAAGTTAGACCCAAGAGCAAAGAAAGCATTATTCATGGGTATAACTGGTGGAGTAAAAGGATACCGTCTCTGGTGTCTTGATACAAGGAAAATAATTTTCAGTAGAGATGTGACTTTTGATGAATCAACCATGATGAAGAACAATGATTCACAAAAGGATAACACAACCAGTGGCACTTTGCAGCAGGTGGAGCTTGAAAAGGTTAATGATGATCCAGCTAATATTGAAGGAACAAATGATGAAGAAGTTTCGACCCAAGAACTTCTACAACAACATGATTCAATTGCATATAGAAGGCCAAGAAGAGAGATTCGTATGCCTACTCGCTTTGATGATATGGTGGCCTATGCACTTCCAATTGCAGATGATGATGTTCCTTCTACTTACACAAAATCAAGAAGTAACTCTGATAGTGTAAAGTGGAAGCAAGCTATGAATGAAGAAATGCAGTCTCTTCATAAAAATAGGACTTGGGAGTTGGTGACACTACCTAAAGGAAAGAAGGCAATTGGATGCAAATGGGTATATGCAAAGAAGGAAGGATTTCCTGATAAAAATGAAGTTCGATACAAGGCTAGATTGGTAGCAAAGGGTTACGCTAAGAAAGAAGGAATAGACTACAATGAAGTATTTTCTCCAGTTGTGAAGCATTCGTCTATTCGGATTTTGCTAGCCTTGGTTGCGCAATATGATCTTGAACTAGTTTAGCTCGATGTGAAGACCGCATTTTTACACGGTGATTTGGAAGAGGAAATCTATATGACTCAGCCAGATGGATTCAAGGTTGCTGATAAAGAAAATTGGGTTTGCAAACTAACAAAGTCGCTTTATGGATTGAAACAATCTCCAAGGCAGTGGTACAAGCGATTTGATCAGTTCATGAAAGGGCAAAGGTATACAAGAAGTAAATTTGATCATTGCGTGTATTTTCAGAAGCTACAAGAAGGATTTTTCGTATACTTGCTCTTATATGTTGATGATATGTTGATAGCATCTAAGAGTAAAGTTGAAATTGAGAGATTGAAGACTCAACTCAACCTTGAGTTTGAGATGAAAGATCTAGGTGAAGCTAAGAAGATCCTTGGCATGGAAATATGTAGGGATAGAGCTCATGGCAGAGTTAGTTTATCTCAGAAGCAATATTTAAAGAAGATACTACAGAAGTTTGGCATGAACGAGCAGACTAAAGCTGTAAGTACCCCGTTGGCTTCTCATTTCAAGCTTTCTGCACAACTATCTCCTTCGACAAATACGGAACAAGAATACATGTTACAAGTTTCGTATTCTAATGCAGTAGGTAGCTTGATGTATGCAATGGTGTGTACAAGACCCGACATTTCACAGGCAGTTAGTATAGTGAGCAGGTACATGCATAATCCTGGAAAAGGACATTGGCAAGCTGTGAAATGGATTCTACGGTATATTCATAAGACCATGGATATTGGATTACTGTTCAAGCAGGATACTACACTTGGTAAAGGTGTTGTTGGGTACGTTGATTCTGATTATGCCGGTGATTTGGACAAACGAAGATCAACCACTGGTTATGTGTTTACTCTTGCTGGAGGACCAATAAGTTGGAAGTCTACACTGCAGTCTACAGTTGCGTTGTCAACCACAGAAGCTGAATACATGGCTGTAACAGAGGCTGTAAAGGAAGCTATTTGGTTACAAGGTATGGTTAAAACCTTGGGATTGGTCCAAGAGCATATTAATGTGTATTGTGATAGTCAAAGTGCTATTCATTTAGCAAAGAATCAAGTCTATCATGCACGTACAAAGCATATCGATGTACGTTTCCACTTTGTGCGGGAAATTATTGATGAGGGGAAAATTCACCTTCAGAAGATTAAGACTGCAGATAATCCCGCAGATATGATGACCAAGGTGGTAACAACAATCAAGTTCGAACATTGTTTGAACTTGATCAATATTCTGCATGTTTAACAGTTGAAGAAGGCACTATCAAGTGTTGTTGACAAAGGCAGAGAGAATTGTGTGAAGATAAGATTACTCGAATCAAATCTTCAAGGTGGAGATTATTGGGAATTATCCATATTTATGGAAAATCAAAGATATGGGTATCAAATAATAGAAAGTCAAAGATATGGGTATCAAATATTGGAAAGTCAAAGATATGGGTATCAAATATTAGAAAGTCAAAGATATGGGTATCGAGATATTGGCATAATAAAATCTGAGATATTTGCAATATATGGTCCCTAATTGTAAAGTGACTTTGCAAGTTGATCCCTGAACCTCAACTATAAATAGGCATAACCATCTCTCATTCTGTATCTCAAACTTGCCATTCTCTACTTAAGGCATTGTTTTCTCTCTCTCTCTTTGTAAATTCTCACTTGTATTTTGGAGTGAAATATATTTGGTAGTGCCCGAGGACGTAGGCAAAATTTGCTGAACCTCGTTAAATTCTTGTGTTCTTTATTGTATTATTCTGCATGAATTGTGTGTGTGATTGTAGTGATTTATTGTGCTATTAAATTACGATTGAGGGATATTCTGGCTAGGAAAGACCTGGTACTTAAGCGATCCTTGCGATCCACCTCTCTTTCCTGGGAATTGAACTTAGTGTGATTTTTTAGTACAATAATTTTACTCTTTTACACGCTTCCGCACAACACACAGCAATAAATTTGAATTTTTTTTTCCATTTCAGCTACCCCAGAGGTTACCTTCAATCTAAGCAATGAGAATAAACTAATAAGAATAGTAATGATTTAAAGCTATCCAGTAAAATTGAAAGGAAAAAAAAAAGAAAAAAGTATAGGACATGATGGAAAGAAAGTTAAAAGAGATAAGCCGTCGCACTTGACGACCATCGATTTCATGTGCTAAGACTCGAACATGCTCGATAGCTCTGGCTTCAGAGAAACGATCGAGAGGCGCGTCGATCCCCAAAGGCGTGATGAACTTGGTGTATGTAACACCCCGTACCCGAGACCGTTGCCGGAGTCGAACGCGAGGTGCTAACAGACTTAATTACTTTGTTTTCACAGTCCATTAAAAAAAGAATTCCAGACAAGCTGGCTAACCACGTCACTGTCGCCTTAAAAATCATATCTCGAGTTCAAAAACTCAAAAACTGATTCTGTAAATTTTCTCCGAAATTAGACTCATATATCAATCTGTGGATTTATTTCTAGAATTTTTGGTTGGGCCAATTGGTACAGTTTATTAGTTAAAATCTCCCCTGATTCTGGGTTCGACTACTCTGATCTTCATGTATTCTAACTTGGATATCTCCTTGTACAGAGCTTCAATACTCATGCTGTTTGTTTCTATAGAAACTAGACTCAGAGAGAAATCCATACATATAAGGAATGACTTCTAACTATCTCTGGATAATTTATGGTGAATTATCAAAGTCGAAACAGGAGATCCAGAAACCGTTCTGGCCCTATTTCACGAGAACTTTAATATCTCTTAATATACTATTCATATTATTGTTTCGTTACTTTCATATGAAAATAGATTCATCAAGGTTCGATTAAATAATTTATTCACTATTTAATTCCATTCCTACAAATTTTTGTGATTTTTCGAATCCACACCACTACTGCTATCAGCAGCTGTTTTCAATGTAAACTTTACCTATTTCGTGGTTACCATGGACCAACTAGGGTTTTGTCATACATAGGTCCACATATGATCATATTTAGCCATTCCAATGGCTGATCATTTGCCCAACACTTCCATTCCAATCCATAGTCACATCATGAAACCATATATACATACATAAACACAAATGGTCTAATGCCATACTCCACTTCTAGGAGCCATTTTCGCATGGCTGTACACACATACATCACAAAAAGTACTTAAAACAACAAGGGGTAGTCCTATACATGCCATATCCAGAGTTCAACTAAAAGAGTACCAAAAGAGCTTTGATAGTGTGGACGACTTCGACTTCGATGATCCCGAATCCGATAGCTAACGAACAATATCTATAAAACAGAGAGCCAAAGCAACGGGGTAAGCATTTTAAAGCTTAGTAAGTTTCAAGTAATGAAATCGGCTTTGACTAAAGTATTACATTCACATAGCTAAATGAATCACTTTATTAATTCACATTCTCATAATCATACTTACTTCACACTTCATCAACATATACACACACAAGGTATTAACCTATCTAAAAGCCGAAAGTTTGTTAGTCGATTGAACGAATATTATTTAAAACGAATCGACTTTTTCGAAGCACATGCAAACATACCTTATCGTTTGGGTTTGTCGAGCGTATTAATTGAATTTATTACAGCACAAAACGCTCACATTCAAACCCAAGTTTCTTTGGAATTTAGCCGGATATAACCACAAGCTCAATTGCCTTCGGGTCTTAACCCGGGTATAGCAACTCGCACGAATGCCTTCGGGTCTTAGCCCGGATATATCAACTTGCACAATTGCCTTCGGGTCTTAGCCCGGATATATCAACTCGCACAAATGCCTTCGGGTCTTAGCCCGGATATATCAACTTGCACAATTGCCTTCGGGTCTTAGCCCGGATATATCAACTCGCACAAATGCCTTCGGGTCTTAGCCCGGATATATCAACTTGCACAAATGCCTTCGGGTCTTAGCCCGGATGTATTCAAATGCTCATGCACACATATATCAATAATCATAACACACCCATATCTTATTTTCGTTACTAAGGCTCAAACACAAAACATTTATTAAACATTTCCAATTTCGGCTCAATAGCCACACACAAAGAGCATGATTTCGATTGGCTTTATAACATAGTCTCTATGCACATTCGACTATCCGTCATAGTATGACTAATCATTTCAATATAATTCAAGTAGGATCATTACTCGAAGACTTACCTCAGATGTTGTCGAACGACTTCAATGGCTATTCAATTACTTTTTCCTTCCCTTTATCGGATTTAGTTCCCCTTTGCTCTTGAGCTTAAGTTCAACAAATTTTAAAATAGTCATTAATTGACTATTCAAGTATTACTTTCAGAATAATATATATATTGATTCGACTTTCACACACATAGATTATAGTAAGCTTTATAAAAATCAATAAATAATTCATTAGCAAATTTTCATTAATGTTTACAACATAATCACATATTCACTACGAGCTGTTTTCCTGAGTAGCAGTCACTAAATTATTTATAACTGGAGCTACAAAACTCCAAATCACTTGCTGTTAATTTTCCCTGAATATAGACTCGTATATCTTCCATCCATCAAATTTTCAGAATTTTAGGCTTGGTCAATCAATACCAGATTTTTCTTAAAGTTTCCCCTGTTTCACTATTTGACTAATCTGAGCACTCTTCACTACGAATCAAATTTCTCATTTTACAGAATTCAAAATGTGTTGTATTTGATTTCATTTGAAACTAGACTCATTAAGGAGTTTAATCATATAAATTTTATCTTATAATCATTTTTGTACAATTTATAATGATTTTCTAAAAACAGAACAGGGAATCTAGTAGTCATTTTGACTCAGCCCCACAATACTTCAAATATCTCAAGATCGGTAACTCTTTTGTTTTTATAGTTTCTTTTGTAAGAAAATAGACTCTTCAAGCTTTAATGACATAATTTACTCAGCTTCTAATTCAACTCCTACAAATTATGGCGATTTTCCAAAATCACCTTACTGCTGCTGTCCCCAAGCAGATTATTACCAAATCAAATACTAACATTTGCATTTCACCTTAATAGCTAGCTTAGCAAACCTTAATTTAACATATAATTCACACATATCACATTCCAAGCATTCACTCTATTCTATCACTTAAGGTACAAACATTACTCAATAACTTCCTAATTCAAGTACACATTCGGCCTTGGTACATAATAAGGTAGTCGATTCCTTTCCCTTTAGCACCCATTGCTCACATATGATTATTTGTATAGCTCAAACACTCATCTATCTTTGCTCATCTAAATTTATCATGAAACAACAAAATTTACCATTGTCAAATACCATAGCCGAAAGCCCTAGTCCATAACACAAATCAAAATTTCTACATGGGTTTCCAAAGTAGCTTGATATCTTACTCAAGCTTAACCAAAATTTCATGAACTAATATAAATTTTGTAACACCCCGAACCCGAGACCGACACCGGAGTCGAACACGAGGTGTTAACAGACTTTAAACCCCTTATAAAAATATTTCCCAGACACTGCCAATCTGCGTACTAGTCGCTTTAAAAATCATATCTTGAGTTTCACAACTCGAAAATCAGTTTCGTGATTTTTCCCTGAAACTAGACTCATATTCCCATCTACATATTTTTTTCTAGAATTTTTGGTCGGGCCAATTAGTACAGTTTATTAGTCAAAGTCTCCCATGTTACAGGGATCGACTACCCTGACCTTTGTGCATTACGACTTGGATATCTCCTTGTACAGGGCTCCAATACTGATGCCGTTTGTTTCTATAGAAACTAGACTCAGAGAGGAATCTATACATATATGGTATGACTCCTAATTATCTCTGGTTAATTTATAATGAATTTCCAAATTTGGAACAGGGAATCCAGAAACCGTTCTGGCCCTGTCTCACGAGAACCTGAATATCTCTTAACATACTGTCCGTATGATTGTTTCGTTACTTTCATATGAAAGTAGATTCATCAAGGTTTGTTTACATAATTTATTCACTATTTAATTCCATTCCTACTATTTTTAGTGATTTTCCAAATCTACATCACTGCTGCTGTCAGCATCTGCCTTTAAGGTAGACTTTACCTATTTCATGGTTTCCATGATTCAACTAGCCCTTTTTGCATAAATAGCACAATTTATGAAAGTGATTAACCATCCCCGTGGCCAATCCTTGTCAAGCATATCCACACCAAATGATTATAACATTATACTCAAACACATATAAGCCATTTTCGCATGGCTATCCAAAATTTATACAAGTCCAAAGGGTCCACGACCCACAACAAACGGGTAGTCCTATACATGCCATTTCGAAGTTCAACCAAAATTGTACCAAAAGGGGGGGCTTTGATAGTGTGGGCGACTTTGACTTCAAGATCCCGAGTCCGATAGCTGGAGAACCAAATCTATAAAACAGAGGAGCAATGAAACGGAGTAAGCAATTTATGCTTAGTAAGTTTTGAGCAAGGAATTCCAGCACAACAAAAGTATAGCATTCATATAGCTAAACGGATAATTTCATATGCACAAATTTACGATATCGTACTTGCTTCACATTATCAACCCTTATGTACATACACAAAAGATCAACTCAGCCAAAGGCCGGTAGCTCGTTTATCAACTGAGTGAATACTTATTTGTAAGGGCTCAACTAAATTCAAGCACATACGAAACATACCTCAATGTTGGGATGTTTCGAGAGTATTAACTGCAATTTTACAGCAAGTTCATTCATTCCCAAATCACGTACCTTCGGAATTTAACCGGATATAGCTCCTCATTCAAATGCCTTCGGGACATAGCCCGGTTATAGTAATTCGCACAAATGCCTTCGGGACTTAACCCGGATTTAGTAACTCGCACAAATGCCTTCGGTCTTAGCCCGGAATTAGTATCTCGCACAAATGCCTTCGGGCTTAGCCCGGAATTAGTATCTCGCACAAATGCCTTCGGGCTTAGCCCGGAATTAGTATCTCGCACAAATGCCTTCGGGCTTAGCCCGGAATTAGTATCTCGCACAAATGCATTCGGGCTTAGCCCGGAATTAGTATCTCGCACAAATGCCTTCGGGCTTAGCCCGGAATTAGTATCTCGCACAAATGCCTTCGGGCTTAGCCCGGAATTAGTATCTCGCACAAATGCCTTCGGGCTTAGCCCGGAATTAGTATCTCGTACAAATGCCTTCGGGCTTAGCCCGGAATTAGTATCTCGCACAAATTCCTTCGGATCTTAGTCCGGATATTGTCACTTAGCACAAGCCTTCGGGACTTAGCCCGGACATCATTCAAATAACCATGCACATTTAACAATAAATCATGGCCCATTCGTATTTCATTTTCGTTAGCAAAACTCAAACACAAGACATTTATCATTCTTGCAAATCCGGCTCAATAGCCACACAAAGAGCATGATTTTAATTTGCTTAAAACATGATCTAATCACATCATAATTTAAGCTCTCTTACTCAAGAACTTACCTCGGGTGTTGTCGAACGATTCCGATAGCTATTCGACCACTTTTTCCTTCCCTTTATCGGATTTAGTTCCCCTTTGCTCTTGAGCTTAATTAAACAAATAAATTGATTTAATCATTTGAGCATCGAAAGGAGGAACACAAGGCACTTAGCCCATATTTATACATTAGACATTAAAGTCACATATGTACGGAATCATGAATCAAACTCAACATTTTAGCTAATTTTTCCCCCTTGGCCGAATATGCATGTCTATTTTGGGGCCGATTTCAACACTTAATACATTCTACAAGTATGGTCACTTGTATTGACTAAACACCCTTTTGTTTCAAGTTCAAAACTTGGCTAATACACACATATACACACTAGTAAAGCATCCTCTCCCTTTCCATCAATTTAACACATGCATTGCTCATTAACATGCAAAAGTTATATTCGGCCTTAGCACACAACTTGCTAGCCGATTCTTCTCCATTTAGCAACCAATGCACATATGTGCTCACTCAAAAATGCTAAAAAGGAGGTTCAAGAATCATCAAGCCACCATCACATGCATCATTAACAAGCTTCATATTTAGCATGCAATGGCATTAACACAAACTCCACCTAGGCCGAATCTTAACTCATCCTCATGCCTCATCACCACAACATCAAACATCAACCAAGAATGATGCATCCATGGCCGAGTGTCATTTCCATCACATAGCAAGATTTAGACCATGGGCTAGGTAGAACCCAAGCTAACAACTAAAACATGCATGCATCTCATGGAACATCATCAAACATACCTTAGCCTAGCTACATGCATGGCCGAACCTCTTCAACCTTTCTTCTTCCTTCCTCCTTAAAATTTTTGGCCAAGGATGAACCAAAGGATGAGCATTTTTTTTTTCTTTGTTTTTTTCTTTCTAGTTTCGGCTAAATGAAGATGAGAAAGGATGAACAAAAATTTTCTCCTTTCTTTTCTTTAGCTCACGGCAATGGGGGGGGGGAAACAACTACACATATTTTTTTTTTGTATTCATCATACTCCTTTTCATTATTTTATGCCCATGCCCCTTATTTTATTTTTTTCCTACATACCTCACTAGGCCAACATGTTCCCAACATGTTTCCACCCATAGCATGGCCAACCACTAGCTCAAATTTTGGGTAATTTGACATGCAAACCCATCATTTTCACAACATGCATTAATAGACCATTTTAAATTAGCCTATCATATTTTCACCATGTCTCATATCAATCCCTATTTAATAATTTCTCATGCAATTGGCAAAATTGGAGAATGAAACTTCCACATACTCATGTACACACATAATAAGCATAGAATATGGAAATCAATTATTTTTATGACTCGGTTTTGTGGTCCCGAAACCACTTCCCGACTAGGGTCAATTTTGCGCTGTCACAACTCTCCCCCACTTAAGAAATTTTCGTCCCCGAAAATCTTACCGGTAAATAGGTTTGGGTATCGTTCTTTCATCGAGCTCTCGGTTTCCCAAGTAGCTTCCTCGATCCCATGTTTGAGCCATAACACCTTCACTAACGGAACCCTTTTGTTTCGCAACTCCTTCACTTCACGAGCTAGGATATGCATCGGCTCTTCTTCATAACTCATATCGGCTTGAATTTCAACCTCTGATGGGCTAATTATGTGCGATGGATCAGATCGATAGCGTCGAAGCATCGAAACATGAAAGACGTCGTGAATCTTTTCAAGCTCAGGGGGCAAAATCAATCTATACGCAACCGGACCAACTCGTTCGGAGATTTCGTACGGCCCAATGAATCTCGGGCTCAACTTGCCCTTACGGCCAAACCTGAGTACCTTTTTCCAATGCGAAACTTTAAGGAACACTTTATCTCCCACCTGATATTCAATGTCCTTTCGTTTCAAATCCGCATACGATTTTTGACGATCTGTGGCTGCTTTCAGACTTTCACGGATTACCTTTACTTTCTGTTCAGCATCCTTAATCAAATCAACTCCGAAAATTTTACTTTCACCGAGCTCGGTCCAAAACAACGGTGTACGGCATTTACGACCGTACAAAGCCTCGTAAGGTGCCATCTTAATACTTGATTGAAAACTATTATTGTAAGCGAATTCAATCAAAGGTAAATGCCGTTCCCATGAACCACTGAACTCGAGGATGCAACATCTCAACATATCCTCAAGTATCTGAATTATCCGCTCAGATTGACCATCGGTTTGGGGATGAAAAGCAGTGCTAAAATACAGCTTGGTACCCAAAGCTTCTTGCAATTTCCTCCAAAATCGCGAGGTGAATCTCGGATCTCTATCTGACACGATAGAAATAGGTACCCCGTGTAATCTCACAATCTGAGAAACGTACAATTCAACTAGTCTATCCAATGAAAAATCCATACACACGGGGATAAAGTGAGCCGACTTAGTCAGTTTATCAACAACAACCTAAATCGCATCCTTCTTACTTGTTGACAATGGCAGTCCGGACACAAAGTCCATTGTGACTCGATCCCATTTCCACTCGGGTATCATGATCGGCTGAAGTAATCCTGAAGGCACTTGATGTTCCGCTTTCACTTGTTGACATATTAAACATCTCGAAACAAAGTCGGAGATGTCTCGTTTCATACCATGCCACCAAAACCAACGTTTCAAATCGTTGTACATTTTCGTACTCCCCGGGTGACTTGACATTCGGCTACAATGGGCTTCGTTCAGAATCATCGAAATGAGTTCCGAACTCCTTGGAATACACAAACGACTTCTGAACCTCAAACAATCATCATCATCAATTTGAAACTCCGATTCCTTGTTCGGAGCACACTCAGCCCGTTTTGCAACCAATTCATCATCAACTTTCTGGGCTTCACGAATTTGATGAATCAATAATGGTTTGGCTTTTAATTCAGCTATTAACACATTGTCGGGTAGAACAGACAAGTGCACATTCATCGCTCGTAAAGCAAACAATGATTTCCGGCTTAAGGCGTCCGCAACCATATTAGCCTTTCCCGGGTGGTAATCAATGACAAGCTCGTAATCTTTCAACAACTCAAGCCAACGTCTTTGTCGCAGATTTAAGTCTCTTTGAGTCATCAAATTTTTGAGACTTTTGTGATCCGAAAATACATGGCACTTCTCACCAAATAAGTAATGTCGCCATATTTTTAAAGCAAATACGATGGCAGCTAGTTCAAGATCATGGGTCGGATAATTTTTCTCATGTGGCTTTAATTGTCTCGACGTATAGGCCACCACTCGACCTTCTTGCATCAATACGCAACCCAACCCAAGTAGGGATGCGTCACTATAAATGACAAACTCTTTGCCTGATTCGGGTTGCACTAAAATTGGAGCTTCAGTCAAATATGTTTTTAGTTGATCAAAACTTTTCTGACATTTCTCCGTCCATTCGAACTTAACATCCTTTTGAAGTAGCTTCGTCATTGGTGTGGCTATCATCGAGAAACCTTTGACAAATCATCGGTAATAACCGGCGAGTCCCAGGAAGCTCCGAACTTCAGTAATATTTCTTGGAGGCTTCCAGTTAAGTATGGCTGAAATTTTGCTCGGGTCAGCTCGAATACCCGATGCGGATACCACATGACCCAAGAAGCTAACCTCTCTTAACCAGAACTCACACTTACTGAACTTAGCATATAACTGCTTATCCCGCAAAATTTGCAACACTAGCCTCAGATGCTTAGCATGTTCGGTCTCATCTCTTGAATAGACCAAGATGTCATCAATGAACACAACTACGAACCGATCCAAATATGGTCTGAAGATCCGATTCATCAAATCCATAAATACCGCAGGGGCATTTGTGAGCCCAAACGGCATCACTAAGAACTCGTAGTGACCATATCTCGTTCTGAAAGCAGTTTTGGGTATGTCCGAATCTCGAATTCGCAACTGATAATAGCCCGATCTCAAATCTATTTTTGAGAACATTGAGGCTCCCTTCAGTTGGTCGAACAAATCATCGATACGCGGTAACGGATATTTGCTCTTTATCGTCACTTTATTCAGTTGACGATAGTCAATGCACAACCTCATGGTTCCGTCCTTCTTTTTCACGAACAATACTGGTGCACCCCAAGGTGAGAAACTTGGTCGAGCAAAACCTCTATCCGTCAATTCTTGCAACTGAGCTTTCAACTCTTTTAACTCGGTTGGTGCCATACGATACGGAGCTATCGAAATCGGCATAGTCCCAGGTACAAGCTCAATACCAAACTCTACCTCCCGAACAGGTGGTAAACCCGGTAATCCTTCAGGAAAAACATCCGGGTATTCACAAACTACCGGCACAGATTCGGGTTTCTTGTCTAATTCTTTGTCATCCAGTACATACGAAAGGTATGCTTCGCACCCTTTTCTTACATATTTCTAGGCCAACATTGCTGATATTACAGCTGGCATCCCCTCCAAGTCCGTAGACTCAACTCGGATTACTTCGTTATTTGCGCACCTCAAATCAATAGTCTTGCTTTTGCAATTCACAACCGCATCATGCGCGGTCGACCAATCCAAACCAAGAATAACATCAAATTCATCAAACGGAAAAAGCATCAAGTCCGCCGGAAAACAGGAACCTCGAATTTCTAGGGGACATTTCTTACACACTTTGTCGACAAGCACGTAACGACCCAAGGGATTTGACACCCGAATTACGAACTCAGTAGACTTAATAGGTAAAGTCTTACTGGATGCTAAGGTTTCACATATGTAAGAATGAGTAGAACCGGGGTCAATCAAAGCAATTACATTAGTATCAAAGAGAGTAAAAGTACCGGTAATAACATCAGGCGAAGAAGCATCCTCGCGGGCACGTATAGCATAAGCTCTAGCAGGCGCACGAGCCTCGGATCTGGTCGTAGCATCTCTAGATCCTCTCTGACCACCACTAGCATTGCCCGTATTTCCAGATGGTCTACCTCGAGCAGTGGTAGCACCCGGTTTCCCACTCTGATTTTCATTCTGTTCAAACAACCTCGGGCAATCTTTAATGAAGTGGTCAACTGATCCGCACTTGTAACAGGAGCGGTCAGGGAATCTACAACTCCCCGAATGCCATTTACCGCAATATCGACATTTCGTTCTATCTCGACGTTCATTCCCAACACTGGCGACCAAAGTGCCTCGTGTACCCACAGGGGGTCGATCACGATCTCGTCTAAAAAGGCCCGAAGTGTCTCTAAACTGGCCCGCATCATCTCGAAATTTCTTCGATGCCTGTTGAAGAGACTTTCCCGAAGATCTTTTACGAAACTCTCCAGTTCCCACATCAACTTTTTGTTTTTCTTTTCTAAGCTCTTCGGCTTTACAAGCTCGCTCGACCAGTACTACGAACTCTCGTATTTCAAGAACTCCAACGAACATTTTTATATCTTCATTCAGCCCATCCTCGAAGCGTTTACACATGATAGCCTCGGACGAAACACATTCCCGAGCGTATCTACTAAGTCTAACAAATTTTCGCTCGTAATCAGTAACTGACATGGAACCTTGCTTAAGCTCAAGAAATTCCTTCCGTTTTTGATCAACAAATCTCTGACTGATATACTTTTTCCGAAACTCAGTTTGGAAAAACTCCCAAGTTACTTGCTCTCGGGGCACAACAGAAGTCAGAGTACTCCACCAATAATAGGCAGAATCACGTAGCAAGGAGATAGTACACTTTAGGCATTCATCGGGTGTACAAGATAGCTCATCGAGTACCCGGATAGTGTTGTCCAGCCAAAATTCAGCTTGCTCGGCATCGTCGCTATCCGTAGCTTTAAATTCAGTAGCCCCATGTTTTCGGATTCTGTCAACTGGGGGCTTATTTGACCTTATTTGGTCAGCTACCGGAGGTATTGTAGGTGCGGGGGTGGTATTAGTTGGGAATGGAGGTTGTGGGACAGCCGTATTAGTTCGAATGTATTGGTTGAACCAATCATTCATCACGCTATAGAAAGCTTGTCTAGCTTCATCATTCGGGTTACTAGCATTAGGTTGAGAGTCCGCCGACGCTGTCCCTTGTGCGGGAGCAGGCGCTACACTCTCAAGATCATCAGCTACCTCTCGGTTGGGATCGGGATCCATTACTATAAATAAACACATTTACAATTGTCAGAAATCACCACACTATCAAGTAATCACATAAAATGGCATGTATAGCTAGACCCAACGCATTACGGTAGTCCTAGAATCGACTAAACCGTAGCTCTGATACCAATCAAATGTAACACCCCGAACCCGAGACCGACACCGGAGTCGAACACGAGGTGTTAACAGACTTTAAACCCCTTATAAAAAATATTTCCCAGACACTGCCAATCTGCATACTAGTCGCTTTAAAAATCATATCTTGAGTTTCACAACTCGAAAATCAGTTTCGTGATTTTTCCCTGAAACTAAACTCATATTCCCATCTACATATTTTTTTCTAGAATTTTTGGTCGGGCCAATTAGTACAGTTTATTAGTCAAATTCTCCCATGTTACAGGGATCGACTACCCTGACCTTTGTGCATTACGACTTGGATATCTCCTTGTACAGGGCTCCAATACTGATGCCGTTTGTTTCTATAGGAACTAGACTCAGAGAGGAATCTATACATATATGGTATGACTCCTAATTATCTCTGGTTAATTTATAATGAATTTCCAAATTCGGAACAGGGAATCCAGAAACCGTTCTGGCCCTGTCTCACGAGAACCTGAATATCTCTTAACATACTGTCCGTATGATTGTTTCGTTACTTTCATATGAAAGTAGATTCATCAAGGTTTGTTTACATAATTTATTAACTATTTAATTCCATTCCTACTATTTTTAGTGATTTTCCAAATCTACATCACTGCTGCTGTCAGCATCTGCCTTTAAGGTAGACTTTCCCTATTTCATGGTTTCCATGATTCAACTAGCCCTTTTTGCATAAATAGCACAATTTATGAAAGTGATTAACCATCCCCGTGGCCAATCCTTGTCAAGCATATCCACACCAAATGATTATAACATTATACTCAAACACATATAAGCCATTTTCGCATGGCTATCCAAAATTTATACAAGTCCAAAGGGTCCACGACCCACAACAAACGGGTAGTCCTATACATGCCATTTCGAAGTTCAACCAAAATTGTACCAAAAGGGGGGCTTTGATAGTGTGGGCGACTTTGACTTCAAGATCTCGAGTCTGATAGCTGGAGAACCAAATCTATAAAACAGAGGAGCAATGAAACGGAGTAAGCAATTTATGCTTAGTAAGTTTTGAGCAAGGAATTCCAGCACAACAAAAGTATAGCATTCATATAGCTAAACGGATAATTTCATATGCACAAATTTACGATATCGTACTTGCTTCACATTATCAACCCTTATGTACATACACAAAAGATCAACTCAGCCAAAGGCCGGTAGCTCGTTTATCAACTGAGTGAATACTTATTTGTAAGGGCTCAACTAAATTCAAGCACATACGAAACATACCTCAATGTTGGGATGTTTCGAGAGTATTAACTGGAATTTTACAGCAAGTTCATTCATTCCCAAATCACGTACCTTCGGAATTTAACCGGATATAGCTCCTCGTTCAAATGCCTTCGGGACATAGCCCGGTTATAGTAATTCGCACAAATGCCTTCGGGACTTAACCCGGATTTAGTAACTCGCACAAATGCCTTCGGGCTTAGCCCGGAATTCGTATCTCGCACAAATGCCTTCGGGCTTAGCCCGGAATTAGTATCTCGCACAAATGCCTTCGGGCTTAGCCCGGAATTAGTATCTCGCACAAATGCCTTCGGGCTTAGCCCGAAATTAGTATCTCGCACAAATGCCTTCGGGCTTAGCCCGGAATTAGTATCTCGCACAAATGCCTTCGGGCTTAGCCCGGAATTAGTATCTCGTACAAATGCCTTCGGGCTTAGCCCGGAATTAGTATCTCGCACAAATGCCTTCGGATCTTAGTCCGGATATTGTCACTTAGCACAAGCCTTCGGGACTTAGCCCGGACATCATTCAAATAACCATGCACATTTAACAATAAATCATGGCCCATTCGTATTTCATTTTCGTTAGCAAAACTCAAACACAAGACATTTATCATTCTTGCAAATCCGGCTCAATAGCCACACAAAGAGCATGATTTTAATTTGCTTAAAACATGATCTAATCACATCATAATTTAAGCTCTCTTACTCAAGAACTTACCTCGGGTGTTGTCGAACGATTCCGATAGCTATTCGACCACTTTTTCCTTCCCTTTATCGGATTTAGTTCCCCTTTGCTCTTGAGCTTAATTAAACAAATAAATTGATTTAATCATTTGAGCATCGAAAGGAGGAACACAAGGCACTTAGCCCATATTTATACATTAGACATTAAAGTCACATATGTACGGAATCATGAATCAAACTCAACATTTTAGCTAATTTTTCCCCCTTGGCCGAATATGCATGTCTATTTTGGGGCCGATTTCAACACTTAATACATTCTACAAGTATGGTCACTTGTATTGACTAAACACCCTTTTGTTTCAAGTTCAAAACTTGGCTAATACACACATATACACACTAGTAAAGCATACTCTCCCTTTCCATCAATTTAACACATGCATTGCTCATTAACATGCAAAAGTTATATTCGGCCTTAGCACACAACTTGCTAGCCGATTCTTCTCCATTTAGCAACCAATGCACATATGTGCTCACTCAAAAATGCTAAAAAGGAGGTTCAAGAATCATCAAGCCACCATCACATGCATCATTAACAAGCTTCATATTTAGCATGCAATGGCATTAACACAAACTCCACCTAGGCCGAATCTTAACTCATCCTCATGCCTCATCACCACAACATCAAACATCAACCAAGAATGATGCATCCATGGCCGAGTGTCATTTCCATCACATAGCAAGATTTAGACCATGGGCTAGGTAGAACTCAAGCTAACAACTAAAACATGCATGCATCTCATGGAACATCATCAAACATACCTTAGCCTAGCTACATGCATGGCCGAACCTCTTCAACCTTTCTTCTTCCTTCCTCCTTAAAATTTTTGGCCAAGGATGAACCAAAGGATGAGCATTTTTTGTTCTTTGTTTTTTTCTTTCTAGTTTCGGCTAAATGAAGATGAGAAAGGATGAACAAAAATTTTCTCCTTTCTTTTCTTTAGCTCACGGCAATGGGGGGGGAAACAACTACACACATTTTTTTTTGTATTCATCATACTCCTTTTCATTATTTTATGCCCATGCCCCTTATTTTATTTTTTTCCTACATACCTCACTAGGCCAACATGTTCCCAACATGTTTCCACCCATAGCATGGCCAACCACTAGCTCAAATTTTGGGTAATTTGACATGCAAACCCATCATTTTCACAACATGCATTAATAGACCATTTTAAATTAGCCTATCATATTTTCACCATGTCTCATATCAATCCCTATTTAATAATTTCTCATGCAATTGGCAAAATTGGAGAATGAAACTTCCACATACTCATGTACACACATAATAAGCATAGAATATGGAAATCAATTATTTTTATGACTCGGTTTTGTGGTCCCGAAACCACTTCCCGACTAGGGTCAATTTTGCGCTGTCACGAATTTCTTACCTTGCTATTAGCCTAGGATGACCGAATGCCTCCCTCCTATCTTCCTCTTTACAATCGGCCAAGAAGAACCAAGGATACAAGCTTTGTTTTCATTACCTTTCTTTTTTATTCTTTCTTTTATTTATTATAACTCCAATAACCCAATTTCTTATTATAATATCAAATTCAACAAATATATTGCCCATCATCAATCCATCTTGGCCGGCCACTATAAGGGAATTGGGCAATTTGACATGCAAGTCCACCCTTGTGTTGACATGCACTAATAAGCCCTTTAAAAATAGCCTATCATATTTCACCATGTCTCATGTTGATCCCTGTTTAATAATTCCTCATGCAATTGGCAAAATTAGGGAATGAAACTTCCACATATGCATGTACACACATAATAAACATAGAATATAACAATTAATTATTTTCATAACTCGGTTTTGTGGTCCCGAAACCACTTCCCGACTAGGGTCACATTAGAGCTGTCACAGTGTACATTACGGAGTGAACAAGGATGGACATGATACTATAGAAATCATAGTATTTTATACTAAATAGAACATAAATCAGAGTTTTTATATACAACCTATGACACTACTTTAGGAAACTCTAAGTTAGGAAAGATACTAAATAGGAGATATGATCCCTTAAAATAAGGGATTTTAATAAAAAAAATATCTACAAAATATTCCTAAAATATTTACAGAATATTCCTACACTCCCCCTCAAGCTGGAGAATGTACATTGTATAATCCCAGCTTGAATAGGAATTTATTGAACACAGGTTTTGGCAAAGCCTTGGTAAGAATGTCTGCAATCTGTCCTTCTAAAGGAATGTAAGAAAGAGTGGCTGTCTTTTTGTTGACTTGATCAGCAATAAAATGCCTATCAATTTCAACATGCTTTGTTCGGTCATGTTGAACTGGGTTCTTGGCAATCTGAATGGCAGATTGATTATCACAATAAACTTCAAAGTGATCCTCCTGATTTGTGCCAAGTTCTTTTAGTAATTTAAGTAGCCAAATTCCTTCGCATATCCCCAAAGCTAGTGCTCTAAATTCAGCTTCAGCACTACTTCTTGAAACAACAGATTGTTTCTTACTTCTCCAAGTTGTAAGGTTACCCCAAACAAAAGTGCAGTACCCACTAGTGGATCTTCTTTCAGTGAGATCTCCAGCCCAACTAGAGTCTATAAAAATCTTAACAGTTCTGTCTTGTGTCTTCTTAAACATTAAGCCGTGTCCTGGAGTTTTCTTCAAGTACTTGAGAATTCTATTTGCTGCTGCCATATGCTCTTCAGTAGGATTAGTCATGTGTTGACTTATCACATTTACGGGAAAAGCTATATCTGGCCTTGTCAAGGATAAGTAGATTAGTTTCCCAACTAACCTTTGAAATTTCTCCCTGTCTACTAAGGACTCATCTTCTTTATTGAATCTCAAGTTTGCCTCCATTGGTGTATCAGCCGGCTTACAGCCAAGAAAACCAGTTTCTTTGAGTAAATCAAGTACATACTTTCTCTGGTTGATCACAAGTCCTTCTTTTGATCTTGCCACCTCCATTCCTAGGAAATACCTTAGCTTTCCCAAGTCCTTGGTTTCGAATTCCCTGTTTAACAACTTCTTCAAATTGCTAATCTCTTCCTCATCATCTCCAGTAAGAATGATTTCATCCACATACACAATTAGGATAGCTTTCTTATTTGTAGAAGTTACCTTGATGAAAAGCGTATGATCGGCAAGGGACTGCTTGTAGCCATTTTGAAGAATGACTTTAATGAACCTCTCGAACCAAGCTCTGGGTGATTGTTTTAACCCGTATAGAGACTTGTTGAGCTTGCAAACCTTGTTGCTACCTTCAATAGACTTTGAGCCAGGCGGCAATTGCATATAGACTTCTTCCTCAAGCTTGCCATTAAGAAATGCATTTTTTACATCAAGTTGGTGTAATTTCCAATCGCAATTTACAGCCAAACTTAGGAGTACTCGAATAGTGTTAAGCTTTGCCACAGGTGCAAAAGTTTCTGTGAAGTATATCCCATATGTTTGTGTGAAACCTCTGGCCACTAGTCTAGCTTTGTATCGTTGGATACTGCCATTGGAGTTATACTTTACAGCAAAGGTCCATTTACAGCCGACAGCCTTTTTTCCTTGAGGAAGGTCTGTAATGGTCCAAGTAGCATTTTTCTCTAGTGCACAAATTTCCTCTTCAACAGCCCTTCTCCATTTTGGATCCTTTAGAGCTTCAGCTATGCTTGTGGGAACCTATTCTTTATCCAAAGTTGCTGTAAATGCTTGAAAAGACGGCATCAATGAATTATAACGAGTAAATTTTTCAATAGGATGCTTGGTGCACTGTCTAACCCCTTTTCTAATAGCAATAGGAAAGTCATCTAGAGTAGTGGGCTTACTGATTTCTTCTTTCATTTCGGCAGCTGGACCCAAATCCAATTCTCGGCAAGAATCAGATTGCAAAACAGTCTCAGGGATATGTCTTATTTTTCTTGTGTAGACACGAAGCTGTTTGGGTGGTGGTGTTTTTTGAAGACTGTCAATTGGAGTAGGTGTATTTTCAGGAAGAGTGTTTAAAGTGGGTGTAGGTGAATTAGTCATAGGTACTACAGGAGAATCAATGGGAGCATTCACAGGTGACAGATCTGCAGGTAATGGTGAACAAGATGGCAATTCTGAAGGTTGAGAATGAAGATTAGGAGGAGATACCTGTTGTGGCTGAAAATCACTCCATGTTTCCCCCTGAATTTCAGCCTGAGTGAAATAGGAATCCTGCTCATAAAATGTTATATCCATAGTGGTGAAAAATCGTTTAGAAGGAGGATGATAGCATTTATAACCTTTCTTAAGTGAAGAATACCCAACCAATACACATTTTAAAGACTTAGGATCTAACTTGGACTTATTAGGAGCAATATTTTGGATAAAAACAGTGCAGCCAGAAATTTTAAGTGGCAGAATGGAGGAGATAGGCTTAAAATGAGGAAAGTGCTGCAAAAATATAGATTGAGGCGTTTGAAATTTTAAAACCTTACTAGGCATCCGGTTGATTAAATATGTGGCAGTTAATAAGGCTTCCCCCCACAAATATTTAGGAACATTAGTGGTAAATAGAAGAGAACGAGTAACTTCAAGAAGGTGCCTATTTTTTTTTCGGCAATGCTGTTTTGCTGTGGGGTTCTAACACAAGAACTAATCTGAACTATGCCCTTTTCCTTAAAAAAATCACCTAAAGACCTAGCAAAAAATTCACTGCCATTATCAGATTTAAAAAGCTGGATTTTAGACCCAAATTGAGTGAGAACCATGTTATAAAATTGCACAAAAACACTAGCAGTTTCAGATTTATCTTTCAGCAAATAAGTCCAAGTTATCCTACTGTGATCATCAATAAAAGTGATAAACCACTTACAATTATCAGCATTCTTCACCCGAGAAGGGCCCCAAATATCACTATGGATCAAAGCAAAAGGGTAAGAAGGCTTGTATTTAGAAGGAAAATAAGATGATTTAGTATGTTTGGCAAGATAGCAAACTTTGCAAGAAAAAGAATTAGGCCTTTTATTAATGAATAGAGCAGGAAACAATTTTGCAAGGTATTGGAAACTAGGATGGCCTAAACGAAAGTGCCATAACATAACAGTATCAACTTTTCCTAAAGCGGTAAATGACTTGGAGATCTCGATTTTAGGAGAGGTAGAGAGGATGTAGAGACCATTATGCAAGCTGGCCTTACCAATCATCTTCTTCGAGTTCAGTGCCTGCAAAGTACAATCACGATTATTAAAAATTACAGAGCAGTGCAAGTCTGTGGACAATTTACTAATAGAGATGAGATTGCACACCAGATTTGGTACAAAGAGAACATTTTTAAGTGCAATCTGTTCATTGAGAATAACAGTGCCATGTCCCTCTATTTTGCACAAGGTACCATCAGCCGTTTTGACAGCTTTACCAAAGGTATGGAAAAAATTGTGAAACAATGCCTTGTTACCAGTCATATGATCCGTAGCACCAGAATCGAGGATCCAATTAGGAGTCAACTGGGAGGAGAAAAATGCTGTAGAAGAAAGGTTACCTTCTGGATCTTTTATGACCAGATTACCCTCACAAAACCCTTGAAACTTTCCAAATAGTTTTTGAAGTTCAGCAATTTGTTCTTTAGTGAAACTAGTGACAGAGGTGGCAACAAGGCTTGATTTATTATCTCGAGAGTGCTTGGACTTCCAGTCCTGAGGCTTACCATGAAGCTTCCAACACTTCTCCTTAGAGTGGCCGGGCTTTTTGCAATGATCACACCAAGGTCTCCCCGTTTGGAAGAGGGAGATGATTGATGGGTCAGTAAGGCAGATCTTTTAGAAGTGGAATATGGTTCATCAGACAGCATCACACACCTTCGGCTTTCTTCCTTCTTGACCACAGAGAAAGCCTCTCGAAGGGAGGGAATAGGAGAAATAGCCAGGACCCTACCGCGAACCTCGTCCAGGTCCTTATTTAAGCCTTGGAGAAATTGAAAAAGTCTTCGTTGAGTAACAATTTGCTGATAAAGAGCAGCATCTCTTGGATCTACCCAATCATAATGTGCATACAAATCTAATTGTTGCCAAAGAGCAGTAAGGGTATTGTAGTAGAGAGTAACAGGCATGGTTCCTTGTTTAAGGGTGGCTGCTTGATCTTCAACATGATATAATTTAGCAATGTTATCCGTGCTAGAGTAGGTTTCGCGGACTGCAATTCAAATTTCAGCGGCTGTGGTGTAAAGAAGAAAGTTTCTGCTTATACTCGGGGTCATGGGATTAACGAGCCAAGTCATAACCTGACCATTGTCACGCATCCACTTAGCAAAACCAGCATCAGTCACAGCAGGCTTCTTGATTTCACCAGTAACGTAGTCCAATCTTTCTCTGCCCAAGAGAAAAATCTTAACCGATTGGGACCATTCAAGAAAATTGTTGCCATTCAATCGATGGCAGGTGATAGTCAGACCAGACGAATCTGATGAAGCATCGGAACCAGAAAAATTTTCTGGATTTGAAGTAATCTCCGAAGTAGGAGAAGGAGTTTCGGACATGGTCTAGATTGAAAAAGAAATCGTAACCTAAGCTTATACCATGTAGAAATCAGAGTATTTTATACTAAATAGAACATAAATCAGAGTTTTTATATACAACCTATGACACTACTTTAGGAAACTCTAAGTTAGGAAATATACTAAATAGGAGATATGATCCCTTAAAATAAGGGATTTTAATAAAAAAAATATCTACAAAATATTCCTAAAATATTTACAGAATATTCCTACAGATACCATACATGACCGCCAATGAGAAGAGGAATTTAAACCCCGAAACATCTATGCCATCGAGCTTTAGCGCCATTACCTAAACCAAAAAAGAAAACCCAAAGCTGAACTTCATAGCAGTATTACCTTCCCCTTGTTTTTACCTCAAAAGAAAGCACAAAAAAGTCAAAAGAAGGGTGTATAATGGAGAAGGGAAAGAGAGATGGATGAAGTTAAAGGAAAGTGTAGAAGAAAGTAGCTGGGGGTGGTTTTGTTTTGTTTTGTTTGTATTTTTTCAACACAGCAAAGCAGAAAAGAGAGTCAGGAAACTTAAAGAAATGCATCTGTAGGTACCTGGGCTCAATGGTGGCTTGGCATAGATAGACCCCTGGGAACAGCCACACTACCACTATCACTACCGGTGCTATCAGACACATTGCAAATTAGCTTCAATAAAGAGCCCTAAAGCAGAAAGCATATTCTGCCATTTCATACCTTTTTGTAAGCTTTTTCCTGCCAATTCGCTCACACAGTTCTTCGCTCTGCTTTGCGTCTAAAAACATTTTGTGCTTTTTTTCAGTTTCTTTTTTTCTTTTGTTTCAGATCGAGAGAAGAAGAGTAGCTAAATTTTATTTGGGGATTTAGTGCGAGCGACATAGATGAGAAAAAGAGGGAATAACGAGCAGGTAACCAAAAGTTATTTTCTTGGGAGTGAGAGGGATTTTGATTTCCCTTTTTTTTGGGTAAAATAATGGACACGCCACTATAGTTTAATTTTTTGCGGCTACTGTTGCTTAATTTTAATTTTTTTTATTTTTAACATAATTTTTTCTATTTTTTTAAAAAAATTTTGTGCTGAGATTATTATTTTTTAGAATTTCTTTTAATTTTGAATATTAAACTTTTTAACTGAAATATAGATTAAAATATTTAATATTAAATTTTTAAGTTTTTATTTTTTAATTTTTAATTTTTAATTTTTAATTTTTAATTTTTAAATTTTTTTTTGAAGATTTTTATAGTTTTTAAATTATCATATAAAATAGAAAAGGAAACTTTAACAGAAATAAAATGAAATCGAAGAATTAAAAAAATACAAAATGACACAACAATACAAGAATTATTCTTTTAAGTATGGTCTGTATTAGTTGTTTAGATTTTTATATAAATGGCATTTAATTAAATGTATACACCTAAATTTTGATAGAAATACATCTCAGAATTATATATGAATTTCGGTTTAATGTGTAATTGTAGACTGAAATTTTAATTGTGGTTTAAATGTATAGTTGAAACTTTAATTTTGATTTAATCATACACATTTTAAAAAATAAATACATCAATATATTTTTATATTGAATAAATATAAATATTTTTATATCAATAATTGTGATAATAATTTACAAGAATTGGATCAAATTAAAGTTCATGTATACAATTGCACACTAAACCATTGTTCATGTATGCTTTTGGGATTTAACCCATTTTGATATATATTTTTTAAAAAATAATAACTTATATTTATCTTATTTAGGTTTATGTTATAAAAAATCCAAGATACACAAGTTAAGGGTTCATCATATTTACCCCTAAACACTAAAAAATAAACCTCAAACACCAAACCCCAAACTCCAAACCATAAATCAAAGACCATAAACCCTAAATATATATGTATTACAAGGGACAAAAGTAATTAAAAAAGAATCTTATTGCTTACCTAAACCCTAAAATAAATTAATTTTTTGTCACTTTATCAAAAACCCTAACCCTTAAACTTTAATATCCTAACCCTTAAAATCATGAACAGTACTAAGATCCTAACTATAAAACAATAAATCATAAACCTTAAACTCTAAACCATAAACCCTAAAATCAAAATTCCAATCACAAATTAATACACATTATATCATAAACCCTAAAACCCTAAACCATAGACATTAAACCTTAAATTCTAAACCCCCTAAACCTTAAATCATAAACATAATCTCTAAACCCTAAAAACCTTACACTTAACCCCTAACCCCTAAGCCTTAAACCCCAACTCTTAAACCATAAACCATAATTCCTAAACTCATAATCCATAAACCTTAAAATATTTAACATATAGATTAAAAAACATTTAGTCATATACAAAAAATCTTTAAATTTATTTTAAATAATAGTTTTTTCATTTTTTCCATTTTTAACAAATATTTTTCTATGTTTTTACTTTCAAATTTTTTTTACGTGTCATTATTTTTTTCTGAAGAATTTAAATATCCAATTAAAAATAAATTGTATTTTAATATAAATAAACCAGTTAAACTATAAATAGACGGATGAAATGTTTTTGCGGCGTTTTTCAAAAAGCACCGCTAATACTCGACCTATAGCTGTGTTTTTACAAAAGCACCGCTAAAGCCACTAAAAGCTTAATACAAAACGACGGCGTTTTTCAAAATTCTTTTGTGGCGTTTTTTAAAAGCGCTGCTAAAGCCACTAAAGGCTCAATACAAAACGACGGCGTTGTGTTAAATTTTTTGCGGCATTTTTTGAAAAGCTCCGCTAAAGATCAAGCATTAGCGACGTTTTTTAAAAAGCGCTGCAAATACTTAATCTTTAGCGACGCTTTTCAAAAAACATCGCTAAATTCACTGAAGCTCAGTTAAAATGACGGCGTTGAGCATAAGTTTTGCGTCATTTTTTTAAAAATATAGCAGCGTTTTTTAAAAAGTGCCGCTAATGTTAGTTCTTTAGTGGCGTTTTTTGAAAAGCGCTGCTAATGCTCGTTCTTTAGCAACATTTTTCATTCAAACGCCGCTAAAAATGCCGCTAAAAACCTGTTTTGCTGTAGTGCATGCTCTTCAAATAAATTCCATGTACAATATCATCATTTCTTATTTCCATATAGCAATTATCACGTGTCATCATTTTAATGTATTTAAGGTCAATATGTGTAATAACTCATTTCTTATTCATATCTTCTCATGTCAAGAACTTTTACCCATTGAATTTATCTAAAATATCATGGATACACAGGTAGTACACTCGTTGTGTACAAATCAGGATTCATCAATTCATATTCAATGGTACCTATAAGGTATTATTTCAAGCAGTACACTCTCGAGCCACACATGTATACAACAGGATTACCAGTCTAGGCTAAATCCTTTTTATGACATGCTCTAAGGAGTTTAATCTAGATTACCCGTCCGGGCTAAATCCAATCCATAACATATGCTCGAAAGGACTTATATCAGGATTACCCGTCCAAGCTAAATCCATTCTGTAATGAGGTCAATAAGATTACTCGTCCGAGCTAAATCCCGTTAGCAACAAATGCAGTACCTTATTCATTTCAGGAAATCACATATCCATCGATTTTACATTTATTCAACTGAGATTTAAAAAATTTTCAGGTATTATCAGGCATGTGATTATTTCATACATCCATTACGTTCATATAATTAGAGTAAACACATTCCACATTCATTTCAAGAATATAAGTAACATTTTTATCATTTATCCTTTATCGGGCATTATCGTTGATCGGGCTTTGTCAGGTATATTTTCAATGTCATATACATATAAGATACTTATACAATTCACAAACACAACATCTAATTCAAGCATATAAAATACGCAATTTAGTTACACGAACTTATCTCGACAAATGTTCGTGTACGAAAAATCTACTAATTCGACATTTTCCTCTTTTCCTCGTTCTCGCTCTGAATTTGGTCTATCCGGATCTATACAAGTAAATTTAACATGAATTTATCATATTCCATATTCAAGTGGACTAAATTTTCATCTCAGGAAAAATTACCATTTTGCCCCTAACTTTTTCATAAATTCCCATTTCATCCTTAGACTCGGAAAATGAAATTCATGCAATTTACTCCCTATTCCAAGCCTAACCAAAATTTTAACATAGAATTTACATCACATATATTCTATAAATTTTATAATTTTTCATCAATTTTCACCACTTTGCATTTTACTCCCTAAATCATGTTTTCATCAAAAATCACTTTGTAAAAGTTGTTTATCTATCAACAACCTTTCATTTTCTACCATAAGTTTCTAATTTTCAGCATATTCATCCATGACCCAAATTTCATACATTGATAACTTTTCAAATTAATCCCCCAAATAGATAGATTAAGCTATCCCGGTTTGAAAAATATCAAAATTTCTAAATCAGGCCAAGGAAACTTACCCAATTTGGCCATGAAAGTTTCTTCTCTCTCCCCTAGGGTTTCCATATATTTTTGGGGAAGAATATGATAAAAAAAGATGATATTTCTTTTTTATCATCTTTTAATTAATTAAATTATTTCACTTTCCAATTTAGCCGTAGCCCTTTTTTCTAAATTTCCATGGATGAGTCACCAAAATGTAACAGCCCGATTTTGGGCCTAGTCGGAACAGTGGTTTCGGAACCACTATTCTGGGGCCAAAGAAATTATTTTTAATGATATTTTATGTGTTATAGCATGATTATATGAGTGCATGAAAGTTTTGGTGAAATAATTTTAGCGATTTCATGCTTAATTAGGAAAAAGGACTAAATCGCGTAAAGGGAAAAAGTTTTGTTTTACTAGCTAAATATATTAAATAGCTAGAGAACTAAAATTTGGGGTGTTTAAAATAAAAATAGACCCTAAATAGGGCGCTAGGCTGGCCATAGAGAGAAAGAGTTTGAAAAGTCAAAGTTGTGGGTATTAGGTAGCTTATTTGGCATTAAAATAAAACAAAAAGAAAAAGATGTCAGCTTTTCATCTTTCTTCCTTCCCCCACCGAAAATACTAGAAAAATAGGGGTTTTAAAAGCTAAAAATTTCAGCAACTTCCATCCCTTGCAAGTAAGTGATTTTGATGATCATTTTTGTTGATTTTTTTTGTTTTTGGGACCCTTGTAGCATGAACTAGCTAATGGGGGGACTATTTTGTGAAATGGTTGATAGTCTAGGGATTTTCCATGAAAGGATTTATGTTGTTTGCTGAATTTTTATGGAAGAGAATGAGTCTTGGTTGTGAAATAAACAACTTTTTTGTGTAATAAACAACTTTTGTGGAAGGATTTTCATGGAAAACACCTAAAAGGGCAATTTTGTAAAAGTTATAAAATAGGTTGTAATTGTGTGAAATAGTGGAAATTTGGGGTTTTCATAAGAGTAATAATTGATCGATTAGGCTTGGATAATAGAGAAATTTGATAAAAATGATTTTCAGGCCTAAGGGTAAAATGGTCATTTTGTGAAAGTCTAGGGGCAAAATGGTCATTTTGCCAAAAATGTGATTTTTGATTTTCAAAATTTATTTAGTGATTAAATGAGTGAATTTCATCATGTTAGATCAAGAAAATCGAGATTTGGGCTTAAATCGAGAAAGCGCGTGGGTAAAGACAAAAAGAGAATAATTACCTGAAATTGCATTTGAGGTAAGTCCGTGTGATTAAATGAGAATGATATTTATGCCATTGTTATTATACTTGAAAATATATCTTGCCATGATTGTGTTAAAGTTTATGTTGATGATATTGTATATGAGAAAGTGATGTCAAATGTAAATAACATTCATGTGTTGATTGAATGCTTAGAGATTTGATGGAATATGATATTCCATTGAAACGAGTAAGTTGTATGTAAATAATACAACTACATTGTTATTATATGTGTTCAAATTGATATAGCATGAATTACTTGGTTGTGGAAATGATTATGTATGATGAATATTGAGATAGTAGAATTCTCGTTTGAACCTTAAGAAATAATTCAGATATTCATGCCATGACATTCGGGTTCTTTGTGTGCTAGTGTAAGACCATGTCTGGGACATGGCATCGGCATTGAAACAAGAGCTAGTGTAAAACATGTCTGGGACATGCATCGGCCTCAAGATGTAAGCCAGTGTAAGACATGTCTGGGACATGCATCAGCTACGAGATGTGTCAGTGTAAGACCATGTCTGGGACATGGTGTCGGCCTCGATTTCGATAGTCAGTGTAAGACCATGTCTAGGACATGGCATCGGCAACCCTATGTTTGAGGCTTAATGAATATCCGATAGGTTTCCAAATGGTTCAACAGTGAGAGTTACAGTTTAAGCTAAATGAGAAATGTTATGACCATATTGTGAGTGGTACCGGTACTTACATGAAATTGATGAGATGTGAATTCAATTCATGTTATATGATTAGTAAGGAATGAATATGAGCATGTTGAGTAACACAGTCATGTATGCCAAGCTCATGAGAAGTGATTTCAGTTTATGATGCACATTTTGTGAAGATGTAAATAGGTAATTCATGCTTATGAGAATGACTTTGTGATGACCTTGTAATTATAGGTCTATACTTATGATGTATGAATATGTAACCTTACCAATGTTGGGGTGATAAACTTAGTATCGTTAATTTACACTAAAGCAGATTTGGATAGCAGCCATAGTCTGACTTTGAAAATCCACCAAAAATTGTGGAAATTGAGTTAGAGGCTGAATAAAATATTTAAATTGTTGTGAGACAGAGTCAGAATGACTTCGAAATCCCCTGTTCTGATTTGAGAAAATCATTGGAAATTTTACAAAAATATTTATGAGTTATAATTTATATTCTTAGAATTCTTAATGAGTCTATTTTCAAAAGAAATAGACGGGAACATCATCCGAGTCTCGTATTATAAGATAATTAATTTTTAGTGAAGAGGGGTCAGAACTGTCAAACAGCAAAAAAGGGTAACTTTAAGGAATAAAATGTACTAATTGGATGAACCAAAAATTATGAAAATTTTATGGTAAGAATATATGTGAGTCTAGTTTCAGGAAAAATTAGCGGAACTTAATTTGGAGTTCCATAGCTCCAGATATAAATAATTTAATTACTGTGACTCAAGAAAACAGCTTGACTGGAACATGAGTAAAAATGCAAATAGGGTTGTATTACCATGAGAAGCAAGTTGATAAATTACTTATTATTTTCATACAGTCTTACTAAGCTATAAATCTTACTCCCTTCCTTTCCTTTCCTTTAGTGTTTTTAGGTTAGCTCGGGGTTGGAGATCATCGGAGGCAGCATCACATTATCAAGTCGCTACCTTTAGAATAATGAAGTATATATTAGAAATTTCAAGTGAGTCGCATGTATAGGGATCTAGTTGATTCACATGTATTATTTTGCTTTGGCCAAATGTGTTGGCTATATTGAGTTATATGTATATGGCCATGAGATATGTCTCATATTGATTATGGCTTGTAAGCCTAGCTATTCATGTCATGTCTAATGTTTATAAGGTGATTATGTTTGTTTGCCATGCATGGTTAGTAATATGACATGTGTGTTGGATGTATGCTCTATGACCAATTGAGGTGGTCATAGCCATGTAGTAATCGCACGTTATAAACACAACGTGATAATGATTAAACTTGAATGCTTGATGGATAAGTTGGTAACCATAGTATAATGGTAAAAGTGGTCATCAAAATGAGAAGTCTTATGAATGTGAAATAAGGAATCTAGACTTGGTATTGCATGAGTAGATGCATTACTTGTAAGAGGACATGTTAATGTTAAGGATTTGTATTAATAAAGAGTGTTCAATAACTAAAATGATGCCATGATTTGCGATTTTGATGTGCATAAGGTTGTAAGAGATTATGGGTAACACGATGGCTTGGAAAATAGCCTAAGTGTTGGCCACACAGGCTGAGACACGGTCTTGTGTCTCAACCGTGTGAGGGACACGGCCTGAAGACACGAGCGTATGGCCCAGCCGTGTGGTTCAATGTGCATGCTAATGTCATAAACAGAAAGTTACACAGCCTGAGGACACGGGCGTGTCCCTATGTCCATACGGGCGTGTGACCCTGTTTCATGGGAAAACTTTCTAAGTTTTCCTGAAACTTCTCAAAGTTCTCGGTTTAGTCCCGAATCAATTTCGATGAATGTTTTGGGCTTCGTAGACCCAAATAAGGGATGACATGCATGTGTTTGAAAGGTTTTAAATTAAAAGAGATTTAATGGCCCGGTTTTTACATGAATGTATATATTTAAATCCGTTAATGCCTCGTACCCAGTTCCGGCGTCGGACATGGGTAAGGGGTGTTACACCAAAATATCTACATACTTTATTTAATGGTTTAGTTACCATATAAGGACCTCAAATTTTGAATTCCATAGCTATTTAATCCTTATAGCTACTAGAATTCAACTTTTGCATTTTATGCGATTTGGTCCTTCTCGTAATTAAGCACATAATCGATAAAATTTTCTTATCAAAATTTTCACATGACATTTCTATCATATTATGGACCATATAATAAAATAAAAATAAATTTATTTTCGGTCGGATTTGTGGTCCCGAGACCATTGTTCCAATTTCACCGAAATTAGGCTGTTACAGGTGGTGTGTAGTTTTGTTTTGTAACCAACTTTTGTAATAATTTATATCTTTCGCTCTATCTATATTTTATGAGAATTGTCACCTATTCCCAAGAGATATGCTAAGTTTAAATGAGTAAAAGTTTATGAGACTATCTTTACACGTATACGCCAAACTGCATCGGATGATGTTTGAATGCTACTAATGAAATAGAAACTTTTATATATGAAAAAGCTACTTTTGTGTTTTGAGTAAAATTGTTAACATTTATAAAGCTTCCGTCGAAAGTTCGTTTTCAATTATGTTTTATATTATGCGGTGCATCACTGATTTGATTGTTTTGTCATTCAAAATTTTAGGTTAACGCCCCAGTTTAGAGAGTATACGTCAAAACCTCTAAAAAAAATAATTAATCAAGTTTAAGCCTTCTTTCAATGTAATGCCTCAATCCACCAGTTGAGGATCGAGGTTTTATAGTAATAATTCATTTTATTTTTATACGATAACAACGCAATTCAAATTTATCTTATAAAAAACATAAATTATATATATTTAACAAAGTTATTTTATATAAAATAATTAACGCGCTTATTGTATGTAAAATTTATTATTCTATAATATTATATGAATTAACGAAAATATCTTTTATTGTTCATTATTATATTATATTTACAATTAAATAAATTTGAATCTTTCTCATTAAGTTTATACACCTAATACTTATATTCTAAAATATTTATTCAAAAACTCAAATATATTATACTAAGCTCAAACCCAAATAATATACTCATTGTTACCCAAACTCAAAATAAACTAATTATAGCTCAAACCTTAAGTTCAAAGTATAAAATAAAATAAACCTAATACCCAAATACAATTTGTAAACGTTAAAGTTCAATTCAACATTTAATTTAATAAAAATAATATTTTATTAAGATATAAATTTTTTAATAATACTTTATACATTGCAAGTTATAATTATAAACATGTATTTTAAGATACTAAATTATACACAACTATTGATGTTATATCTTTTATTATAATCTATAAATAATAATGTTATACAAATATTAAAACTTATAAAATATATTATTTCATTATATAATACTATACCACATATTATAACAGTAAAGTAGGACATAATATATTTATTGTTATTGTTGTTGTTGAAATACCCTCCAAGTCCCTATACTTTTCTTACATTTGAAAGTTAGCCCTCCTATTATATTATATGGTGTTATATCATGTCAAATAGTATATAATATATTAATAGTTTATATATATGCATCAATGATTAGACATTATAATATCATGTAATATTATATATTTTATTATAATATATAATATAATATTAGTTATATATAATAATAGTACATTATATATTAATTATTATGTATTATTATATTGGTTGAAATATGTTTTAAGTCCTTATACTTTTTAGACATATGAAAGTAATGGGTGTCAAAACCACTAAATATAAATTCCTACGACAAATATAACAATAAATAGAGCAGTAGGGTCAAATCCACAGGGACTAGTTATCTAATTTCTCCATTTCTTGTGACCAGATTCACTGTCGCGGCTATAGTCGTGCCCACGACCTATGCGTATTAGTGCTGAAGAAAAAAGAAATAAAAATGAGGGGTTTAAATTGATTAAGATAACAAAATATGGAAATCTGAAGTGTAATAAAATAAAATAAAAACAGATTCAAAAATGTAAAAATAAATTTAAGAAAATAAAATAAATTATTAAATAAAATATTTTTAAGCTTGGCCTTAGCCTTAGTGTACTCCAATCTTGAATCGATCCTTGAAATAGATTTTCTCTTCCAATCAATAAGTTGGTTATAGCAATCGAGGATCCTTCAAACTGCCAACTCTTCCTCTTGTAGTCGATCCCGGTATCACCTGCAAATCGACCCTTTTTAAATTTTCAACCATGTGGCAGGTACTCGTAATTTAAGACTTCGACAACCTTGTGATCTGAAAAGCCCAACTCGAGTTAATGGCCTCAACCATGTGAGTCATTTAAATCCTATCACTGTCTCCTTTGACAGAATCTAACTAGTTTTTTCCAATTGAATACGCCAATTTATTCGCAGGATTTTGAATACAACACCACCGACTCAACTTCCCAACTGTACCCAAACAATTCCAACCCAACATACGCTTTTTAAATTGAAACTGAATCAACTTTAAAGGACGAATTTGTACTATCCGATAAATTGAAAGAGATAGCGAATACCGAATTGCAAAGTGTCTAGTGTGGGTTCATATCTCATGATTACTTTGTTGAAGCAATAACCGAGCTAAGACTAAAAAGGTTTAGTTAATCATGGAAAAAATCATGCTTGAAAATAAATGGTTTAAATGGAATTGTAGAAAGTGGGAAGGGGCAAGGCCTTGGAAGGCAATTAAACCAAAAGGTTGAAGTCAAAAGAAGCATAATTGAATGGCAAAGACGCAAGAGAGAAAAAAAATAGAGAATTTATTAAATGCTAAAGGCAAAGTGTGTGCTCAATTGGCTATAGACAATTTAGCTAAAATTTTCCTAAATATTATCACTAAATAATCCTAAATATTATCGCTAAATAATTGAAAATTTAAAAATCAAATTTAAACTATAGATTAAATTTAAACTAATTATAGAGTTGTAACAATATAAAAAATCCTTCAATCTTTATGCAACCACTTTTGAAAAAAAAATCTTCAACTCTTCAATCTTTATCCAGTCATTTTTGTATCTTCAATCTTTCAATCAATCCCTTATCTTTGCTTTTTGTTCCAATTTAGCCCCCTTTTGTAAGAGTTTGAATTCAGCACACCAACTTCATTCCTAATAAGAAAAATCCAAATTTAATAGCATTTATCTGATAATTATCCAAAAATAAATACATTAAAAATATGAATTCATCTTGCTATCAGAAAGCTAACCCTCCTACTATATTATATAATGTTATATCATATCATATAGTATATAATATATTGATTGTTTATATATATGCATCAATGATTAAATATTATAATATCATGTAATATTATACATTTTTAATATAATCTATAATACATTTTTATTATATATTATTGTTTATTATTATACTATTTGAAATATGCTCTAAGTTCTCATACTTTTCATACATTTGAAAGTTAGCTCTCCTACTATATTATTTGTTATATTTTATCTTATAATATATTAATAGTTTATAGATGTGTATCAATGATTAAACATTATAATATCATGTAATGTTATATCTTTTATTATAATTAGAGTTGTCCATGGATCAGCTCACCACTCGAAAAATGGGAGTGATAAATGTCAAAAGTAACATATTTTAGCCTCATTCGTAGTGCATTTTTTAGTGATTATGTGACATTAATTGTGAAATATATACTCTTAATCCTTTAAATTCATGTTTTGAAGCTTAATAGAGCACTTGGGAGCAATAGGAGCGAATAACGAGTGCAAATTAAAACATTGGAGCAGTTTGGAAGCTGGACATGGGCAACAAAGTTTCACACGACCATATGAGCCATACAGACGTGTGTCCAAGGCTTGTCGATGTCGGGAGCCATGTGTGCTCACAGCTAAAATGTGATACTCAGATTTCCATAAGGACTCTAATTTAAAGGAATTGTTGGGACTTAATTGAATGCATAATAAATTGATGGACTCTACTAGGAATTTTGGGAAAATTTTGTGACTATTGGGTAAATAGTTAAGTTTCAATTCTGGTTTGGTTAGGATGGAACTGGCTGGTTCCATAGTTGGAGACATAATGATTACCAGTGATTGGCTAAAAGAGATTGGGAAACCATGTATAGGAGTTATACATAAGTGAAAGTGGATATTCTTGCGATAGAAAATCCTCCTCAAATTTATGTCTACAAATTTCTTCTTACTTGCATTGTCTTCTTCGTTTGTTCTAAAGAAGAGGCGAACTTAATAGAGCTCTGCATGGGGCAGAAGTTGTGAAAATTGAAGGCTGGAAGTTAAGGAATTGTGAAAACGATAAGCCTTCTAATCCTTCTATACTCGAGGATTTTAGGAAGGGAGAGAAAGAGTAAAGATTCCCTATTAAGTTTCTTGTAAAGTGGGTTTTGAGTTTTAAGGTTTAAATGCTTTTAATTTAACCAATATAAGGTTATCATGCTTAGTTTCCAGTACGAAGGAGACTCTGGTGTTGGGATAAGCTAAGTTGACAAGGAAAAAGGATTTAAGGTGACTTTTTTACTCTACTTTTGGGTGATCAATGATGTAGTGTCTTCAGTTGAATTAGATTCGTGTCTATTCTGAGTTGTGTCCTACACCATGATTGTGTATGAAAGTGATGAACAGGTATGTTGTGGATGCATAACCTCGTAAAAGTATGTGAATGTTTGTAAGAATGATTGTTGATTGTTTGGTGGTTACCCCATGGTGTTTGAATATTTGGCATACTGTGTGTTTATAAATAGCGCCTTACTTTTGTGTGAAATGCATGTTCATGTTATATGTGAAGTACAAAGGAAATTGCCCTGCCGGAGTAGATGGAAATAGGAATAATTGGCGTATTTGATGAATGGGTGGATTGAAATGGGAATTCAAGGGAGTTAGGCGGCATCGTGGAATGATATCCATTGCCTCACTAGAGCAACACCATGAAAATAGTTTATTAACTCCATGGAGCGGCACCACAACAATGGTAATCATGTCCTTCGGGGTGACATCGTGGAAATGATTTATAGGTCTTTCGGGGTGACACTTCAAAAGAGGTTTATTGTGTAAGACCATAGCTCGACTATGGCAACAAATAGAGTCTACTAGGACAATAAACATGGGGTTATATTGTGTGAGACCATAGCTCAGTTATGGCAACAAATAGAGTCTGCCAAGACATTATAACTGGAAACACAAAAATATATAGACGTTTTTAGTACCTTTTAAGCTTTAATTCATGTAGTTTCGTAGTACTTTTTTATCGAAATTTATACATTAATTTTAAAATAATTAATTTCACTTAAATTATTATCATATTTAATTTTAATTATTTTTATAATAAATTTTCAGAAATTTGGTTTATTTTCACAATTTTGCACAAAAGGTGAAAATTGGCTCGACAGACACCTCGAAAGGCTCGAATCATTAGGGTAATTTTTGCATCAAGTGAATCAAAAGCATGGCTAAATTATTTTTCAGCCAAGGATGGTCCAATAATGATTATTATACATACTTCATATTTAATTTTTATCCGACATTAATTGTGTCAAAAATTAATATAAAGCCTGAAGAATAAAGTGGCCCAATGTGCTAAGTATAGAAGACTGAACCACCAAGTAATTGGGCAGCCCAAAACCATCCTATAGCTGATCCAATCAATTGATCCAATCATCTGATTTTCATACTTGCAAATCAGCCCTTGAGCTTCCCCTAAATGCTATTCAAACCCCTCCTCTTTTTGTGCCTTTCACTTTTTGCCTCAAGCTAAATATAGAAAAGTTTGAACATTCAAACTTGCTTAATGCATGGCTGGCCAAGGGAGATTGAATGGATGAAAGTTAGTTGCTATTTTTAGTATGAGATTGAATGGATGAAACTTAGTTGCTATTTTTAGTATTCATTCCCACCTATAAATACCCCTACTCCCTTCTTCATTTCACACACTATTCATTCCCACACATCACTTTATTTCATTCACTTTCTTTTTTCCATTCCCTTCTTTGTTTTACCATTTTTCTTATTCATTCCCTTGTCAATTTCCCTATTGAAAAAGAGCTTTCATCCACCTTGGAGTAGAAGCATTCAAGTGTTCATGAAGGTCTTGGATCGACAAAATAAGTAGACAAGGAGAGGAGCGCACTAGTCTGGCTTTAGAGAAATATTGGATTTCCTTTCTAGTTCCCTTCTCTTTACTTTTCTTGTTTATGTTGTGATCGTGAACATGGATATTTGTTATGTTGTTATTCTTGATTTAATTAAAATGACTTGATTTTAATTTGTGTTAGATTGATTGCATTTTATCCACTTAAATTATTATAATCGTGTTCGTTTTGGAGTTCAAGGTGAGATAAGGGGACAATGTGAGGATTCGTAATTATGGTGAATTCAGAGTTAAACATTACCAACTGTCGTCAATCCAAAAAGACAAATACAAGTATCAGGGGTAAGGCATATCATAAATAGGGTATAAGGAAGTTAGAAACATCAACATGCTAGATAAGACCTATACGAGAATACCTCTAGGAAGATCATGGCTACGACCAATCCAATGATTAGCTCCACCAATACACAGCTCAAAGAAAATGAGGCATTCGCTATGCCAACTAAGTCTGTGTATTTTTCTATGGAATGCAGGAAGTTTTACTTTGTGCTTAAAATATCATTCTGAGCTTATGAAAATTACTGTCTGAATATAGGGTAATTAAAAACTCTGAAATCAAGAGGAGGGACCAAGCCAGACTCCACCAGAGTGAAGAATTGGAAGCAATTGTTGTATCATGTATATAGAGAGGCACCCTAGAGGCCATGCCTCAAGGTTTAAGTTAATTATATATGTATTTGAAATTAATTTAAAGTTGGTATTTTGTTGTTGGGAATCTAAATTTGTAAGAACTTATTACTAGTTTAGTACGAGTTTTAATATATTGGGATTTTGAATTTAAATGTTTAAGAATATAATTACAACAGAACTAGAAACATCATAAGTTATTTGGGTCTTTGTCTTTTTAGTACCCGGACTTGTAGAACTAGTCAGGTATAGGGTGTTATATAAAAGTTACAATTTATAGGTTTTTTTAGCACTTTAAGAAGGTATAAATAAGGAAATAAAAGAGGAGGGAAGCAACCATCATAGAACAGTAAGAAAATTGCTCGAAGAACACCATAGAAGTCGATTTTCGGAGCAATTTTCAGAGAAATTTTCCATCAAGATTCAAGAGTCCAAGTTTATTTCCAAGAGAGTTATCATGGATTTGTTTTATTTTAATGGTTATATTGTATTTTTTGTGTTCTTGCAAGTATGAACTAATTTTCTAAATACCTAGGTGAGATGAACCTTAGGATGGATTCTATTGTTTGACTTCTAGTTTTATACAATAAAACCTTATTTCTTTGTTTTCAATTATGAATGCTTAATTGTTCTTGGGTTGATAATTCTAGAGTATTAATCCATGTTTGATGTGCATAATTTTGAGGTTGAATAGACCCTTCTTGTGATTAGATCTTGCATAATGGAATTACATGCAATCCTAAAAATAGGAGATATAAATCTACTGGATTAGAGTCAAATTTAATAGGGGGATCCATAGAGCAAATTAATGTGATAATAGGAGTTTTAATTAGAAAGAAATTCCAATTAATCAACCTAGAATTAGTTGCTCTTATGCTCGAAAGAGATATTAACATAAATTAAGAATTTCTACGAATCAAAGAAACTAAGAAAATAAATTGCATGAACTAGATTGAGAATTATAGATGAAGTTTAGGTGGATTCTTACCTAGGTATTGTTTTGTCACTTGGCTGATATTTGATTGTTTTTGTGTTTATTTCTTTGATGTATTCATTAATTAACTTAGTTAATTTTAGCTTTACTCAATCTTTTGAAAATTTTAGTTTTACTCAATCTTTTGAATAAGTTAATAATAGGAAGACGATAATTATTAATAATTGTAGTCCTTGAGGGAACGATATTTGTGCTCACTGTAACACCCCAAACCCAACCCAGTAGTTATGGTTGAATTCGGAAAGCTACATTGGCCACCGGAATGGCCCAAAAAAACTTTCTTGATTTCAAACGTATTTTTTTTAAACCATTCGCATAGTTTGTTCAAAACTAGTAAAATTGAATGTTCAACTTTGTTTTCAATCTCATTTCAAAAATCATTTGTCCAAGAAATGGCCAAAATAAACTTTCGGAATTTTGAAAAAATATGTTTTAAAACTATTGGCTTATCAATTCAAAACAAATGAAATAAAGCGTTTATTTTAATTTTATAAAACCATTCAAATTTCAGGAATCAAAATAAATAATATCTCAATTGTAATCATTCAATCATTTATTCAAAACTATTTCAGATTTTCAATCATACTTTTAAATCATTTGTCTTTTTGTTCAAATTTGGAGAACTTGGTTATTTGTCATTATTTCGAAAATAAAAACATATTAACAAAATAAATCAGATGTCTTTAGAAAACTCATTTGTAAACATTAATAATTTTGAAAACTAAGTATAATTTTATTAAAAACTCATTTTTCAAAAATGTAACGGAAAATTGTGCTATTGACAAATTCTATTTTAAAAATCGAGTTTCAAGCGAAATCTTATCAAATACTAATTTATGCAGTTTTTAAAACTTAATGTCATGCAATCAATTTATGCAAATCAGAATGAAAAAATCTCCAAAATAAAGTATCATGCAACAGTCCATACACAAACTTATTAGAAACCTAAAATATCAAAATAAAATTTAATTACTTTAATTTAAAAAGACTACCGAGAAACTCCTTCAAATGCCGTCATCCAATGCTAACCTCGGGGTTATCTGTAACATCAAAAAACTATAGGGGGTGAGCTATAAAGCTTAGTGTGAGGTTAACATAAATGTAATCACATACACATAAACATACACGTTATACAATCATAATAATCATATCAGTTTCATATAACTCAATATTTCACACTTATACTATGCATGATCATGTTAATGCACATTTTGTAAAATGATGCAGATTTTTTGAAAACAGTCTTACCCATCTCTGCTACACACCAAAATTGAGTTTCTCAGAACTCGTCCATCCAATAACACACCAATTGTGAACAGTGTCACAGTAACGTAGATAAACTGCCAATAACTTCCACCTTTCACACATCCCACCCCATGCATGTGTTATGGCCAAAATCATTCAAAATCATATAGGCATGTTTAACATGCAAATCACATATGTACACATGGTACCCAAATTCACATTTTATGATCATGTGAATATCACATATGCCATATGATCACATAACATGAGAATGAGATTTACATTTTTTTTTCAAATCAATAATAATCATCAGTATCACATAACATGTTTTTCACAACATATACGGTTTGGAAAACACTTACTTGACATAGTTCAGAATGATGGGTTTATCTTTTTTTATGGATACATAATGTATCCTCATCAATCAAAATAATTTAAACAAATGACATTTTATCAATATAAAACAAAGACTTAATTTTGTTTAGTGTTAAAACTCACACCTAATCATAGTAATTCCAATGTGGAAACTCCTTCTAACGCCCACTTCTCGATTTAATTAGATCTATCTCAAATTTAAACATAAAATGAATAATCCATCATTAAAATACCCTTGAAAAATCTTTGATAAACAATTACGCTTTGGCTTCTATGACAATACTTACTCTTCGTTAATCCAATATGATTCCACTCTTTGAATCATAGGAAATTACACGCTTGGAATTGATCATTCAAACAAGAAACACCAAGTTAGGAATATGTCATTCGGTCACTATATAGGGATTAAGAGGTTTTGAATAAAGTAAATATTCCAAATACTTACGATCTCACTAATTGGGAATTGATACGGAAGAGAAGATGACTGAGATTTGGGAGCAATAGCCACAATATCTAAGATATCAAATACTAAGAAGAACTAATAGAAAATAATGAATAATCTTACTATGATAACTAATAAAATCGCTATAGAGAGGAAGGGAAAACACTATTATTTTACAGTTGTTTTCACAGCGATGGATGGTGGCGATCACAATGGCGGACAACAAAAAAGAGAAAGGTTTTTTATGCTTGCGAAAAAGAGGAGAAGAGAGAAGAAAGAGGAGAAGAAAAATTAGTATTAAAAATCAGTGGTGTAAGGTGGTTATCACGATGCGGGAGGGTGGTGCTAAGGGTAGCGATGGAGAAAATGAAGGAGAAAAGTGGCAGCAATATGGTGGTCTGATGGTGACGATGGTGGTTTAAGGAAAAAGAGTGGTAGAGGAGAGTAGGAAAATAATACAAATGGTGGTTGATGGCTAAAACAAAAGAAATAGGGAGGAGCAAAAGAAGGGGTGGCAAAAATGAATATGAAAACAAAAGATGGACAACCAAAGGTGTCATTCACCTTGTCCAGGTTTGATGTATGATACACAAGATAAGGGTCAAGAAAATAGGAATGTAAAGGGGAAAAAAGAGCAAAAAGGGGATCATGTGAGTGAAAAGGGGGGTTTAATGAGGGAAGGTTGACTCACACACAAGGAATGAATTTTTCCCCATACATGGTAACTAGGTTAGATGACAAGGAATGTTCACACTAGCTAAAGTTGTCAAAAAAATTAAATAAAAATTTGGGAACGTGGGGAATTAAACATAGAACCTTTAAGAGATTAGCTAAGCACTTAACCACTTAACCACATTACTCCTTACAATCATTTTAACAGAAAATATTTAAAAACAAGGGATGGCCTTTGTTAAGGGTTTAAAATAAAGTTGTACTAAATAGAAATTAACGAGAGGGAAGGAATTCAAATTCAGATCAACAAGGACAACTCCACCACTACTCAATCACTATAATTGATATTTATTTATTAATGAGAAAAATATCATCTAAATAAAAAATTCGGTCGCGGCCACTCTCAGTTCATTAACTCAATTTCTACTAATCTGGTTTTTGAGATGTGACACTCACCATAACTATACTATTAATTAATAATTGCACTTGCTTTAGTCAATTTATTAGTTAGTTTAGTAGACATCAAGAAGGGCTTGGGTAAAAATATTGGCCCGAAAAATGGGCTTGAGAAAAAATAAAGCTCGTTTAGAAAATGGGTCGAGCCTCAGGTAAGGTCTTTTTTGTCCCGATCTTGGCTCGACTAGGCTCGAATTTGCAATAAAAAAATCATGTTGTTTTGCTGTTATTTTGCTATTGTTTTTCTATGTTTTGTTGTTTTCTCACTTTTTGCCACTGTTTTGCTAGCATTTCACTATTATGTTACTACTATTTTGTTGTTAATGTTATAATATTGTATAACACTTGCTTTATTGTTAATATTGCTGCTATTTTAGAGATATTTGCTTATTAAGTTGCACTTAACTTAATGTTATTTAAGTATAAATTTTTTTTATTTATTTTCAATTTGTTTGGAAACATTTATTTTAATATTTTGTGTATTTGGTATATTACATATATTTTTTTAAATTTATATAATAATTAAAAAATTAATACGAGCTAGTTGGGCCCAAATCTTAACATTTTTATTTGGGTCGAGCTTGAAAAAAAATTTAGACATTTTTTGGGCCAGGCAGGGTCCGAGCCTATCAATTGGGCCTAAAATTTTGTTAAGGCCCAACCCGAGCCCAGCCAGGTACATGGACAACTCTAATTATAATCCATATTGCAATAATAGTTATACATGATAGAAGTACATTATATGTTACTTATTGTATGTTATTATTTATTATTATGCTAATTGAAATATGATCTAAGTCATTATTTTCGTACATTTAAAAGTTAATCCTCCTACTATATTATATAATGTTATATTATATCATATCATATCATATAATATAATATATTTATAGTTTATATATATCTATCGATTATTAAACATTATAATATCATGTAGCATATCAATTTAAAATCAAGTTAATTAATTTTGGTAATAGTTATAAAATATATTATTATATTATCATTAAAGATTAGTTTTAAAGCATTTAATAATTATTAATTTTTTATATTTATTATAAATATATAATTATAATAGTAAAAATATTTTATATTAAATTAATGTTTTTAAAATTTTATTTCACTTTATAGTTTAACATAAAAAATTATTATTAATTACTTTTCCTATTAATAAAATTTTAATATATATTCAAAAAAATATTTTAATTTTAATTTTAATTTAAGTAATAACATAAAATTATGTTAATATCGAATTTATTAACACAAACCAAATTGATCTTAGGCTCAGAACTACCAAATTGATCTTGGGCTCAGAACTATGACGAGCTCCGGTTTCTCGGGCTTGTCTTTATTACAGGCTCAAGTTTTCTCAGACTCGAATTGGTAACACTCGAATTGGTAACGATTCGAGTTCTAATTGACACGGGCAGCCAAAACCCTCCTGCCTTTTACTAGTTACAGCAAAATCAAACAAGGGAAACCCACAAAAATATCCAAAAATGCAGCATCTTATTTCGAGTGCCTGTAGTCTCGTATGGTCTGTCAAGTCTGTTAAAAAAAGTATCAAAACAGATGCTAATATGCTTTACAATTACAGTATCGATCGCAACAAAATAAATACTACTAGCTACTGTACATGGATCTGACAGGGGATTTCAGCTCCAGCCTGTTGGATAAGACTTATCCAAAGCTTCCCGTGTCATTTAAAAAGGAGATATCTATCATCAAAGGAAACAAAAGGATGAAAAGAATAAAATAAACTAAGGCTATGCCAAGTAATTGTATATTTGTGGGTTGTTCTTGTCCCGCTCCAGGTACTCCCTGTCAATGAGAGATTCGATCCTTTTCTTCAAATCAGCCGGTTTTATGGGAAACTTGAGCTGTTCAATAAAAGAAACTTATTCTCAATACAAGTACGTTGAAATGTAACTTAAAAACACATTATCCACTTTGATGTTTGATCCCTTTGTCTGGAGATCATCAATTGCAAAGGGTACAGAAGAGTTGTACTGGCATGAATGCATGATAACTCTTTGATAAAAACCAACTTCCACTTTCATTTATTTTTGGCTACGATTGTGACTAGATGTTACTCGGAACTCTCTAGAGATATGTTTGTTAGAATGAAAAAGATAAGAAAATGCTTACCTGTTGGAAGAGTTCAGTTATCAGAAGAGTGTGACTCAACACCTTCCTGGTCTTCATTATCCGAACAATAGCAGCATCAACCTGCAATAAATCAAGCAACAATTCGTACATTTGGTTAAGCTGAACATGAGATAGCCTTCTGTTCTCTTATTTTACATTTTTGATGGATGGATAAAGGGAGTGAAAGCTGAACCTGATATTGACGGTCTTGAAATACTCTTTCAGTAGTGCTTGTGTTCTCCTCCACTGTCTCTTTCATCTGGATAGCATTTACCTGCATTGCAAAAGGAAAGGTCAACTTGATGCCTTATCACGTCAGTGAAGCAAATTCACCAAAAACCTTCTATACGGGAATTCAGCGGAATGGCATTGGAATAAGCATGACAGGAATTCAGTTTGATCTTTCAAAAAAGTATTTACCAGCCGACATCTTGGAATTGCAAATAAATGTACCTTTATACGATAGAGAGGAGCAGTAAATCCATCATTGAAAATGAATGAGTCATTATCTTCTACATCCCTCCCTTTTGGCAACTGCGACACACATTCAGAAAAGGGATAAAGAAAATGAAATGTAGGAAAACAAATATCATACCAACTAACCAGCACAAATGGCATGGTAAATGGGCATACCTTTTGTAGGACTCTAACTTTCCCACATGCAAGGGACTGCAAGGTCCTTCTCAATTCCTTGTCCTCTATGCCAGTAGAGTCCTTAATGTCTTGAAAGCTAAGCTTTTGGGCATCGTTGAACAACATCAGAACTACAGTCTAGAGGGAAAATGGAGAAAACCCAGAAAAATGTTAGAACTTGTCTGCTCCCAGAGAAAATTCGAAAAGAGAACATAGTGACAGAATAATCATCACTGAGACAGCAAGAGACAAACCTGGAATAAGGAAACTGCCAGCTCCTTTTTACCTTTTGGAAAATCAGCTTTCAAGACACAATGACCTAATGAATTTTGCCACATTAGGCGCCTCCCACTGTACTTACTCAAGTAGAACTCCTTAAAGATGTCCTGTTACACCAAATTCTCAAAAAGTGTTACAATTAACTTTTTTTACAGGTGTCTAACAGTTGACATTTCATCCCAAAGACCAAAGCAAACCTGATAGACATTAAGTTCATGAGGAAGCCTAACATCCATGGGTGGATATGTCGGCCAGTACCTGCACCGTCCAGCAACCAAAATAGAATTAAATACCAACAAAGTAAAATACCTCGACAAGAAATTAATTAATCATGCATTTATGGTTTAATTCAAATAACAATGAAATAAGATTTACCCGGTTGTCAAGACATGAACACTCATCTCAATTCCAGATGGAAGCTTTGTTCTGGCCTGGGATGACTGCTTGAATGATTCATTTATCTCCTTTGATAGTTCAATATCCTGTATAAAAATCACAAGAATTCACATTCAATACAATTAAGGTTCATTTTGCAATTTATATAACGCATCAAAGAAAACAGGCATGTATATCCACACAGAAGAGAAAGAATTCTGCCTGAAAACCAATAAGAGACATTTAAAATGAAAGAATCGTCCAACTTCATCCTCCCACGTCAAGTTCCATAGATAATTTCCAGAAAGAGCAAGAACTCTTTGAGATAAAACCACAAACAGAAAAATCAATCCATGAACATAGGTGATTTAATTACAACCACAAGTCCATAGCTCTTGTTAAAAAGAAAAGGCCCATAGTTCTAATCTGTGGCAACGATTGCATTAATATCACAATCAAATTTATCTCATGTCTCTAGTTTCCTCAAACTGGAATTCAAGTGCAAGTTGCAATAGAATCCAGTCACATAGAAATAAGTATTAGACAAAGTCCAAACATTTTGCAGATTGTTAAATCGGCCTTGCCCAATAGCCAAGTAGGTAATCCAAGATATAAAAGATCAATTCTCTTGCACTCCTTTTCTTCTCTTCTCACATGATTCTATTACTTCAATAATTATTTGCATATTATATCCTCAACGAACAATTAATTTGCTAGATATTATTACATACTAATTGCAGGATTAATTAATTAAACTCGAGGTGTGAGGGACAACGATTTGGAGTTAATAACACTACCAAAGGAGTAAAAATATCCTTAGCGGTTATTGGAGTTACTGGATTGCCCATGTTTACAGAACCCAGAAGGCATGAGTTCAGTATATCCATGATTAGAAATTCTAAAGGCAACATATATTGAAAACATTTCTAGGAAAAGTTTATATAAATAGATATAGTGGCAGACCTTGAACATTCCTTCAAGTTTGTTTGTAAATTGACTGCCACACTCAGTCTTCAGCTGCAGCATCATAACAATGTAACAAGTCAATACAATCTTTAGACGGAAAAAAATACCATTTTGTTAGAGTTCAACCTAAAACTAATTGGTAATAGGTGGAGGAGTCCAACTTTAATTCAAGGCCACAGGAAATCTAATACTTACAAATGTGGGATAACACCACTTAACACATTTGATTCAAAATAGACTATACTGACCTTGGTAATCATAGATTTCTCTGCGTCAATAGAAGCACTCTTTCCTAGAAGCAGCCTTTTTGCAAGATCTTTCTTATAAAATGCTTCAAAGACATCTTTGCCCTTGATTACCAACAAAACATCATTCAAATCTCTAGCGTTAATTTGTAGACGATAGAAAAAGAAATACACAAAAAGAATACTTTTATTTGACACAAACCTAAATAATACTTTTATTTGACACAAACCTAAATATAACATTCTTATTGGGAAAACATGAACTCTACCTGGATGAACCTAAATAAAACCAAAGCTTTATCAAGTGTACCCTCTAATTCCTCTTCCGAAGTACCCTTATTACCAGAACGAAGCTTTTCATCCAGGAACTTTGCAATCAGCTCAGCAGGTCGGTTCTATTAAATATGGCACAATGTTGAACCATCAGTTGTTTTGGAAATATGGTAATCTAAAATGAGGAATATTACTTAACAAGAATGTAGTTTAAAAATAAAATGATCTCCCAATATAAAGGACAAAAGATGGCAACCTGACGAAGATTAATTAGATGCTCAAAGGAATCCTTGATGGTGTTGCCAAATGCCTCATTCTTGGAAAAGCTTTCTTCCCATATTGAGTCAAGCGAAGCTTTGAATTCTAACAAGGAAGGCACCATGTCCTTGTCTTTCTCTTCATCCATGACAATGACTTGCCCAGTTCTCCGAATATATGAACTTATTGCCTGCCGGAGTGATTCAAGAGCATTGACCCTTGAAAACAGTGAGTACATTCTCTGAAGGTCCTCAATACGACGTCCATCCATCAGCATCACAAATCCCTGTGGAAATTAGAAATATATAAAATTATTAAAATTATGCAAATACAAGCAGGTATTCAAAGTTCAGTGAATCACGGTCACACCTTATCAAGAATAGCAGGTATATGCCGTTCAAGCAGTTGCTTTTCTGCTGTTGCTATAAGTGGCTTTCTTGTAAGAGCATCCAGGTAGAGAACACATCTTTCGTGTTCTTCATGCAACCTCATCTGCATGAATACACCCAATATATCACAAACATAAATTTACCATAATTCTTAAGAGGGATAAACATGCATATTCCACACAAAAATGGAATAATATGATATATTAACATTGTTATTAGAAGGATAAAATATGTACAATTCAAAATACAGAGCACCACTGCACCAGTCACTGCTGATTGCAAACATAAAATATGAAAAGCACCTCTACATGCTTCAGGTAATCTGGAACATCAGATTGCTGCATGTATTTCATTCCTTCGGCTGCATAAAACTCAGACGTGCACTCCAGGAATGGCTTCTCAAAGCTTTCAGAGTAAATACCTAAAGCAGTAAACATCTTCAAAAGATGGTTAAGGAGAGTCCTATCAACCGCTTCACCTAACCTGGATGATCAAAAACACAAAAGCAGTGGGTGGGTTCCAAAATGCAAATTCAATAAACATGGGAACATCAGAATTGAGCATCTGACATCATTCACAAACTTAGGTGGCTAACTCAAAATAACAAGAGAAGATGTATGAGATTTAAAAGCAATAAAGCAACATGATAATGAATTCCCCAACAATTTCTGGATTTTTCAAAAAATAATTGTATCTAAAGATGATTAAAATCAGCTATAAAGAAAATGATTGACAGTAAGCTACAGTTAAATTGATCAGACATTCTAACCGGCCCTTCAAGAGACTTCTTTCCACAATAGAAATATGTTACCACCGCTTTCTAGCCTTTTCCAGGTAACTAGAATTTTATGACATAGGCTGGTAAAACCATAGAAGTAAACCAAAGAAGGGAATAAGGACATTAAAACAACTTATGAGTTAATTCAACTTGACTGATACTCAACATGTTGCAGGTTGACTTTTTCAATTTTTACCACCACTAACTCTTGTGCAGAAAATACAGCCTGATATCAATTTGGTTTGAAGACATTTAAAACAAGCTGAACATAGCATTAGTTCATCTAGTAGACTTTCATCTGCCAGTACAATAGCAACCAATGGGGTATTTTTTTTTCAATTTAATATTCGTTTTCACGCAAGACACCAAAAGATGGATGGTTCATCCTTAAGTTTTGCAACACCTAATGATACCCAATTTGTTACAATATCCATCTATAACTATCATGCATCTTTGGCATAGGTTAGATTGAGACTTTGAACATGAAAAAAAAGACTATGATAAAGGAGCTGTATATTTCAAATTAAAATTCATTAGAATTACCTCTCACCCTCAATCATTCTCAAAAGACCCGTGACAGTTTTGTGCTCAACTTCAGGAGCCATGGAAAGATGTTTACGGAAGAGCTGCAAGCCCATATCCCACAATGAACGTACATTCGGGGTTTGTTTAACATATGTTCTGTCTAGATACAAGGCTATACCACGAATCATTAACATCTGATCACAAAGATCTTGCCAACATTTCTCAACAAGTGATAAGAAAACAACCAAATCTGGGCTTTGCCCAACCAAAGATCTTAGTGCTGAAGATATATGTTCTTCACACTCTTTTTCAATGCGTTGATAAAGGCTTCCCCCCATCTTGTGCAGGCAAAGATCATTGACAGCCTGAAGAGAGCATGTTCAATTATCAAGAGGCAATATTGCTCACGTTGCAAATGGCGATAATAATCAAAATAGAGAAAAGAAGAATATGTGAGACTTGCCTGGTAAAGCTTCTCCAAGTCGCAAGAATCTGGTCGCTTCAAAAATATGGCAATAATGGCTGACTTCAGCGTTGCCCATGTCTCCACCTCAAAATTCGTAGGCAATGTTGGTTTGGCTGAAAAAACCAAGACAAGAGGTTAAAGTTGTATCAGAAACCTTCCTGAATATGGTCCTAAATTACTTTCTTGTAAGCAATGCCCTTCTAGGTTCCTAAAATTAGTACACATAAACCACATAGAATCGGATGTAATTTGATTTGAAAATATAAAACAAACTTCAATCCTCATTACACTTCCTCGCAAATAAACTCACTAATAATAGTCACCAGCTAAATAAAATCCATTTTTAGTTGTTTAGGAAGAACTGGTTATACTTATGCAAGTATGCATCATAGATGCTTACAGAAAATGGTCTAAAAGAGGACAGTAATGAACTTTTCAAAAAGCTCAGGGGTTTCAGAGGATAGCTCCAAACCACATTCACGCAACATGTTCCCTTGATAAATTAACACAGAAGGCCAAACTGAAAAACCATCCAAAAAGGAAGTAAAGAACGTTCAAAGCTTTCAAGTAGAGCTACATAAGTAGTAGTCCCGCACCTCAAAGGTAAAAAAACATAAAATGTAACAAGGATTTTGCTAACCAGTGTCCTGATGGCACTCTTTGAGGTTACTATATATAGTAACATCTTTCATCAAAAGCACAGAAAATGATGAAACTATCCTAAAGGCACTCATTTAATAACACCCTTTAAACTAACAAATCAAGCAGGACCCTGACCTAGTTTAACATGAATAATCTTGCCTCCCAAAAATCGATGCCAATTTCAAATTATAATAAATAAAAGGTAAAATCTTAGCAAATGGTTGAAATCGTGGCCGCATTACACTGGAAAAAATGAACACTTCTGATGATCAGCTAATAGACCTCTATGAAACATTAGGGAAAAGCTAGGATAGGATTGAAAGCGCTAGCCTACGAATAGATCTCAGTAAGACAAGAAACAATAAAATGATTTAACCCGTAGGAAGGTCCTAATTTCTAAATTCACCTCTATAATCCCTAATTTTTCATTCCAAAAGCGACCCAACAAACAAAGTCACTCAAATTCTAAGACCAACTCTCAAATCAGCTAAATAGGGAAACTTTACAAATGACCCACAAAATAAATTTCACAAAAAAGAAAAAAAGAAGATAGAGATCAAGAAACAAGAACCCAACCTTTAACGAGTTTGATGACAAGCTTTTTGGCAGGTTGAGGAGGGGTAGCCTTTTTGCGAGACAAATTAGCGGCGGCGGGAGTACGAGCATCGGCGGACTTGGAATCATCGTGGAGGGGCATAGATGAAGGGTCAAAAAGGACGTTGTTATCGTCTTGGTTGTTATGGTGGTGATGGAGGCCGTTTCTGTTTGGGTCGAGGGAGCAAGCAACGGCTTGGGACTTGGCTTTCTTCATTGGAGGTTGGAAATGAGGCGAGGAAGAAGAAGAAGCAGTGGCGTTGGTTATAGAGCGTTTGGTGGGGGGGAGAGACATGAAAGTGATCAACAGAGCATTGTAAAATCTTCAGCTCCTTCGCTTCCTTTTGATTTGGGATAATGTTGCCTTAATAATGCCTTATACACACAGGAAAAAGAAGGAAGATTTGAGAAGGCAGCACATCAAAGTAGCAAAAGATAAAATTTTGAGAGTGAGAGAGCAAGAGAGAGAAATACCATAATAAAAAATGGTTTTCTTTTTCTTTTTTTCTTTTGTAGGTTTTACTTATTTTTCTTTTAAGCGAAAGAAACAGGTCTGCTCTTTTTTTCTTTTTTCTTTTTTTTTTGATGGTTTGGTGGTGCAGGCTGTATTGTGGCTGTCTCTTCCAATTAATACCTACTAAGTACAACCTGCAATTTTTTTCCAGCTTAATGGTTTTGATTAGTTTAAATAAAATTATAATATTTAATTTTGAATTATAGTTTTAAAAAGTTGAAATAAAATAAAAACTGATAAGTACACATTTAAAAATAATTATAATTTAATAGAAATTATAATAATTACATATTTAAGAATAATTAGAATTTAAATTACAATTATTAATTAAAAATTATACTAATTTTAAAATAGAGTTACTATTTGAATAGAATTCTAAGTATGAAATATAAAAAAAAATTGTGATAATTATAAAGGCTAAATGCACAAATTAGGTTTTAACCTTTTAAGGGTTGCAGGGTCAAATGTTTCGAAATGCTCATATAAAAGTCTAACATTTATAAAAATGTTAAAATAAGGATTTCTCATGCACTTCAATCCAATTTGAGTAAAAATTAGGTGAATTATAATGTATTTAGAATAAAATTCATGATAGTTGAATCAAATATTGCTTGAAAATAAAAGAAAAAAATAAAAACATAATTTGAGATCTAATATACAAAATGTGAGAAGCCGTTATTTGAGCACTTTCAAAAATATTTGGCTCTTATTTGAGCACTTTCAAAAACTTTTGTCCCTTATTTGAACACTTTGAAAGGTTTAGCTTTCAACTAAGCATTTTTGTAAAGGTTAGACCCTTATATGAGCATTTTGAAAGGTTTGGCCATTATGTGATTAACCCTTAAAAGGTTGCCCCCCAATTTGTAACCTAAGAGATAAGATTAAATAGTATTTAAATCTTTTAAGACTCCCATCTTTGTAGATAAGCATTAATCTTGGTTGTCGATCTAATTTAAATTATACCGTTGGATATGAGGGAGCTCAACTATAAATAGAGGTTTTCTCCCTCATTGTAATCACTCACATGTACTTCATTTAGAGTAATTGAATACTTTTGAGAGAATTTACTCAAACACCTTGTGTGCATTGCTTTCTTGTGCCATTTTTCGTTTGCTCAATGCTTATTTGCTTTAGTGTTTGCTTCCACGAGTTTCGATTCTCAGAGAATTGTTTTGAGAATTCTTACCTTTAAAGAGTTAGGCTAACTTAGGTGGATTTGAAGAAAACCAATCACCTAAGGTCGCGCAGTTTGTCAAACTAAAGTTCTAGCCTCATGATTGTTAGTATCAAAGTCACAGTTTATTTAGGCACTATTGAGAAGAGAAACAAAGCTAAAGATCCTAGTGTACCAATGGAGACTCGTGGGAGGGCCAAGGAAGAGAGTAGATCGAGGGATATGATGTTGGCTATGAAAGGTGGAGTACTAAACTTAAGAAATCTGTGGGTAGAATTTTGCTTTGAAGTTAAGATGTCTTGAGACAATGTGTAACACCCCAAACCCAGCCTAGACGTTATGGCCATATCTAGTGATGTCACATGAAAAGGGTTTTGAAAACTAAGTCATCGCAATTAAACCATTTCAGTTCATTAGTTCACATTTATTCTTAACAAATTTCAAAAAGTTTATTCATCTCTTAAGTTTCTATATTCATTATCAAAACAATAATTTATTTGCCTAAAAGACATTTAGAGCAAAAGCTTTAAAAAGAAACGTTGTTTTTAGAAAACAGTTGCTTTTGATAAAATTCGAGTTATCACGTTTTGTAGTTTTAAAATCATAAAAATGTAGTCTAACCCGAATCAAAATAAAACAGCCTGTAAAGTCTGTATTACAAAAATATAACCCATAATAAAAATATATCGAACATAAAAATTAAAATGTAATCATAACCAATTTGAACATGTGGTCACCGAAAGGCTCCGCTGCACCTATCTGCCTAAGACTGTGGATTACCTGTACAGAATAAACAGAGAGGAGTGAGTTTACATAAACTCAGTGTGGAACCCCACAGAATTAAGCATGCACACAAACAGAATATCAGAATCAGTCAGATACAAAAGCGGGCATTACAGATACAGATGCAGGTTTGAGCCTAAGCCCATCTCAAATACAGATATGCACATCAGAATCAGAAATTAGATAATAGAGTCCTACCCCATCCTCTACACACCATCTCCGACCATCCCTACACACCATGTTGGGTTTAAAACACCCACCCAGCCCCACACACCATATTGTACCGATGCGATACATAACAAATATGATTCAGCTATGTTGCCAGATAATAGGCATAATCGCCTTTCAGAACACTTCCTCCAATATACATCATCCCATCCCCAATAACAAATATAAAAATATGCAAATACAGATAAGCAGTCTAACATGCTCACATGCTTAACTATAAGCATACATAAACAACAGATATACAGATAATAGAGTAAGTAGGCATGCATCAGTATCCCAATCTGTAACGCCCCCGTACCTGAGACCATCGCCGGAGTCGAGCACGAGGTGTTAACGAACTTAATTCATTAATTAAACAGCTCAAACAATTTATTTTTAAAATTTCCAGACAAGTTGGCTAACTGCGTCACAGTCGCTTAAAAATTTATATCTCAAGTTCTGAAACTCAAAATTAAGATCTGTAAATTTTTCCTAAAACTAGACTCATATATCTATCTATTAATTTTTTTCTAAAATTTTTGGTTGGGCCAATTAGTATAGTTTATTAGTTAAAATCTCCCCTATTTCAGGGTTCGGCTACTCTATCCCCTATGCACTACGAATCAAATTTCTTTCTGTACAGAAATCCAATGACTATGCCGTTTATTTCACTTAAAAATAGACTCAATAAGGAATTCATACATATAAATTGTGAGTCCTAATTATTTTTACACAAATTATGGTGAATTTCTAAAGTCAGAACAAGGAATCCAAAAATTTCTCTGAGCCTATTTCACCAAAACGTAAATATCTCATAAAATACAACTCTTTTACCTATTTTGTTTCTTCCACATGAAAATAGATTCATTAAGATTCAATTCCATATTTTATTCATCATCTAATTCTATATCTATTATTTTTAGTGATTTTTCAAACTCACGTCACTGCTGCTGTGTGATTCTGTTTTATAGCCAATTTCACCATTTTATGGATTTCATAGATTAGTTACCACATAAAGCATATGTGTTCTCAAATATAATCTCGATTAGCCACTCCAATAGCTAATCATTCTCAAACATTTCCATGCCATCCATGAGCTATATCATAAGATTATATACACAAAAGGATTATAATGCTATACATGCCATATTCTCCCAAAATATGCAAGCCACCATACCGAGATGGTCCGTTGATAGTGTGAGCGTGCCTCCGACCGTCCTGATCTCCAAACTGGCTTGTCAAAACTACAAGGAATGGAAGGGAAGGAGTAAGCATAAATGCTTAGTAAGTTCACATGCAAATAACAAATAACTTAACAAAGCAATTATACCAACCAACATTAGCATAATATCACCAAAACATATATCACATTTCTATTCATCATTCATCGTCTTACTACATTATTGTTGTCGTATCAAGTCTCAACTCGAGAGTTAAGTACATACCTGTCCAAAGTGCCCATTCCATAACACTTACCAATACGTCACTTGCATCTTGAGTATTCTTCCATTTCACTAGAATTTTACCCGTTGAACACATCGGAATATAACTCGGATACATGGAAAGTTTGCACATAAGTGCCACATATGTAGCCAAGCTACCATGTAACCTGCCCATAAGCGAACTCAGACTCAACTCAACGAGCTTGGGTGTTCGCATCCATAAGTGAACTCGGACTCAACTCAACGAGTTCGGATGCCTAGTTACATCTCACGAACTCGGACTCAACTCAACTAGTTCGGACGTTCGCATCCATAAGTGAACTCGGACTCAACTCAACAAGTTCGGATGCCCAAATATCCGAATCTATTCCTAAGGTTCAACGGGACTTTCCTCGTTCGTACTCCTTTACCATTCTCCTTGGAATACCAATGATGATACTTCGGTAGTCTTTCACATTTTTCACATAATTCATAAAATTTTTGCATGTTGTCCAACAATGACCACAAAGCATAGAATTGCATGATAACAATCATAATATCGTATAAATAGCATTAAATGATTTAAAATAATGGTTATATTACAATATTTACATATGAACTTACCTCGTATGCGAAAATGGTCATTTTTACCATTTTGTCCACAACTTAGTATTTTGCCGATTTTAACCCAAATTTCGATTTTCCTTGCCCTATCATTTAAAATATAGCCTAATTAGGACTCATATTATTCAAATCAACCCAAAATCATATTTTGGCAAAATATAATTTTTCCCCTAAACTTTTACATATTTACACTTTTTCCCCAAATCTCGTAAATTAAACTTCATCCTATTTTCTTATGTTTTATGATATGCTGATCATTTTTCCCTTCTACAGAAACATCCAATTCTCACTCTAACATGTACTTATGAACATTAGGTATTTTTACCGATTATGTCATTTTAGTCGTTTTTCCGTAAAATCACTTAGCAAAAGTTGTTTAACACAATCTCAAGCTTCATATTCTACCATAAAACATCAAAATTCATACATATCATCCATGGGTAAAATTTTAAATATAAACCCTAGCTCAAAATATTGGTAGAAATAGGTAAATCGAGCTACAAGGATTTCAAAAATGTAAAGAACATTAAAAACGGGCATAGAAATCACTTACAATCAAGGCTTAAAAGTGTTGAAACCCTAGCTATGGTGGAGAGCAAAATTTGGCAGCAACTTATGGAGAAGATGATCATTTTTGTGTTATTTTTCCCATTTTATTTCATTTAATATCAAAATGACCAAAATGCCCTTCCTTATTAAGTTTTCAAAAATTTCATCCATGTCCAATTTTTGTCCATAAACTTAGAAATTGGTCAAATTTATATTTAAGACCTCCTAATTAATATTTCAAAGCAAATTCATACTAGAAACTTCTCGAATGCAAATTTTGTAACTTATTCAATTTAGTCCTTAACTTCAAATTAAGCACTTTATGCATAGAATTTCTTCACGAAATTTTTACACAATTATGCAATCATATCATAGACCTCAAAATAATCATAAAATAATTATTTCTATCTCGGATTTGTGGTCCCAAAACCACTATTCTGATTAGGCCCTAATTTGGGATATCACACAATCAGATCAGTAAATCAATCAGTCAGATCATAAGTTTAGGGTTTATTTAGCCTTTACCAACCCTACAGTAGGCCCACAGTCGTTTAGGACGACCCGTGCAACCTTAGGGAAAATTTCAGAGAATTGGGCCCACATCCCGTGTGATTGACCCGTGTGGGCCCACACGCCCAAATTGGCCTTGCCCGTGTGGTCCACACAGCTTGGCCCAAATAATCGGCACGCCTGTGTGTCATGCCTGTGTAGCCCACACGGCCACACTCGAACCACCACATGGCCGTGTCTCGAGCACGACCTGGCCTTTGTCGATCACACGGTCATGTTGTCGTACACGGCCTACCACACGGGCGACCACACGCCTATGTGGCGTCGACAGATTGCAATTTTGGCTTTCGTCGAATCCCTTTTTTCTTCGTTTCGAGTACACACCTGGTATGTTTTCGTAGCAAATGCAGTCCCAAGCCTCCAGAACCTATAATTGTCCAACAAAATGATTATATTAGTCGCTTGAGAGTGCGGCTAAATCGAACCATATCGAAACAGGCACCCCTAAATTTACCAAGATCCTTACCTTCTATCGCACTACGACGAATTCACACTACTAGGACACGATTAGCAGCCTCCAACCTCCTGATCCACTCCTATACATAAATCGAACTCTATTTAGCCAATAATTCATTAAATCCAAACAAGAATCGCACCGATCATACTTACCGGTATCAAACGAAAAGCACCAATACTAAAGAAACACGAAAATTCGGCAGTAGATAGATAGCCAAAACAAAAATAACAACAATAGTACAAAAGAGAAACGGCAGCGAGCAAGGAGAGGAAATTCTCACGTCAAAAACTTTTGGAAATTGGAGGAGAGATGGAATTATTAAAAAAAATAGAAAAGATGTGATACACATCCCTAAATTCTCTCCCACTAACACTACAACTCAGAATTCAACTTCTACCCAAACTCTATCTCTCAAAACCGAATAAAAAATAAATACCACGTTCGCGCAAGGATTCGAACACCTGACCATCAGCAAATTAACACTCCACTTAACCTCTAAACGAACAGGCCTATTCTATTAAGATTTTACAAACAATTTAATATAAGCCCACTCCTCAAGAGCAAGGCTTAGTTCAGAAAAAAAATATCAAAATTTGCCAAAGGTAAGACTTGAACTTGGGACCTCTCACACATACCCAGAACACTTAACCACTAAAGTAGATACACAATTGTTAAAATTATCCAGAAATAGAAATAGGAATTTTGGGGCGTTACACAATGAACTCATGTTTTGAGACTTACCTTCTTACGTCTCGAAACTGGTCTCAAGACATAATCCCCCCGGTTCCAGACCTCTTACTTTGATGTTTACTTATCTTGAGACAAATGATCACTTGTCTGAAGACATGGCAATGTATGTCTCAAGACATGCTCAACATGTTTTATACATTTTCCTATGTTTGTTTCATGGAAAACAACTTGGTTAACAGAAAATGACTTATAGGTCAACAGAAGATAAACCCTTTTTTCCTGTAAAATGACTTACATTTTTTAAAAACAAAAGTCATTTTCCAAAAAAGAGCTTCTTTATAGGTGATTTTATTTTTATATAAAAATTAACTTAAGTCAAGCTTAATATTATTATATTAATAATATTTTATTTTTATTTTTAAAAATATTTAAAATTAATAAAATATTGATATAAAATATTATAATTTTTAATATTATTAAACATACATATTTAATTATCTATATCTAATCATATAATAATCTATTAATATAATTTATTATTTTTATAATTTATTTAATATTTCAATTTTATTTTAATAATAAATTTAAATAATATTTTTCATGTATTATTGAAAAATATTCAATATTAATATTTTAATAATAAATATTTATTACAATTATGAATATATTAATAATAAATGTTTTGTAGTATAAAGGTTAAAATATTCCATAAATCTATGTTGTAACACCCTATACTCGACTCAATCGTCGGGTCCAAACTATAATGTGTCACATTCGTTGCTGGAGTAACCACAATCAATTCACAATTAAAATATACAATGTGTATGATAAAATCAAACAAATATACATTTCTTTTAAACAAAGAAAAGAAAATGAATCTAAGTTTCATTTATATATATACATCCCGTAACATACAACAATTCAACCATCTATTATGGTCATATAAACATTTCAATTAAAACACCATCACCTGTCTTACACATTTATCAAATAACGAGGATTATAATTTGCATACACTTATATATATATGCATATCAACCATATAAATATATATACTACTAGAATATAATTTATAACTTTTGATTATAACATCATTCAACTACCATGAAACCTAACCTATTAGGTATATGCCAAATATAAGTAATGTTGAATTGCAAAGACAAGGATTGTAGATTGGATTGTCACACCCCAAATTTGGCGAGTATGAGAAAAAGGTGTATAGATATGAAGCTATTTGTTTGGCGAACTATAGTAGCATAGTCCGCCAATTTACAGACTTCTGGTGAACTAAAGTTTGGCTTAAAGTATCTGCCATAAAAGTATCTAAGGATTTATTCTCGTAGTATTCTTCAATTGAAGAAAGAGTACAACAAGGGAAGAGTACTCCTCAGAGTTTTGGTTAAGCATGATGTGCCTATTAACTATATGTTAAAGCTATAAGGGACTAAAATGTCTTTAAGGCCACGCCATATATGAGTTACCGCCATAGGTATGGTACACCGGTTTGCTCAAACAAGGTGTAAGATGGATTCTGTAACGTGATTGGTTGGGAGTCAACTGAATGGATTGACTGATCAAATAGCATCGACATCAGATTTTCTTTTATATTTTCTTTGATTTTTGTAGGACAATCAAGGGACAATTTCTTTATACATTTGACACTTATCAAGATCCATTATAAGGTACTGGGTATATATATATGGTAAGAAGGGGACATTGGGATGGTTTTCTTTTTTTTCGTTTTACGCTTTAGTTTTTCATAAGATTAAATATTCTCTACTTTTTCGTTAATTGGAAGCTGTGGTTTTTGGGGTAATCAATAGATGTTTCAACCTCCTAGTAAGTCTGGTAACTCTGCATGTTAGGATTTTGAAAGAATAAGGATGTTAAAAAGCATATAAATAGTAAATATGAATAAGAGGCCTTACATGAGGGTCGTCTGTAATTGAAATGATAGTAAATTTCCAGTTAATGGGTTTTTAATGGTGATTCCATGTTCTTTTAAGTTGTTGTTGGTTCGGGAAGGACGGTCGGGTTTAGAACTCCGAGCTATAGTAAAGTTAAGTTTTAGATAAGTCTTTATCCTGACTCATACATGTTAATTTACAATAGAACGTAATATGTTGAAGTTATCTCAAATTTTTGGTAAGTGTAAGTGTGTGAGAAGTATCATAAAGTTGTTGTATGGATAAGAAGTTGTGTGGTATTAATGCATGTGAAATCAAGTATGTAAAAATATGAACTAGTCATGTGTGTGAAAGAATCTGAGTAAGTGTATTTGGTGTTAAATGTGAAAAACATCCATTTGTGACGCCTACAGTAGGGCAGGTACATTGCTAACCGGATTGGCAGATCACGGTGACAACGAGAACACTCATGGTGTAGCTTTCAGTGAGGTGTAATCTGGATTGGCAAAACACAATGTGAAGATGTGTAAGACCATGAAGCTGAGACCTATGGCATGGTATGATAATGAAAATATTCATGGTGATGCATTCGAAGAGAAGAGGATCAGATTGAAAGATCACGACATGAAAATATGTATAAGACCATGATGGAGAAACCCCATGGCACCTTCTGAAATAGTCTGTCGAGATAGTAAACACAATATTCTTTATAAAGCCTTTGTCGCATAGTCTGTGATGTCTGGGTGGCGTATTCTGTAATGCCTATGTGGCATACACAGTGATGTCTTCGTGGCGAAATCTAAATAACTACCTTTGTGGCAAGATCAAGGTAAGTTAGAAATTTCTCCATTAGATGACTCTATGGTAGAAATCTGAGTAAGTTTGAAGACATATTTGTCTGATTAATCTTGTGGTGAAATTGAATATGACATAAAGGCATTTCCTGAAAGAGTTTTCAATAGTGTTTATGGAGGGTAATTTCGCCATAATAGTTTGTCGGTACAGGTAATTTGGTGTATTCATAATTATGCGTGATTTAAGGGTTCATCATGTCTGAGTTTATTTACAATATTTAAGAAGCAATCTGAGTTATCTGGCATCTACCAAATCTGAATAATTTTTATGCTAGGTATAGGGGTTATCTAGAGCTTAAGTTGTCCGCCAAGTTGGGCATTCTCGTGATATGTAACATGGTTGCCTGGAATTCTTTTAGATGACTTAGAATATGGCATTCATCAGAGGAAGTTAGGATTTGAGGTTGTTTAAAGATGTGATCTGATTGGTATTCTTAATAGTTGGCAACTATAGTATGAAAGTTTGCTAAAGGTAGGATCTGTATAAAGATCAACTTAAAAGATCAATTAGTATAAGTATCAGCCGAGAATAACATCTGTGAGAAACCCTCCTAGGTGAAGTATTCAACATCTGTTTGAATGAGAATCCGTCAAAGGTAGGTTCTATAATAACCCTAACCCGTATTCATCGCCGGAACAGGGTTACGGAGTGTTACCAAAATTTTTCAGAAAATTTTTCAGATAATTCATGTAAACTACTATTCATTAACCGAAATTATTCATAACATCCCTTAAATAGACCCTTGAGGCCAATATGAGTAGTAGAATTAAGTCGGGACTTAATCGTAGACTCTAAGAATTTTTTGAAAAATTTCAAATTTTTTCCAAGTTACAGGGCACACACGCCTGTGTGGTTTGAGGGACACACCCGTGTGACCCTGGGACACGCCCGTGTGACCCTAGGACACGCCGTGCTATAGGCCGTGTTCGACCTTATGTAACTTTCTGACTTGTGCACATGGCTATGCCACACGCCTGTGTGCTAGACCATGTGGTTAATTAAATTCTTTCAAAATTAGGTGCAGATTTCACATGGCCAAGGTACTTGCCCGTTTTTCAGGCGGTGTAGGACACGCGGCTGAGACACGCGCTTGTGTCTCTGCCGTGTGCTTAATTTTGAGCATTCTGTTTTCTCGAATTTAAGGTGTAGGGGACACACGGCCTAACCATATGCCCATGTACCAGGCCGTGTGTCACACACGGTCTAGACACACGCTTGTGTATCTGCCCATGTGGACAAAATAAAGCCATTTCTAGCTTTATTTCTCACCCCAAATCAAACCAAATTCCTGCACCAAACTTACATCCAAACACCAACCAATCCAAGGATTGCATTCAAGCAATTTATAACATCTGATATGATAAATTGTGACATGCATTCATGTTTTTAAACTTACTTTTTTATAGGCATATTCATTTAACCTTTCTCAATCAATCAATAATAAATACTTATGTTATCTCTATAAAATAAATTTAAATACATATATGTATGTACCAAAACAAAATCATCACTAGCCATTCCTGTAACACCCCTAACCCAAATCCGATTACAGGATTAAGGCTAAGCGGTATTACCGAACTAAACATTTAATTATCTCATTCACCGTGTCAATAAACATAAACAGAGATCAAGCTGAAATACATACTGATATTTAAGTTATACGCCATTTTCGTATGGCCAAAATATTTACAATTTCAAAACATAGTTATCATCAGCCTAACCTATACATGCCATATCGAGTCCAAAATATAACTGTACCAAAAAGATCGATAGTGTGATGAACTGCTGACGATCCCCGAGTCGGTGGCCAAAATCAACAATCTATAAAACGGAGACATAAAGAACAGAGTAAGCTTTCAAAGCTTAGTAAATTTTAAGCATCACAAACAATTAAAGACTTATCGAAAATCGAAACATTCATTTAAACAGACTTATTCTCAATTCAAATTGCTTAATGGCCGAATACACATAAACATATACATAGATTTCTCAGCACATATTTTTCTTCTACTTAAAATTCATAAGATGCATTTAAATCAAATAATCTCATATATTAACAACATTTGACCGAACAGGTCATTGTTTTACTCGTAGATATAACAATCATTCACATTTAAGTATCATTCTTTAATACTAATAATTCACAAAATCATTGACTGAATGTACATGAGTACATAAAGAAATTTTAACATATAATTCATATACAAATATACGATGACCGATTAAATCATTCTCATATTCATAAATATAACCATCAATCATATTTATATATATATTCTTCTTTGATGCTAATGATTCACTTCGAAATTAATTCACCGATGAGTAAGTAATACGTACTTGAACATTTTAAATGTATAGTACTTACTCGACGATGGTTTATTGCAAACATTCAATATCGTAATCTTACTTAACTTACTGGCATTAAGCCTGTCAGGTCTTAGGACTTGAAACCAATTGCTAGCACAAGCCTGCGGGAATTTAAACCTAGTATAATACCAGCTCGAAGCCTGCGGGACTTTAGCCCGGACATATTTCCAGCACGTAGCCTGCGGACCTTAACTCCGGATATAATTCCAGCACATAGCCTGCGGACCCTAAGTCCGGATATAATTTCAGCACATAGCCTGCGGACCCTAAGTCTGGATATACATCACTGAATGTCATGCATACTTATTCGTAAGAAAATTCAATTCAAATAACATCTCTCAATCATAGTTCATTTATTCCATTCGAATAATAGCATAACATGGGACATTTTCATTTAACTTTTGGCTCAATAACATACATAAGAATATATGTCCATTTTACTTTCCAAGCTTAACTTCTAATGTCTATTCGGCTTTAAGCCTTAAACATAAATTATTTGTCACTCAACTATATTCAAATAAAATCAATAGATCGCAGTACAATTATCATACACATATCAAGACATTATCAATTATGTACTAAATGTGACTATTCAAAACTTACCTCGGATATACTTGAACGGTTGCGGAAAGGCTACTCAATTACTTTCTCTTTTCCCCTATCCAACTTCGACCCTCTTTGCTCTTGAGCTTATTTCAAGCTCAAAGTGACCGAATGCTATTTCCTCATTTTTCTTTCTCTAATATTCGGCTACAAAGGAAGAAGATGATACAAGCCTTTTTGTTTTTCTTTTGTTTTTCTAATATCTTTTTAATTTACTAATTTTTTTATTCCATAAATTAAGCCATTACCATTTTATAATATTATTACATAACACATATTGCTTATCATCATTATCATGGCCGGCCACTACTATTAAAGTGGGGAATTTGACATGCAAGTCCACCTTTTTGATTACATGCATTAATAGACCATTTTAAAATTAACCTATCACATTTCAAAAATGTCTCACATAAGTCCTATTTAATAAATTTCACATACAAAGGACAAAATCAAAGCATGAAACTTTCTCACATGCATTTACACATATTATAAGCATAGAATATAATAGTTAATTATTTTTATGACTCGGTTTTGTGGTCCCGAAACCATTTTTCGACTAGGGTCAAATTAAGGCTGTCACAATTCCAATGGCTAGATCATAAAAATCATTTACATTTACATGCCAATATGACCAATATAACCTATACATGCCATTGTAACCATAATTGTTTTACCATATTGTACTGACATAGGCTAATGGATAGTGTGAGTGATCCCTGCCAAGCTTCCAATCCAACAAGCTTTTGATTTACTCTAAAACATGGAAATAAAACTAAGTAAGCATAAAACGCTTAGTAAGTTCATATAACATGGTACTTAATTTACCATTCATTTTATTTTGAGGTAACTATGTAAGACATATTCAATCAATTTGACCTTGTTAGTCATATATTCAATAATAACATCAAAACATATATGGGCTTAACAACAATCAAGTTTCCATGCACATATGCTTTCCAAAACATGTATTCATTTAACATGTATGAATCATATATTTATATTACAAGTATAATTTCATAAAAGTTCATATCGAGTTCAGATTATTTCATGTCAAAACTTTACTTATATCATTCAAAATATCAAGGTCACATAAGTAGTAGTACACTCAAGGTGTACAAGTCTATAATCAACGATGAACATTCTCATCAAATAATTTCCATATACAAATATCATCATCTCATACTTTCATATATCACTTGTCATGTATCATCATTTTTCTTGTATTTCAAACGGATACGTGTAATAACTCATTTTATTATTCATATCTTCTCATGTCTGGATTGTCACCTGTTGAATTTATTTGAAATACCGATGGATACATAGATAGTACACTCAAGGTGTACAAATCAGGATCCGTCAATTCATATTCAATGGTACCCATAAGGTACTATTTTAGAGTGTACACCCTCGAGCCACACATGTATACAACAGGATTACCAGTCTAGGCTAAATCCTTTTTATGACATATGCTCTAAGGAGCTTGATCTGGATTACCCGTCTGGGCTAAATTTAGTCCATAACATATGCTCGAGAGGACTAATATCAGGATTACCCGTCTGAGCTAAATCCTTTTTGTAATAAGGTCAATAGGATTACTCATTTGAGCTAAATGCCATAAGCAACAAATGCAGGACCTCATTCATTTCGGGAAATCACATATCCATCAATTTTCCATTTATTCAACTGGGATTTAAACATTTTTCAAGCATCATCTGGCATGTGATTATTTCATACATCCATAACATTCATATAATTCAAGTAAACACATTCCGCATTCATTTTAAGCACATAATTAACATTTTTATCATTTATCATTTATCATTTATCGGCATTATTATTGATCAGACTTTGTCAAATATATTTTCAATGTCATATATATATGATATTTATACAATTCACAAACACAACATTTAATTCAAGCATATAAATATACACAATTTAGTTACACGAACTTACCTCGACAATGTTCGTGTACGTAAAATCTACTAATTCGATATTTTCCTCTTTCCTTGTTCTAGCTCCGAATTTGGTCTATCCGAATCTATAAGACTAAATTTTACATCAATTTATCACATTTCATATTAAAGTTGTAACACCCCTCACCCGTATCCGACTCTAGGATGGGGTTCGTGGTGCTACCTGACTTAAACTTAACTAATTAAACGAAACTAGGCCATGAAATCTCAAATAATTTAAAACTTTTCTTTTCACAAACAAACTACCCCTAACATGGGCTTACAAGCCCAAAACGTTCATCCGGGGTGGTTCGGAACCTAATCGAGAACTCATGAAAAACTTAGAAAAATTTCATGCAACAAAGCTCCACACGCCCGTGTGGGTATGAGCACACGATCGTGTGCTAGGGACACGCCCGTGTCCCGAACTCGTGTCTAAAAACCTGGGCATTCTGCCAAAACCACACGGCCCAAGCACACACCCGTGACCTATAACCGTGTCATTCACACAGTTGAGACACATGGCCGTGTCTCTTGCCCGTGTACTATTAGCATGCATACTGACTTTATGACACGGCATGGACACACGCCCGTGTTGTAACACCCCTATCCCGTAACCGTCGCCGGAATAGGTAAGGGGCATTACCGGACTTGTAACTCATGTCAGAACCGTAAAATTTTGAACTTTTTCTTGAAATAAAGATCATTCATTTAAATAAGTACTAAGCACAGCCAGGGATAAAATTTAAACTTCTCTAAGTAAACATTCAAAAGATGCCATTTTCGCATGGCTTATATACATTAACCAAAATATTCTTCCGCCACTAGTCTATTCTATACATGCCATAAAATAATTCAAAACAAAACAGTAACAAGCAGTGGATAGTGATAGTGTGACTAGTTGCTAACGATCCCCGAGCCTGTAGCTTCCAAATGAGATCTATAAAACAGAGGAAACAAAGTAACCGGAGTAAGCATTACAATGCTTAGTAAGTTTTAAGTAGTGTCAACAGATAATAATCAAATTATAACATAGTTGTTCGTATCTTTATTTCACTCTTCCTTCGGGCATACTATCCCTTTACCGAATATGCACATCTCATCATATACAATAGGCAGATAAACTTTCACATAAAAGTGAGCTCATATGACATAGATATATTGTATAATTTCACATAACCTCTCACAGTGATCCGATGTCACATAATCATAAGAATAGTCTCATAGATTGCTCACGTATGCATCACATAACTGCCTTATGATTTAGTTTAAATCAAGCTCACATATAAACTTGGAGTACATACCTGTTTAACCTTTCGCATTGAATATATTTATAAGCAATTCTTATTGCGAAGTCTTATAGCTTTAAACTCTACTCGGATTATCGGCGAGACCTTTAGCTCAGATGAAATCTCCACACGAAGTCAGCGGGTCTTAACCCAGACATAGTCACCACATATGGTCATCTGGTCTTTAATCCCGGGTTTACATCATAGAGTTTCATACATATTTATTCACATGTTACAACATTCACATCGACTATCATATTTGTAATTCATTTACCTCATCAAATATCTAATAAAACACACCTTCCGCCGTTTGTCATTTGGCCACAATATATATATACACATCTCATACATATCTCACATTAGCCATTTGGCTTTACCACATATCCATCTCATACACATTTCGCATTAACCATTCGGCTTTCCCACATATATACACTTCCACGTTCATCACATTGGCCATTCTGCCTTATCACATATATGCATGTTCACATTTATCACATTGGCCATTCTGCCTTATCACATATATGCATGTTCACATTTATCACATTGGCCATTCGGCCTTATCACATATGTGCATGTTCATATTCATCACATTGGCCATTCGGCCTTATCACACATATGCATATTCACATTCATCACATTGGCCATTCGGCCTTATCACATATGTACATGTTCACATTCATCACATTGGCCATTCGGCCTTATCACACAAATGCATGTTCACATTCATCACATTTGCCATTCGGCCTTAGCTCATATATACACATTCACATCCATCACATAAAATCCTAAATCAAAATATAAATTTTCATGTATTCACATCACAATTATCCAAATATACTTCACATACCACATATACTTTCACTTTGTCTAGGCTGAATCTACATCTATCATTTCCCAATGAATAATTCAATTTCAAGCCATACTATCATTTCTTATTCGAATACTTATAAACTTACAATTTCACAAATTTTAATATCAAAGATCCATCTAACACTCATATATCTTTTTATAATATCACAATTTAGAATTCACGTATGGGTTTAATCAATAGCTTATGAGCAACTAAAACAAGTTTTATCCATGTTTACAACATAACCACAAATTCTCTATAAGCTGTTTTCCTGAGCAACAATCGTTAAATTATTTGTAACTGGGGTTACGAAATTCCAAATTATGTGCCGCTAATTTTCCATGAAAATAGACTCGTATATCCTCTATCCAAAAAATTTTCAAAATTTTTGGTTTGGCCAATCAATACCAGATTTTTTCTCATAGTTTCCCCTATTTTACTGCTTGACTACTCTGACTACTCTTCACTAAGAATTTAATTTCTCATTGTACAGAATTCAGAATGTGTTTTTGTTTTTTTTTTGAAATTAGACTCATTAAGGAGTCTAAGCGTAAAAATTTATCTTACAATCATTTTTGTACTATTTATAATGATTTTCCGAATACTGAACAGGGGATTTCGGAGCCATTCTGACTCTGTCTCACACAACTTTGAAAATCTCATTATCGGCAACCCCTTTACTTACAAGATTTCTTGTATACGAAACTAGACGCATCAAGCTTTAATTACATAATTTATTCAGCCTTTATCTCAACTCCCACAATTTATGGTAATTTTTCCAAAACACGCTACTACTGCTGTCCGTAGCAGATTTATACAACTTACTCTGTAAAGTTCTCATTCACATATTTAAAACATAATATCATATATGCCGTCATTTAGAAAAGTCATTGACCTTAACGTATATACATAATTCATATTCAACCCGTTTTAAAACTTAAAATTTTCAAAGGAATCAAACTCAATTACTTAAGAACTTACCTCGGATGTTGTCGAACGATTTCAACGGCTATTGGATCACTTTTTCCTTTCCCCCATCCGACTTTGATCCTCTAAGCTCTTGACTAAATCAAACAATTTACTTCCCAAATCAAACATAGTCACACGGCATCCATATACATTTTAGAACCAATTCACTTGAATTAATTGCCCACTTAAGTCTCTCATCATTTCATTTTCAAATTAGTATATTTGGTAAGTCACATTAGACCATTATACAAATAGCTTTGATACATTTTATACTAGCCGAAATGTACCATCAAGATATACTTTACTCAAATAATTTACCTTGGCCGAACATGTAAAATGTTTTGTAGCTTAATAATTATAATATAACATCAAGTACTCATTTTACTCATGTGGCCGATTATATACTTAATACATTCTACAAATATGGTTACTTGTATTGACTAAATACCATTTTGTTTCAAGTTCAAAACTCGGCTAATACACATATATACACTAGTAATCAAATACTAACATTTGTACTTCACCTTAATAGCTAGCTTAGCAAACCTTAATTTAACATATAATTGCTCATAACACAATTAAAGCATCCTCTCCATTCCATCAATTCAAAACACATACATTACTCAATAATATTCAAAATCATATTCGGATTTAGTACACACTTGTTAGCCGATTTTTCTCCATTTAGCAACTAATGCACATATGTGCTCATTTGTTAGACTCTACTTCACCTAACTACCATTTCTCATCCAAATAACATGAACAACAACCATATTTCTCTTCTACTTCCTACCATGGCCGAATGCTCAAGACACCATACCATTTCAAATTTGGTCATGGGTTAAGCAAAGAGCTTAATGACTAACTCAAAAAAAAAATGCTAGAAATCCAAGAATCATCCTTGAACTTACCTTGATTTGGCTAACCACCATAGCTGAATTTTTTCCAAGCTTTTTCTCTTCTAGTCACGGCAATGAGGAGCAAAGATGACAACTTTGGTTTCTCCTCCCATTACCACATGTTTTATTATTCTTAATTCCTTATTTTATTTTGTAAACTAATAATGCTAATAGAAAATACATATTTTCATCCATGACCCATACCATGGCCGGCCACTACCTATTATAAATGGAAATTTGACATGCAAACCCCTCATTTTTATAACATGCATTAATAGGTCCTTATAGATTAACCTATCACATTTCAAAAGTGTCACACATAAGTCCTATTAACTAAATTCACATGCAATTAACTAAATTGAAGCTTAAAACTTTCACACACTCATATTCACATATTTTAGACAATAAATATTATACTCAAATACTTCAGTGACTCGGTTTAGCGATCCCGAAACCACTTTCCGACTAGGGTCAATTTAGGGCTGTCACACGTGTGGCCTACCTGTGTGCTAAAATAACTTTAAAAATTTAAGTGTAGGGGACGCACGGCCATAACACATGCCCATGGGTGTTAACCGTGTGTCACACACGGCCTAGACACACGCCCGTGTGTCTTACTCGTATGGACAAACTAGGCTATTTCCCAAGCCCTTTTGTCACCCATTTTGCAGAACCTACACAAGATCATTTCAATATATAAATCTCATCGCAATGGGCACTAATTCATCCATAGAATAACATTATATGCATTCATCAAAATGAATAATAGCCATTATTCCAAGCATGATTACAAAATGAAGGGCTTTTAACTTAAGCCAAAATACATGAACGATTCTCTTAATACAATATCCTAGTCTAGCCCTATACATGCCACTTACAAAAATATAAATCAAACTATACCAAGTATTGCAGCTGACAGTGCGATTGATATCTCTAACTTTAAGGGATCCTTAACTAGCTTGATAACACTGAAAGAAGAGGGAAAGGAAAGATGGTAAACATAAAGCTTAGTAAGTTGCATATAAATAAATATACAACAAACAATCTCACCATTAGTCATTATACTTATAGCTCAAAGGTAAACATAATTTAACTTACTCATTATCATCTACTCGAGTCACATTCTCTAAATTAAGCTCGTTACTCATGCTTACCATATAGGTACCTGTACCACTCACAACATGATTATTCCTTCTTTATCAAAATTAATCTATAACTCTCATTATTGAAATGTTTGGAATGCTACTGGATATTTTATGAGCCTTCAACATGGGATATATTGCCGATGCCATGTCCCAGACATGGTCTTACACTGGCTCTCATATACGCGTGCTGATGCATGTCCTAGACATGTCTTACACTAGCACAACTCTTAGCTGATGCCTGTCCCAAACACGTCTTACATTGGCTATCTTTGTCGAGCCCGATGCATGTCCCAGACATGTCTTACACTGGCACTCATCTCTGTGCCGATGCCATGTCCCAAACATGGTCTTACACTGGCTATCATAGTATGGCTGATGCATTCCCAAACATGTCTTACACTAGCCCTCGTCTAGATGCCGATGCCATGTCCCAGACATGGTCTTACACTAGCTATCATAATGTGGCATGTCCCAGACACGTCTTACACTGGCGCATAAATCACCCAATACCTTGGTACGAATATCCAGTTCGTATCCTAATGTTTCAACGGGATATTTCTATTATTTCAAATATTACTAGACATGCTCAATTCATAACTTAACAACTCATACAATATCAATTCAATGGCGATATGAATACAAGTATTAACAGTGTAGTCGTATCATTTACATACAACTTACCTCGGTTTACAAAAAGTACTTGGCTATTCGATTTAGTCGGTTTGCTTGGCCTTCCCCCGATTTAGGTCTGGATTTGGTAAATCTTAATCTATAATAGGAATTATAATTAGTCACTAATTACAATTAGGCAATTATAAATTCACATCTTTGGTAAAATGACCATTTTGCCCATATGCTCAAAAATTGATTTTCATCGAATTTCTTTGTATCTTAGGCCTAACTGAATTATTTGTACTCTTATAGAAACTTCAAATTCTCACTATTTCACATGCTTACTAACTATTTTACAACTTATGCAAAATAGTTCCTTTAGGTGTTTTCCATGAAAACTCCTTCACCAAAGTTGTTCATGACACAAATAGGACTCATATTCTTCCATAAAAACTCAATAAACATCACAAATACATCCATGGAAAAACCCTAAACTCTTGACCATTTTGTAGGATATCACCATCATTTGAAAGCTCATGCTTCAAGGGTCTCAAAAATGCAAAAATCATCAACAAAGGGTGTAGAGATCACTTACTTGTGAGGGCTTTTAGTTTCTGAAATTTTTCAGCCTTCAAAACTCCATTTTTTCTAATATTTTCAGTGGAGAAGAGAGATGGAGAAGAAATAAATGATAGCTAGGCTTTTAGGCATTAATTTATCACCAAATCATGACATCATCCACCTAATACTTTGACCATTTGCTTAAAATCATTCACGTGGCCGGCCAACACTAATAAAAAGGGTGAAATTTCCCTTTAATATCCCTCAATTTAAGTTCTTTAGCTATTTAATTCATTTAGGTACTAAAATGTAACTTTTGCCTTTTATGCGATTTAGTCCTTTTTCGAAATTGGGCTAGAAAACCTTAAAATTAGCTCACCAAATTTTTCATGCACTAATAAAATCATACTATAACCTCATAAAAATAATAAAATAATTTTTCTAACTTTAGATTTGTGGTCCCGAGACCACTGTTCTGACTAGGCCCTAAATCGGACTGTTACATTTCTCCCCCCTTAGGGATTTTCGTCCTCGAAAATCTTACCAGTGAATAAATTCGGATACTGTTCTCTCAGAGACTCCTCGAGTTCCCATGTGGCTTCCTCGACTCCTTGTCTATGCCACAAAACTTTTACGAGTGGTATATCCTTATTTCTTAACTGTTTGACCTCTCGAGCTAAGTTCTTGACTAGTTCTTCACCATATGTCATATCTGGAAGAATTTCAACTTCAGTAGGCGCAATTACATGTGAAGGGTCAGATCTGTATCGGTGTAACATGGACACGTGAAACACGTCGTGAATCTTTTCTAGCTCTGGCGGCAATTTCAATCTGTAGGCCACAAACCCTACTCTCTCGGTAATTTCATAAGGTCCTATGAAATGAGGACTCAACTTGCCTTTTTTACCAAATCTGAGGATTTTCCTCCAAGGGGAAACTTCCAAGAATACTTTGTCACCTACCTCAAACTTGATTTTCTTTTGCTTCAAATCCGCGTAGGATTTCTGCCCATCCGAAGCGACTCTTAGGCATTCCCGAATCACTTTAACTTTTTCCTCAGCCTCTTTGACCAGATCAACCCCTTGAATCTGACTCTCTTTCAACTCTGTCCAATATAAGGGCGTTCGGCACTTTCGCCCGTACAAGGCCTCATAAGGTGCCATTTTTATACTCGACTAATAGCTGTTGTTGTAGGCGAATTCAACCAATGGTAAATATTTTTCCCAACTTCCTTGAAATTCAAGGACGTAGCATCTTAGCATGTCCTCTAAGATTTGTATTACTCTTTCTGATTGTCCGTCAGTCTGTGGATGAAAAGTCGTACTGAAACTTAACTTGGTTCCTAGAGCTTCTTGTAGCTTTTTCCAAAACCTTGAGGTGAATCTTGGGTCGCGATCTGAAACAATCGACAATGGTACACCATGTAGCCTTACAATCTCGAAAACATACAAGTCAGCTAATTTCTCAAGAGATTAGTCAGTACGCACTGGTATGAAGTGGGCTGACTTAGTTAATCTGTCGACAATAACCTATACAACATTTTTCTTTTTCAGGGTTAATGGCAAACTGGTTACGAAATCCATAGTGATATGATGCTATTTCCACTCTGGAACTATAATAGGTTGAAGTAGCCTCGAAGGTACTTGGTGTTCAGCCTTTACTTGCTGACACACTAAACAATTGGAAACAAACTCTAAAATATCCCTTTTCATTCCCGACCACTAATACATTTTCTTCAGGTTATTATACATTTTTTCGCTACCCGGATGGACGAAAATCTACCACTATATGCTTCTTGTAAAATCTTCCGAATGAGTTCACTATCTTTAGGCACACAAACTCTATCTTTGAACATTAAACATCCGTCGGTACCAACCTGAAAATCTGATTCAACACCAGACTCACACTGATTTTTCCTGGCTTGTATCTTCTCATCATTTCTCTGAGATTCTTGGATTTCATGAAGAAAAGTCGATCTAACTCCCAGTTCTACTAAGATTGAACCATCCTTAAATACGATCAACTGCATATTCAAAGCTCTCAAAGCAAACAACGATTTTCTACTCAAAGCATCGGTGACTGCATTCGCCTTTCCTGGATGGTAATCGATGATCAACTCATAATCCTTTAATAGTTCTAACCATTAACGTTGCCTCAAATTCAACTCCTTTTGCATCATCAAGTATTTTAAACTCTTGTGGTCGGTAAATAATCTACATTTCTCCCCATACAAATGGTGTCGCCAAATATTCAAGGCGAAAACTACAGCTGCTAGCTCTAAATCATGGGTTGGATAAGTTTTCTCGTGTAGTTTTAGCTGACTCGAGGCATAGGCTATAACCTTGCTTTCTTGCATGAGTACACACCCCAAACCAATTAAGGCGACGTCACTGAAAATTACAAATTCTTTACCCGACTCCGGTTGCACTAAAATTGGGGCTTCGGTTAACAAAGCCTTTAATTTCTCAAAACTTCGCTGACACTCTTCTGTCCATTCAAACTTGACGTCTTTCTGCAATAGTCTCGTTATCGGAGTAGCTAGCATAGAAAATCCATTTACAAATCGTCTGTAATACCCTGCTAGCCCCAGAAAGCTACGAACCTCTGTTACATTCCTCGGAGGTTTCCATTCTACAATCGCTGAGATCTTATTTGGGTAAACTCTGATCCCATCGCCCAACACAATGTGTCCTAGAAATCCAACTTCATTAAGCCAAAATTCGCTTTTACTAAACTTAGCATAAAGCTGCTTATCTCTCAGAGTCTACAACACAGTTCTTAAATGTTCCGTGTGCTCACTCTCATCACGTGAATATATCAATATGTCGTCGATAAAGACAACAACGAACTTATCTAAGTACGGTCGAAAAATGCGGTTCATCAAGTCCATAAACACTGCCGGGGCATTCGTTAATCCAAAAGGCATAACAAGAAGCTCGTAATGCCCATATCTCATTCGAAAAGCAGTCTTCGGCGTGTCTTGCTCCTTGACCCTTAACTGGTAGTAACTCGATCTCAAGTCTATCTTAGAAAATACAGTGGCTCCCCTTAGTTGATTGAAGAGATCATTAATCCTCGGTAGAGGGTACTTGTTCTTCACTATCACCTTGTTAAGCTGTCTGTAGTCGATACATAATCTCATTGATCCGTCCTTCTTTTTCACAAAAAGTACTGGAGCACCCCATGGTGAGTAACTTGGTCTAGCAAAACCTTTGTCTGTTAATTCTTGCAATTGTACCTTCAATTCCTTTAACTCGGTAGGGGCTATCCTATAAGGTGCAATCAAGATTGGCGTCGTACCAGGAGCCAACTCGATACCGAACTCAACTTCTCTCTCTGGGGGTAACCCTGGTAACTCCTCTGGAAAGACATCTATAAACTCACAAACCACTGGTACTAACTTAATCTTCAACTCGGGTACTTGAGTATTCAGCACAAAAGCTAAATAAGCTTCATAACCTTTTCTTAAATATTTTTCAGCGGTCAAAGATGATATTACCACAGGCAGGTTATCTGACTTATCTGGCCTAACTCGAAGAACATTACCATTCTCACATCTTAACTGAATTACTTTTCTCCCACAGTCTACTACAACGCCATGGGAGGTCAGCCAATCTATTCCAAGAATTACATCGAATTCGTTAAACGGCAATAACATCAAGTTGGCCGGAAAACAATAGCCTCTAATTGCCAAAGGATAATTTTTACGTACTTGGTCCACTAATACATGCTTACCTAACAGGTTAGAAACTTTCATAACAAACTCAGTGGACTCTATAAGCATGTCCATACGAGGTATCAAATCTATACATATGTAAGAGTGGGTAGATCCCAGGTCAATTAAAGCGACAATAGTTATGTCATGAATAGAAAAGGTACCAGTGATCACGTTTGGAGACTCTGCCTCTTCCCGGGCTCGTATAGCATAGGTCCTCGCTGGTGCTTTGCCTTCAGACCTCATCGTAGTATCTCTCGAAGCACTTCTACTACCAGTCCCACTCCTGGGGTTCCTTTGAGGTCTACCCCTAAAGGGAGCACTACTTGCTTTCGCATCTTGCTTTCTCTCTCTCTCGTCCATCTTAGGACACTCACGGATAAAGTGGTCAAGTGACCCACACTTGAAACAGCCCCTCTCGTTTACTCAGTATTCGCCCAAGTGACGTCTTCCATATTGCGAACACTCTGGCCTATTTGGCCGAGCTCTACCCACACTTGCAACTGAAGTAGTTTGGGCTTTAGACGCCATGTTCTGCTAATTCTTATTTCTCTTTGAATACCCCACCGAAGCATTTGATTGGGTAGTAAATTCTTTTGATCTCTTGGATGAGGACTGGTATGCTTTCCCCATCTGTCTTTTCTTTAAGTCTCGCGACTCACTGGCCGCTTTCTTCCTCTCTTTTATCAGTTCTTCTGCTTTGCATGCTCTCTCAACGAGCATTACAAATTCTTTTAACTCCACGATGCCCACAAATACTCGAATGTCTTCATTGAGGCCATCCTCAAACCTCCTACACATGGTAGCTTCAGTGGATACGCACTCTCGCGCATACTTACTGAGTTTCACAAACTCCTGCTCATACTCTGTCACAGTCTTATTACCTTGCTTCAACTCTAGAAATTCCTTCCTTTTTTGGTCCATAAACCTCTGGCTAATGTACTTCTTTCGGAACTCTCCTTGGAAGAATTCCCAAGTTACTCTTTCTCTCGGTACTACAGACACAAGAGTGTTCCACCACTGATAAGCCGAGTCTCGAAGAAGTGACACGGCACACTTCATGCACTCTTCAGGCGTGCATGACAGTTCATCGAATACTCTCATGGTATTCTCTAGCCAAAACTCCGCTCTCTCTAGGTCCTCATCTACACTAGCCCGAAATTCCTCAGCCCCTTGCTTCCGGATCTTGTCTACCGGAGGCTTCTCTCATTTGAACACATCCACACCTTGCAGAGCCATCGGGACATATTGAGGAATCAGAGGAGGTGGGGGAGGTGAAGTGTTCGGGTTCGCACGAACAAACTCCATATACCAAGCATCCATCATTCGGAGGTAGGCTTCCCTAGCCCGTCCACCCTGGCCCATACGCACGGGCTCACTCTCTACTGGCGTGGTCCCTTCTGTGGGAGCCGGCGTATTACTTTCCACGTCATCCGCCGTGGTTCTATCAGGATCCATTACTATAATAAACACAATTTTTAATCATCAGGAATCGTCACACTATCAAAATGCATATATGTGACATGTATGGCTAAACTCGTACTCTCACTAGATTAGTCCTAGAATCGACTAAACCATGCTCTGATACCCCCAAATGTAACACCCTTCGCCCGTATCTGACACTAGGATGGGGTTCGTGGTGCTATTGACTTAAACTCAACTAACTAAACGAAACTAGGCCGTGAAATCTCAAATAATTTAAAATTTTCTTTTCACAAACAATCTGCCCCTAACATGGGCTTACAAGCCCAAAACATTCATCCAAGGTGGTTCGGAACCTAATCGAGAACTCATGAAAAACTTAGAAAAATTTCATGCAACAAAGCTCCACACGCCCGTGTGGGTATAGAGCATACGACCGTGTGCTAGGACACGCCCGTGTCCCGAACCCGTGTCTGAAAACCTGGGCATTCTGCCAAAACCACACGGCCCAAGCACACACCCGTGCCCTATAACCATGTCATTCACACGATCGAGACACATGGCCGTGTCTCTTCCCCATGTACTACTAGCATGCATACTGAATTTATGACACGGCATGGACACACGCCCGTGTGGCCTACCCGTCTGCTAAAATAACTTTAAAAATTTAAGTGTAGGGGACACACGGCCATAACACACGCCCATGGGTGTTAACCGTGTGTCATACACGGCCTAGACACACGCCCGTGTGTCTTACCCGTGTGGACAAACTAGGCTATTTCCCAAGCCCTTTTGTCACCCATTTTGCACAACTTACACAAGATCATTTCAATATATAAATCTCATCGCAATGGAAACTAATTCATCTATAGAAGAACATTATATGCATTCATCAAAATGAATAATAGCCATTATTCCAGGCTTGATTACAAAATGAAGGGCTTTTAACTTAAGCTAAAATACATGAACGATGCTCTTAATACAACATCCTAGTCTAGCCCTATACATGCCACTTTCAAAAATATAAATCAAACTATACCAAGTATTGTGGCTGATAGTGCGATTGATATCTCTGACTTTAAGGGATCCTTAACTAGCTTGATAACACTGAAAGAAGATGGAAAGCAAAGAGGGTAAGCATAAAGCTTAGTAAGTTGCATATAAATAAATATACAATAAACAATCTCACCATTAGTCATTATACTTATAGCTCAAAGGTAAACATAATTTAACTTACTCATTATCATCTACTTGAGTCACATTCTCTAAATTAAGCTCGTTACTCATGTTACCATATAGGTACGTGTACCACTCACAACATGATTATTCTTTCTTTATCAAAATTGATCTATAACTCTCATCATTGAAACGTTTGGAATACTACTGGATATTCTATGAGCCTTCAACATGGGATATATTACCGATGCCATGTCCCAGACATGGTCTTACACTGGCTCTCATATACGCGTGCTGATGCATGTCCTAGACATGTCTTACACTAGCACAACTCTTACCCGATGCGTGTCCCAGACACGTCTTACACTGGCTATCTCTGTCGAGCCCGATGCATGTCCCAGACATGTCTTACACTGGCACTCATCTCTGTGCCAATGCCATGTCCCAGACATGGTCTTACACTGGCTATCATAGTATGGCTGATGCATGTCCCAGACATGTCTTACACTAGCCCTCTTCTTGATGCTGATGCCATGTCCCAGACATGGTCTTACACTTGCTATCATAATGTGGCCGAAGCATGTCCCAGACACGTCTTACACTGGTGCACAAATCACCCAATGCCTTGGCACACATATCCAGTTCGTATCCTAATGTTTCAACGGGATATTTCTATTATTTCAAATATTACTAGACATTCTCAATTCATAACTTAACAACTCATACAATATCAATTCAATGGCGATATGAATACAAGTATTAACAGTGTAGTTGTATCATTTATATACAACTTACCTCGGTTTACAAAAAGTACTTGGCTATTCGATTTAGTCGATTTGCTTGGGCTCCCCCGATCTAGGTCCGGATTTAGTAAATCTTGATCTATAATAGCAATTACAATTAGTCACTAATTACAATTAGGCAATTATAAATTCACATCTTTGGTAAAATGATCATTTTGCCCCTATGCTCGAAAATTGATTTTCAACGAATTTCTTTGTATCTTAGGCCTAACTGAACTATTTGTACTCTTATAGCAACTTCAAATTCTCACTATTTCACATGCTTACTAACTATTTTACAACTTATGCAAAATTGTTCCTTTAGGTGTTTTCAATGAAAACTCCTTCACCAAAGTTGTTCATGACACAAATAGGACTCATATTCTTCCATAAAAACTCAATAAACATCACAAATACATCCATGGAAAAACCCTAAACTCTTGACCATTTTGTAAGATATCACCCTCATTTGAAAGCTCTTGCTTCAAGGGTATCAAAAATGCAAAAATCATCAACAAAGGGTATGGGGATCACTTACTTGTAAGGGCTTTTAGTTGCTGAAAGTTTTCAGCCTTCAAAACTCCATTTTTGCTGATATTTTCGGTGGAGAAGAGAGATGGAGAAGAAAGAAATGATAGCTAGGCTTTTAGGCATTAATTTATCACCAAATCATGACATCATCCACTTAATACTTTGAGCATTTGCTTAAAATCATTCACATGGCCGGCCAACACTAATAAAAGGGTGAAATTGTCCTTTAAAGCCCTCAATTTAAGTTTTTTAGCTATTTAATTCATTTAGGTACTAAAATGCAAATTTTGCCTTTTATGCGATTTAGTCATTTTTCGAAATTGGGCTAGAAAACCTTAAAATTATCTCACCAAATTTTTCATACACTAATAAAATCATACTATAACCTCATAAAAATAATAAAATAATTTTTTTAACTTCAGATTTATGGTCCCGAGACCACTGTTCCGACTAGGCCCTAAATCGGGCTGTTATAAAAGTGGATTCAATTTACATCTTAGGCAAAATTACCATTTTGCCCCTAACTTTTTCATAAATTCCCATTTCGTCCCTTGGCTCAGAAAATGAAATTTATGCAATTGACTCCCTATTCCAAGCCTAACCGAAATTTCAATATAGAATTTACAACACATTTTCTATACATTTCAGAAATTTTCATCAATTTTCACAACTTTACATTTTAGTCCAAAATTAAGTAAAAAAAAAAGGTGTCATCTTTCTCATATGGATGTTGATAGCTGAAACACCATTGAAATGCTAAGGAAGCTTTCGGCCTCGGCTTAGTTTACTTGCATGGTAGGTATTTTTCACCCCTTTTTCACGAATTTTATGTTTTTTAGATCGTTTTAGCTCTGTTTAGCTAACTTGGGGGTTAATTTGTTAAATTGTTAAATATTTTGAAAGGTTCATTGATGATTTTAGTGTTTTTTTAAATTTTAATGGTGGATTATTATGCTTGAGTGTTAAATAGAAATATTTTGTTAATTAATTTTGTTTGAATTTTAAATTTAGGGATTTAATCGATAATAAATTAAAATAAGGAAGCTTTTCTTATGAAATTTTAGCATGTTTTGATTGATTTAGTATAGTTATGAATCGATTATATGAGTATATTGTTGAATTTGAAAATCATCTTATTTTGATTTTAGGGATTAAATTAAATAAAGTGTAAAAGTTTAGGACAATTGTGTAAAATTGTAAAAAGGGGAAAAACATATGCACTAAATTGAATATTATGGGAAATTGAAGTTGATAACTGAATTAAAATATTTTATAGATCAAGAACAAGTAGATAACTAAGGAAAAGAGAAAGTTGCTAAGTAGTCCCTGAACTTTCATTGTCTCTACAGTCTAGCCCTGGTAAGTTCGTACGGTTTAGTTACGTATTAAATTAAATGTTATATTAACTATGAATTGAGATGTTGAATATTTTGACGTAATTTATTTGAAATAAGTTGATGTGAGTCGAGAAAATACTTGATTTGAATATCGTTATTCTATATCATTTTGAGCAGATGAATGTAGGATAAGATAGAATTGGCATGCTAATAGGTTTTAATGTACACTGTACGGGTTTGATTGTGTTGAGAGGATGATTATTGATTCATTACTGTTCATTGAATATACCGAAGTCCAACATTTATTGTGGACTTTCGAGTTATATTATAATGATTCTAGTGTGTTGCCGGGGAAGGATGTAAAGCCTTCGGGCATGGCACTTGGTGCCTAGGTGTGTTTCGGAAGGATGTTAGGGCTAGGTGCTTAGTTCCAAGGTGTGTTCTTGGTTGGTTAAGCTCATTTGAGCATTTTGGTGTGTTTTGGATGATTAACAGTGTATCTGAATCTGTTATATTGTTCATCAGGCAAACTTTAAATAGTTCTATGATTTTTCCTAATAAATTAACTTGAGTTGACATTAAATGATCTAATATTATTAAATAAATTAGTCATTAAATATATTGATATAAAGACTCATTTGTTTAATGGTTGTGTTTGACAGGACCATAGTTTATAAAGTGTTAATGTGTGAATTGTATATATTTCTATGGTAAGTTTATCGTTTTAACAGTTGAACTTACTAAGCTCTAATAAAGCTTACTTGTGTTATTTCTTCTGTTTCTTTGTATATTACGTTTTGTGGAAATTGGGTGATCGGATCAACTTGAAGAAACCACACTATCCAGATAATATTGGTAGTTTTTGAATGTTCACTTCTGGTTTATATGGCATGTAAGAGGTGTGCTAGTATATGTTTAGAAACTTACTTGATATGATATATTTTAGTTTAATGTGAAGTTTTTTCAATTTGCTTGTAAATTTACTTTTGTATTTGTATAAGTAAGTTGCTTGTGTACTTGATTTTAGCTATTTGGTATAAGACTCAAGGAGGTAATTGAAATATAGTATTATGGTTGTAAATGGTTTGGTTGTAATGGTAGGTTTGGCATGAGATTTTAGAAATGTTTGATTACTTTGAATCAAATTTAAATTAGTATAGAATGTGAGTTTGATTTGAATATTGAATTATGATGTCAGTGAGGGCACATTAGTTAGATTTTTAAATGTTTGAATAGGTAATGTTAACGCCTTTTGTGTGATAGGAAAATTTGGCATGAAATGAACTTGAAAAGATATTTTTACCATTTTAAACATAAGTATTGATACTTTGGTATTTGGTATTGATACTTGACCATATGAACAGTTTTAAAACAAATAGAATGTCGAATTGGTATCGATTTTCATTTGAGTATCGATACTTTTTCATAAAGTATCAATACTTTAGGATAATTATTGATACCATTGTTTTGCAAAGAAAACAATATTCAATTTTGGTATCAATTGTCAAAAAGGTATTGATTTAGTATTGATACCAACTATGGATTTTTCACTAGTAATTTTAAAACTTTAAATTTTTGTAAAATAAACCTATTTAGAACTTGGATTTCACAATTAGGTCCTTGTAGAGTTCAAATTCTTAAAATTTTCAATTATATGTGATTTACTTTATAAATTTAAGAGACTTTTGTTTAATAAGTATTTGTCAATTTAGTGAATTTAGTTGTAACATCTCTTTACTCCAGTCTGGTAATCGAGCAGGGTAAGGGGTGTTATGTAACACCCCTATCCCATATCCGTCGCCGGAATAGGTAAAGGGGCATTACCGGACTTGAAACTCATATGAGAACAGTAAAATTTTTTTTCATTTTCTTGAAGTAAAGATCATTCAATTGGATAATTGCTAGACACAACCAGGGATAAAATTTAAAAAAAACTTATAAAAGTAAACATTCATAAGATGTCATATTCGCATAGCTTATATACATTAACCAAAATCCTCCCACTACTAGTCTATTCTATACATGCCATAAGATAATCCAAAACATAGCAGTACCAAACAGTGGATAGTGATAGTGTGACTAGTTGTTGATGATCCCCGAGCCTGTAGCTTCCAAATGAGATCTATAAAATAGAGGAAACAAAGTAAACAGAGTAAGCATTACAATGCTTAGTAAGTTTTAAGCAGTGTCAACAGATAACAATCAAATTATAACATAGTTGTTCGTATTTTTATTTCACTCTTCCTTCGGGCATACCATCCCTTTACCGAATATGCACGTCTCATCCTATATAATAGGCAGATAAATTCTCACTTGATAATGATCTCTTATAAACATAGGTTCATTACATATTCTCACCTAACTTTCCACATTGACCAAATGCACAATAATCATAGAACAGTCTTATTGCTTTACTCACATGTACATCACATAACGACCTTGTGATTTAGTCCAAATCAAGCTTAAATATAATCTCAAAATACATACCTGACCAACTTAACGCATTGAACGTATTTATTACCAATTGTTACTATGAAGTCATATAATCTTATGCTTTACTCGAATCTTCAGCGAAACCTTTAGCTCGAATAGTCCCCACTCGTAGTTAGCGGGTCTCACCCGGACAAAATCTCCACACGTAGTTATCGGGTCTTACCCGGACATAATCTCCACACGTAGTCATCGGGTCTTACCCGGAATATATTTCCAAGTTTCATGTACATTTAATCACATATTACAACATTCACATCGACTGTCATATTTGTAATTCACTTGCCTCATCAAATATCTAATAATACACACCTTTCACATTTGGTCATTCGGCCACAATATACACACATCTCCTACATATTTCACATTAGCCATTCGGCTTTACCAAATATACATATCTCATACATATTTCACACTAGCCATTCGGCTTTACCACATATACATATCTCATACATATTTCACACTAGCCATTCGGCTTTACCACATATACATATCTCATACATATTTCACACTAGCCATTCGGCTTTACCACATATACATATCTCATATATATTTCACCTTAGCCATACGGCTTTACCACATATATATATCTCATACATATTTCACACTAGCCATTCGGCTTTACCACATATACATATCTCATATATATTTCACCTTAGCCATACGACTTTACCACATATATATATCTCATACATATTTCACACTAGCCATTCGGCTTTACCACATATATATATTTGTCTTGTACATCAATTCTAGCAATAGCTTATAAGCAACTCAAATAGTTTCATCAATGTTTACAACAAAATCACATATTCACTACAAGCTATTTTTCCTGAGCAATAGTCACTAAATTATTTATAACTGGAGCTACAAAACTCAAAATCAATTTCTGTTAATTTTCCCTAAATATAGACTCATATATCTTCCATCCATAAAATTTTCAGAATTTTAGGTTTGTCCAATCAATACCAGATTTTTCTTAAAGTTTCCCCTGTTTCACTGTTTGACTAATCTGACCAGTCTTCACTACGAATCAAATTTCTCATTGTACAGAATTCAAAATATGTTCTATTTTATTTCATTTGAAACTAGACTCATTAAGGAGTCTAAGAATATAAAGTTTATCTTGTAACCATTTTTGTACAAATTATAGTGATTTTCTAAAAACAGGACAGGGGATTTCGGAGTCATTCTGACACTGTCTCACACAACTTTAAATATCTCTTTATAGGAAATTTCTTTGCTTACACAGTCTCTTTTATAAGAAGCTAGACTAATTAAGCTTTGATTACATATTTTATTCAGCCTATAATTCCACACCAAAAATTTATAGTGATTTTCTAAAGTCACGTTACGGCTGCTGTCCTAAGCAAATTATTACAATTTGCTCTTAAATTTCCAAGTCCAAACACTTATGAACTTACCATTTGAGTTTAAGACATATCATGGCCACATCATATCTTATTAAATCAACTCATTATGTCCTATTATGATTGAATTTACTCAACGTTTAATCACTTAAAACATACCTCGGAAGTGGTCGACGACTAGATATCCACGGCTATTCGTTTACTTTCTCTTTTCCCCTATCCGACTTTGATCCTCTTTGCTCTTAAGCTTAAGTAAAACAATAGATTTGCTTAAGTACTTAACTAATATTATTCACTTAACAATCACATTTGGCAATCACATATCATTTAATCTACATCTAAAACAATAGATTTCAATATGTATCATATTTAATAAAACATGCCATGATTCGATTTCATGCTTATTTAATTTATATCTAATTCACATTCTAAATAAAAGTTTATCAAGCTTCCATCTTCATTTAACTATGTACCATTTAGAACTATCAATACTTTACACCCTTTAACAAACTATAATCAATTGCCAAATGCATCTTTGACAATTTAAACCACACAACTCAAATTCTTACAATTTAAGCTTAGAAATTTCTATTCATGTAAATTTTAGCAACATGGAGTCCATTAAACACTCCAAAATTCCATTTGAACAACAATTGTTCAACCTTCTAGCATAATTTCAATCTGGACAGCAAGCATTATTTAACATTCAGGCTATTTTATTAGACCATCCGAATAGCTTAATTAACACCAATTTATAGCCCCTTGAACAATGAATTAAACCCATTCGATTAGCAACAAAAACTAATATTTAACAGCCATTGTTTTCTTTTATTTCAAACATGCAGCAGACCAATTCCTCCACATATTACAGCACATTCAAATCAGCATTTACATGCTGTAACAATTTGTTTTCAAGCTGGAGTTTCCAGCAGTCATTTATGCATTTAATTGTCACATTGTTACGTCACTACTAACAACTGAAACTTAGTAAGAATAACATAATATTTTAGCTATTAGACTCAATTTATCAACCCCTAATCGGCATGAAAATAGAACCATTAATTTGTTCAGATTTTGGACAGCATAACGAAGGCGCAAAATTGGACAGTAGTAATTTTTACAACTAATCAAAGAGCTTTTCTTTTCTACAACCCGCATCCATGCCTTCCAACCACAATCCATCATCATTTTTCTTTACAACAAAGTTAAAGATAGAGGGGAGCTTAGAAAACTTATCAACTTAGGATACAACTCTTAAACAAGCTAAATCCTTAGTTTCCTTCAACATGCAAACTGTCTCCATTTTTCTTTTTGTTGCAGCCCTCTTCCTCTTCTTCGATGGATTACCGAGTTACTTGAAATTTTAGCTACCTAACTAGCTAAAATCATAGTTTTTCCTCCTTCTAGCCATCTTCTAAGCCAAAAATTAAAGCAACCAAACTTTCTTCTTCCCCCCTCAAGTCACGGCAATGGAGGAGCAACCTAGCTAATTTTTTTTTGTTTCTCCCCTACTAACCACTATTATTTTATTACCCATGTTCTTTATTTTATTATTTCTAACATAAAACACTAACATAAAATGTTTATAATACATTTCATCCCATAGCATGGCCGGCCACTACTTGTCATAGGTGGAAATTTGACATGCAAACCCATTATTTTCATAACATGCACTAATAGATCCTTACAGATTAACCCATCACATTTCAAAGTGTCACACATAAGTCCTATTAATAAAATTCACTTTCAATTAACAAAATTCAAACATGAAATTTTCACACATGCATATATATACATATAATAAGCATCGAGTATGACGGTTAATTATTTTTATGACTCGGTTTTGTGGTCCCGAAACCACTTTCCGACTAGGGTCACATTAGGGGTGTCACATGTTACATGCCTCACTAGTCTATCTAGCATTTGATCTAAGAACGATAAAGGAAAGTGATCTTTCCTAGTCACATTTGTCAATTTCCAATAATCTTACAAATTCTCCATCACGTAACTGTTCTGGTTGGTATTAACTCGTTGTTTTCATTCTCCACTATCGTAATGCCTCATTTCTTTGGCATGCGTTGGACCGAAGTTACCCATGAATTATCTAAGATGGGGTAAATTATACTTGTAATTAACCATTTAACAATTTCTTTCTTTACCATGTCCTTCATAATAGGGTTTAGTCTCTATTGTCTATCAATCATTCTTTTCTCACCACCTTCTAGTGTCAAGGGCCGCAGTTCAAAGCCCGTGGCCATGGCACAAGATACGCCCCATGGAGGTCTGTCAATAAGATGGGGATCATTTAGCCCATGCGAACTGGCTCGATTCAAGGAACTATTGTAGAAGCCTATCAGATTGAAGTCTAGTTGGCCCGATAATGAAGATAAGGCAACTTAGACTATTTTGGGTAACTAATCTTAGAAGATTGATAAGAATCATATCTTGTAAAGATTAGATTAGGTTTGATAGGGCATATCTTGTAAATTCTTAAAATCAAGGGATATGGTTAATCTTGTCCGTCGATGTAACTTAATCTTGTACGTCGATTTTGGGGGAGCTCAACTATAAATAGAGAGCCTCCCCTCACTTGTAAATCATCCATTGTATGTTGAATTCTTAAAAGTAATAGAATTCTTTGAATATTTACTCAAACACCTCGTGTGCGTTCTTTTCTGTGGCTTTCTATTGTTTTTTGTTGTTTCCTTTCGCATAAGTTTCTTCCGCTCTACAATTGGTGCCTTGGAGAAGTTCTTAAAGAATCCTCACTTGAGTAGAGGTTGACTTAGGTAAGTTTGGATGAATGAATTGCCTAAGGCTGCATAGATCGCGAGACAAAAGATCTAGCCCTGTGACACTAAGATGATCTTGTGCATGCAGATGGATAGACTAATATCACGGATATCGGCTATGTTCTATTTGATAGCTTCTTGAACTATTTCAACACTAAAATAAGTTTCTCTTCTGACTCTTTAGTAAACTCTACTGAAATAATCACAGGCAAAGTAGAATCGTTACCTAAATAAACATATTTTAAATGTGAGAGAATTACCTTAAGTTTCAATTTAGGTGGTTCTTCGATCGATGCTTTTAGTTGAACATAATCTCTACTATCTAATTCCAAAGATTCAAAGAGGGATTGTGGATTAAATCCCCTTTGGTCAACTTTTACCAGAGCTAATTATTCTTTCCCCTCCTCATCGCTTGGAGGGCTTGATGTCAAGATTTTTTTCCAATAGGTCCTCAACAGAGTCAAGTTCTCATTCTATGGCTAACTCTTCTAACTCAATTACTGTAGAACAATCATCAACTGTGTCAGGAAATTGCGTAGACTTAAAAACATTGAATGTTACCTAGTCATTCTAAACACACATGGTAAGCTCGCCCTTTTGCACACCAAAAAGGGTCCTTTTAGTTGCTAGCAATGGCATTCCTAGGATAATTGACACCTCATTATCTACTTTAAAGTCTAAAACAACAAAGTCGACAGGAAAATTAAATTTGTCGACACGTACCAATACATCTTTGATTTTTCCTTCTAGATGTGCTAAGGTTCGATATGCTAATTGAAGTGTAACCGTAGTTGGTCTAACTTCCCCTATCCTCAATTTTCAAAATATGGACATAGCCGTCAAGTTGATGCTCGCACCTAAATCACATAGTGCCTTACCATAATAAGTTGCTCCAATATTGAAATGTATGGTGAAACATCTAGGATCTTTCATCTTTGGGGGCAGTTTATCTTATAAATATGTGCTGCATTCCTTTTTCAGAGCTATCATCTCAAATTCTCCAAGTCTTCATTTCTTGAACAAGATATCCTTACTAAATTTGACGTAGTTTAGCATCTGCTTAAGAGCTTCTACCAATAAGATGTTGATGTGAAGTTGCTTGAGTACGTCTAGGAACTTGATAAGGTCACTAAACTATCTAAACTCACAACAAAGGCAAGCACACCTATCTTATAGTAGTATAGCTATAGTGAGTCGGGAATATCGTATCCACGAGGACTAAAAGTACTAGTAATTACTATCTTTTTATTATCTAGCTTGTAAATTAAAGGGGATTTTTTTAATCTAAATCTAACTAAACTAATTATTAAGAATGTGACAGAGAATAGGATGAGAAAATACTTGACTATAACCAAAGAAAAAGACAATACCCAAGAAAGAATCCACCTAGATTTCACTTATTATTCTGAATCTGAATTAGACGATTTATTCACTTGTGTCTTGATCCGTAGAAATCCCTAAATTATGTCAATATCTCTTTCGAGAGTAAGAACAACTAACTCTAGGTTGAATAATTGAAATATCTTTTTAATTAAAACCCCTATTGTCGTATTAACTCGATCTATGGATTCCCCTATTAGATTTGACTCTAATCTGGTAGATTTATGTCATCTTATTTCTAGGATTGCATGCAACTCCACTCAATTATGCCAGATCTACTCTTAAAATAGGGACTTTTACTCCACTGAAATAAGCACATCACACTTGAGTTAATATCTTGAAAATATTAAAGCAAGAAATAAGCATACATAATTGAGAACTAGAACAAGTATATATCATATAATCCAGAAATTTAAATAATAAGATCCATCATAGGTTTCATCTTACTTAGGTATCTAGGGAATTTAGTTCATAGTTTGGGAGGAAAACATCTCAAAATTAGGAAAACAACAGAACATAAAGAAACCCAAAAACTTCTAGAGAAATTGAATGGTGATCTTCAATCTTGAGGAGATCCTGCTTCTGAGTTGAATCCGTTGGCATTCTCCAAGTAAATTATTCGTTCCACTTTGCGTCCCTCCTTAGATCCTCTTCTATTGTGTATTTATAGACTTTAGAATGCTCAAGAACCCTAAAAATTGGCTTTTTCCACGTGTTTGGGAAATAGGGAGTGATATCGACATAGGCTGGCACATAGGTGTGTGGCTAGCCCGTGTGGCACACACGGGCGTGTGCTCAACTCGTGTGGGAATGCCTAGGCTGTGTGGTTCTAGAAAATAGCTCATTTTGTCTGATTTTGGCCTGTTTTCCGCTCCTTTTGCTCCCCCATGCTCTCCTAAGTATAGAAACATGAAATTAAAGGATTAGGAGCATCAAATTCACTAAATTATAAAATAAATCATCCAAAAACGCATCAAGAATGGGATTAAAACATGTTACTTTTATTGCTTATCAAATATCCCCACACTTAAGCGTTTGCTTGTCTTCAAGCAAAATCCTCAACTCACAATTAAAACTAATCTTTCCCAACTCATAATTCTCATTAATAATGTTTTATCATAATTCAGAAATAATCACACATTGATAATTCAATTAAAAGAGTACTAAAGACACAAGCAATCTAAGTCAAATAATTTTAAAGCATGAAAACATAGGTATTTCCCTTTATCTAAATAATTACCTTTAATTAAAAAATCATCAAGAATTGATATCCTTACTAAAGATTCACTCAAATCAATAAAGTGTTTAAGGTTCAAAAATAAGCACTCAATAGTCAAACATGAAAAGTTATTACCATAGGCTTGCATGAAAATCGAATCTCCACCACTATAAAATGATATGATACACAAATCAAAAGGTCTTTAACAAGTTGTAATGGGGCTTGGGTTAAAGGTATGGATAAAGGCTGAAAAAGAGGGTTAGAATCGAGATCAAATTGATAAATTGCCAAACAAGAAAAATAAACTAATGATAAATAATTACATCAATTGAAAACTTATCAAGAATAACACGAGCTTCTTCTCAAAATATGAAATTAACTATTTAAGCTCAAATAACATAGAACTAGTAATAATCAATATATATGTATTTTTTTATTTTTTTCACTTTTATTTTTTATTTTTTTAGAACAATGTATAATAAGAGATAATTTAAGAATTGAAACAAAAGAACATAGTTAGGCAACTGACCAAATCAAATCTCGACAAAAAGGGAATAATTCTGAATGGATAAAAAATGAGTTATAGGTTAACATTAATGGGTAAATGAAAAAAAAAACGGTTTGTTTGGCTCAAAGGGGTTCAATAAGGGTTAATATTGAAGGTAGGCTTTTTATAGGATAGGTGGGTTAAAACCTAAGTGCCTTTATCATCTAAGTATATCAAATCAAAGGTGTGGTCTCGACAAGCATAATTGAAGTAAGTTCTAAAATAACAAATCAATATTGATACAGTCATAACCAATAATAAAATGAGCAAGAAAAGTGTATGCTCTAAAGGCTCAAAATCTCTCAAAAAATTATGGTTTTTGATATCAATCTTGCTAATCTCAAACATCAAGGTAATACTTCAATTTTGGGAAACAACCTAGCAATTTTTAATTTTAAAAATAGACTTATCATGCTTGGTTCTCTCATGTCTTAAAGTTTAAACAATCAATGCACAAATATTTATGAAATTAATCTAAAACATTTCAATGATAATCACAAATCTATAAGAATTCATTCTAATAGTAATATGAGAATATTCTTTAAACACAAAGCATAATTCAGGGATTTTCAAATAATCATATAAATAACCTCCCCACACTTAAGATGTACATTTTCCTCAATGTACAAACAAAAATAATCATAATAAAAACAAAATATCATAAGAGAGGGAGAGAATTGAAACCGCCCTGAAGATCTGGATGAAATTCCTAGAATAGTGAAAAAGCGAAATTTTAGGTAAATGTAGATGTAGTGCATGATTCTGAGCAACTGACAAGAAAATAAACATAGTGTTGAAGAAGATTAAAGGGTTACTAACTCGATTAGAACAACCATAATAAAATATAGTCCAAAATATAAAAACGAAAGAAGTTTAGGAAAATACAATAAACAAAAAAAATATAAATATAAATAAAATAAAAATTAAAATTAAAAGAAAATAAAATAAGTGAACTCAATGGTCCTCATCATTAGACACATCGGTGTCATAAGTCATCGGTGCTAGAGGGGATTTATGAAAATGCTAACATATTTGCTGCAATGTCCGTCAATACTGTTAAACCTTTGATCGCAGTACTAACGAAAGCTAGTGAACTGCTCAGTGAGGTCTGCTAAAGTAGCAACAGAAGGAACAGGTTGTTAACTCGAAGGTGAAGGCTGTGGTGGGTCCTCGTGATAGGGAGGAACATCATTAGCGAAGTCCTCTGGTTCATTCTTAGCGTTAGAATGAAACAACCTGTACTGAGGAGGATCCACTCCACGACGCCACTCGATCATCCTCTTGTGTATCATGCTCGAGATTCCCCAAGGGGACATCTAGCCGACTAGTGTGAGTATGGAGGACTACTCCGGTGTATCAAGGAGACCAAAGTGTCGTGCGAGGCGAGTCACATAAGGGCTTAAACAAATTAGGGCACTTTCTGTGGCGGTCAGTCTGATGGCGGAAAGCTAGAGCGATGAAGTATGCCAAATAAATATATGCCCATGCGCCATGCTCCATAGGAAATAAGCGTCATGAGTGCTAATGACTCTGGTGCTCTCTCTCTGACCTGTCAAAGTGTGAGCTAAAAGTGTGTGGATGTACCGCATCATATGGTGTCTGGCTAGCTGTAAGGTTGGTTCAACAACGTGATAGCGAGTGGTGAATATGTCGATGAAGTCGAAAGAAGTCCTCGGCGCTCATAAATTCCTCTGTATAGAGTCCCATAGCAGCACCAAATTCGGGGATACTCATCTGGCGGACCAAACCACCAAGGCGGAAAGTAGTGGTGCTTGGCTCATCATGGGTCGTCATGACCTGCTATTGCACAGAACTCCAAGGTCAGCTCCATGTAGGTGGGCTCGATGATAGAGAAGAATCTGTCCCACGGAGCTGTGGTAATGAGGGCGTGAACATCATCGGCTAGGTGTACTTGCTCCAACGCAGCCGAATCGATGCAGTGACCTAGGCCAAAGGGTTGTAGGTGAAAGAGCTGATATAAATCCTCCTGAAAGCCATCGAAAATCAGAGATAAGAGTGGCAGGCCTCAGCGGAAGCGCTCGAGGAGGGAGTCACACCATGGGTCTTCCGCTTCTTCGAAATGGGGACAACAGACTTAGTCTTACCATGTGTGTTTGTCATGGTGTGTTTGCAAAAGAAAAGAGTCCAAATAAGAAAAGCAACTAAATAATAAAACAGTAAATAAAGAATTAATACTGACGTACACAAAATCCATTAATTCAACTATGCTAAAACAAATAAGTAGACACTAAGAATAAAATAAAGAAAGAAAGAAAGAAGGAAATATATAATAATAATAATAATAATGAAATAATAACGAAAGTTCTAACATTATCGACAGATAATCAAATCTACAAAGATACCAAAAGGAACTATAATGAGCAACGAAGGGAGCAATATGATTAATCAGGCATAAGTCGAAACTGTTCCTAACATTGGTAGAATAATAGCAATAACAAGATGCAGAAAAATATTAATGAAAATGAATAATAATAATAATAAGCCTAAAAAAATAATAATAATCAAAAGAAAAATAGAAAATGAAAAGAACCAAAATATTTAGAAAATAAATAAAATAACATAAAATAAAATAAAATAAAATAAAATAAAGAACATAGGGAGATCGATGGGGCAGTGGTCAGAATGACTAAGGTGCGGCGACGTGGGGTTTACTGTTGAGAGGGGAAGGGAAGGGGAAGAGAGATGGGGGATGGTCAAGGGAAAAGGGTTTGTTGGAATGGGAGAAGGTGAGGGTGCACATGGGGTTAGGGGATTGGGTTCGGTGGTGGATGGGGTAAGCGAGGGAGAGATGATGGAGGGGAGTGGCGTGGTTGGTTGGTTGGGGGGCTAGTTGGTCGGGGCTGAAAGAGGATGAGGGGGGAGGAGAGGGGAGGCGTTAAGGTGGTTAATGTGGTAAGAGAGAAGGGGAAGGCGGGGCTTGGGTGGTTGGTTGGTGATATCGACGGCGGTTGAAATAGGGGGTTAATGGTGGCCGGACTTGCAAAGGGGGTGAACGGGGGCTAAGGGGAATTATTTGAAGAAGAAGACAAAAGAGAAAACAATTTAGGGTTTAGGGGTTATAAGGGTGACACAGTCGCCTAAAGGCCCGTGTTGGTCCATACAGCCATGTCACACACCCGTGTGGCTCGTTTTCAGCCCGTGTGTGATAAAAAATTTAAGTCCAGTTTTCACACGGCCTTGGACACGCCCGTGTGTCAAGGTCGTGCGGTGCACACGGTCATGTGGTATGATCATGTACAACCTCTTTTGCTTCTCCCACGCCCGTGTGACTTTCCACACGCCTATGTAACTTCCCACACACCTGTGTGGCACGGCTGTGACTCACACACGGCTGTGTGTCTTGCCCTTGTAACTCTCTGACTTGTTTTAAATTTGAAAAATTAAGCTCCAAGTTTCACACGGCCTAAGACACGCCCGTGTGTCCAGGCTGTGTGGTCCACACGGTCGTGTCACATGCCCGTGTGGACTATTTTTTGCCATGCCTCTGTCGATTTTAGGAAAAATTAAGTCCCAGGTGCCACACGACGAAGGACACGCCTGTAAGTCCAGGCCGTGTGGGTTACACGGCCGTGTAACTCACTGTTGATTTTCTTCAAATTTTAAAACTAAGTCATAGGATCCACACGACCAAGGACACGCCCGTGTGGGTTTTAAAAATTCATTTTTTTAAAATTAATTAATTTTAAAAATATCATGAGATAAAATTAAGAAATTAGCAACGTTAAACGCTCGGGATGCCTCCTGAAAAGTGCTTATTTAAAGTCTAAGCTCTACTTAACTTGTATTCGCAGGGTCACGGTGGTTCGCGGAGTCGAAAATCCTCTTTCTCGTTGTCCATACTATTAATAAAATAAGGTTTGAGTCGAGTAATATTTAGCTTAAAAGTGTCGAATTCAGAATGATTTACCTCAACTGTACCGTAAGGGAAGACATTGAGTACCGTAAAAGGAGTTACTCCTTTCATATAAAACTTTGAAGTGGTAATTCAAGGGTCCATTTTATCTAATAACACCTGATCCCCAACCTTAAAGTGATTCGTTCCATCCTTAAGCTCGTCATGGAGTCGCTTCGGTTTTGCATCGTGTATTTTCAGTTTCTCCTTGACATATGACCGCCATTCATCTAGTTTATCAATTCCAACATTCATTCTTCATAAGTTGATTTGATTTTGTCTTATAAGCTGGACATGGCTCCATCTCACTTTTCTGCGAAGTTTCTTGCAAAGAATGTTGAGCCACGTGGTTACTTTCATTAATAGAACTCATATAATCACCTCAATTACTAGATATCTTAGCAGAATCACGAGCTTGGAGAGTGATTGTATCATCACCTACACGAAGTATCAATTCACCTGTACCAACATCAGTAATAGTTCTAGCAGTTGCTAAAAAGGGTCGCCCTAAAATTAAGGGTACGTCACTATCCTCATCCATGTCCAAAACAAAAAAATCAACAGCGAATATAAATTTATCAATTTTTACAAGTACGTCTTCAACAATACCCCTAGGAAATCTAATGGTTCTATCTGCTAATTGAATACTCATCCTAGTTTGTTTGGGTTTCCCAAAACCTAGTTGCTTAAACATTTTATAGGGCATGACATTAATACTCGCCCCTAAATTAGCCAAAGCATTATTAATACTTAAACTACCAATTAAACAAGGAATAGTAAAACTCCCTGGATCTTTCAACTTATTGGGTAGTTTATTCTATAAGACAGCTGAGCAAACTGCATTTAGCTCCACGTACGATGATCATCTAACTTCCGCTTGTTTGCTAAAAGCTCTTTTAAAAATTTTACAGAATTGGGCATCTGCGAAAGAGCTTCAATAAACGGTAAGTTAGTATGCAATTTTTTAACAAGTTTAAGAAATTTACCAAATTATTCGTTTGTGTGGTCTTTCTTTGTCGCATCTGGATATGGCACACAAGTTTTATACTCCTTACCTACCGGTTTTTGTTCACTGTGGCTCAGCTCAAACCTTACTTCACTTACCACACTTTCTTGCCTTAGTTCTGGTTTTGATTCAACTAAGCCTTCTTCATCTCGAACCGTAATTGCATGAAGTTCCTCTCTTGGGTTAGTTTCGGTGTTGCTAGGCAAGCTACCTTGTGGCCTTTCGGAAATCATCTTAGCAAGCTATCCTATCTAATTCTCGAGCCTTTGAATCGATGCTTGTTGATTTTTAAGTGCTATTTGGGTGTTTTAGAAATGGGTTTCTGACACCGAAATAAACTTCATCAGCATCTCCTCAAGGTTTAGCTTCTTCTCTTACTGCTATGGTTGTTGTTGAAAGCCTAGAGGGGGTTGTGGTCTTTGATTTCCTTGACCACCCCAAGAGAAATTGGGATGGTTTTTCAAACCTACATTATAAGTGTTACTATAGGGATTATTCTGAGCTCTAGAATTATTACCCATATAGTTTACTTGTTCGCTCTTTGTGCTAGGGTTGTAGAATCAATTTTCTAGATTGTTCATCCTTCCTCCATTCGTACTGCACTGCATCACCGGATGTATCTATGTAGAACCATATAAACCATCAATTTTCTTATTTAAAAGTTCTACCTGGTTTGATAACATGGTGACTACATCTAGGTTGAAAACATCGGCTACTTTATCAGCTTTGTCCTCATGACTTACCACTATAATTATTCAGTGACATTTCTTCTATAAACTCATAAGTTGCTTCAGGAGTTTTGTTATTCAGAGTCCCACCGGCAGCTGCATCGATCAAGTGCCTAGTCGAATGGTTCAAACCGTTGTAGAAGGTTTGAACCTGTAGTGTAACAGCCCGATTTTGGGCCCAGTCAGAACAGTGGTTTCTGGACCACTAATCCAAGGTCGGAGAAATTATATTTAATATTATTTTATGTGTTGTGGCATGATTATATAAGAGTATGAAAATTTTGGTGAATTAATTTTAGTGATTTCATGCTTAATTGTAAAAAAGGACTAGATTGCATAAAGTGCAAAAGTCCTATTTTGATAGCTAAGAGTGTCAAATAGTTAGAGAACCAAAATTGGGGGTCTTTAAAGGGTAAATAGACCCCCTAGAAGCTGATGGCCGGCTATAGGGGACAAGAAATTCAAATGGTCAAATGGGTAGGTGACTTAATGTATAATAAAATATTACCCTAGTGTCTAGCCATCATCTTTTTCATTTCTTCCTTCTCTTCCACCGAATTTTTTAGCAAAAATGGGGGTTTTGGGAGCTTGAAATTTTAGCAAGTTGTAACCTTTACAAGTAAGTGATCTTGATGGTTTTTCTTGATGATTTTTGTACTTTTAGAACCCTTGTAGCATGAGCTTTCAAATAAGGGGCCTATTTTACAAAATGGTTGAAAGTCTAGGGTTTTACCATGAGAGTGTTCATGTTGTTTTTTGAAATTTTATGAAAGAAAATTAATCATGGTTGTGAAATAAACAACTTTTGTGAAGTAGTTTTCATGAAAACCCTAACTAAGGACCATTTTGCATAAGTTGTAAAATAATTGATAAATGTGTGAAATAATGAGAATTGTGGGCTGCTCCTAGTATAAAAAGTATTCAGCTAGGCTTGATTAATGAGAAAATGTGATAAAAAAATCAATTTTTGGGTCTAGGGGTAAAATGGTCATTTTGTGAAAGTCTAAGGGCAAAATGGTCATTTTGCCCAATTATGAATTGTTGAGTATGATTAAGTTTGTGAATTTTTATCATTATAAATCAAGAATTACAAAATCAGGGCCTAGACCGGGGAAAATCAAAACAAGTGGACTAAGCCGAACTAGTCGTCTACATTTTGTAATCCGAGGTAAGTTGTATGTTAATAATGCAACTATATCTTGATGATATGTAATTGAGTTGATATGGCATAAATTGTCTTGATTTTGAATATGAGAATACACGTTGAGAAATTTACATAGTAAAGACTTTCGTTGAACATTTGGAATAGACTTGGATATTTGTACCGTGATAATGGGTGATATGTGTGCTAGTGTAAGACATGTCTGGGACATGCATTAGCCACAGCATGAGAGCCACAGTAAGGCATGTCTGGGACATGCATCGGCCTCGAGATATTTAAGCCAGTGTAAGACATGTCTGGGACATGCATCAGCCTCGCGATATATAAGCTAGTGTGAGTCCTGTCTGGGACTTGGCGTCAGCTTGTTGTGTGTCAGTGTAAGACCTATCTGGGACATGGCATCGGCCTCACTGTATGAAAGCCAATGTAAGACCATGTTTGGGACATAGCGTCAGCATCTTAACCCATGTTAGGGCTATTGAGTATCTAATAGTATTCCAAATGGTTCAACAAAAAATTTATGATTTATATCGAAATGAGAAAAGTTATAATCAAGTGATGAGTGGTACAGGTACCTAATTGAAATGTATGAGATATGGGCTCAATGTATGCAATATGAGTTGTATTGGATGGTGATGAGTGTAACAGCCCTTACCCGTACCCAAGACCAGGATCAAGTACAAGGCGTTACCAAACATGTACTCGAACATTTTCGGAAAATGCGGGTTATAAAATTTCGTTCCAATTTGAACCCAATCAAACAACATCTTAGTGTCCCTACTATGGGCCTACGGGGCCCAAAACATACATTGAGAAAGGTTCGAGACTAAATCGAGGGCCTGAGAAAGTTCTTGAAAAATTTTCTAAGTTAAGCCTCACATGCCCGTGTAGAAGCAACGTACACGGCGTGTGCTTTGGGACACGCCCGTGTCCCATACCCGTGTGGAATTAATTGAATTTAATTTCTATTTCAAACCTACAGGGGTTTTCACATGGCCAAGCACAAGCTCGTGTCCCTGGCCTGTGTCTTTACACGGCCTAGACACGCCCATGTGGTTGCCCATGTCCAAAACTCAAGCATTCTGTTTATGACATCAGCATGTATTTAGGGACACACGGCCAAGACACATGCCCGTGTGCTATGCCGTGCCCTCTACACGGTTGAGACACACGATCGTGTCTCTACCCGTGTGTTTACTACCATGCATTCTGAATTAATATTTTTAGGTGCAAGGGACACACGACCATTTCACACGTCCATGGGGTGGTCTGTTTCTCACACACAACCTAGACACACGCCCGTGTGTCCACCCGTATGGACCTTGTTAGGCTATTTTCCAAGCCTTAGGTCACCCTCTAATAACCATATGCACTTATAGTTTTCAATAACACTTAACATGGTCTAATTATACTCATAAATGACCTTAATATACCTCATTGCATGTAAACCTCATCTCATCGATTTTTATACATGCTAGTTTGTTCCCTTTATCTTAAGGATTTCCATAACTTGTGACTCAATTAAGATTGGCTCGCTATCTTAACTCATTGCCAAAATTGTGGCCTAACCACCCCATGTGATTTGGTTATGCTACATATGACTAATTGTAATACACCATATTTAATCATCACAAGAACATTAGAACATAACATGCACAATTTGGTAGGTCATAACCTACACCAACATGAGCCAATTTCCATGGCTATATACAAGTGAATATGTATACTTTTATAAGCCTTCATATTGGCTAATCAAATGACACATATAACAAAATAACAAAAGGCCTAGACATGCCATTGAACAAAATAAGAGTATATCTATACCAAAGCTAGACAAGATGATAGTGTGTTGACTCTCCAACCGTCTCCCAATCTTTGCGAGTTCACGAGCTCCGTAAGACAGGGAAAAGAGAGGGGTAAGCATTTACATGCTTAGTAAGCCCGAATAACTGGAAAGTAAACTTACCAATTAATTAGCATGCATCCATATTAGGAAATAAAACCAACAAGCATGAAATAGTTTCCCTATCACATGCACTCAATCAACAAGTTAGTCTCATAACAATGCACCATGTAATTTATCTTAGATGAGCTCATCATTCAACATTTACATTTTTATATCTCATGTTAATCCCGTTGAGTTTTTCGGAAGTCTCGATGGATTATCCACTTACCGTCAAGTCGTAAGAGCGATCATCTCAAGTATGCACTCCTGTGAACCTCACATCAAACGGCGGGATTACCAGTCCAGGCTAAATCCCCCACAATGTAAACTCATAGGGTGATGTCGAGATTACCAATCCAGGCTAAATACCTTACAGCAACAAACACCCATAATGAGCTCGGATCTGAATTACCAGTCCAGACTAAATTCAGACCCTAGTCGGATTACCCGTCCGGGCTAAATCCATAATGCACGCATATTCTTTGGGAGGCTCGATCACTCAAGGAACACCCGTCTGGGCTATATTCTTCCTATATTTGAGATCAACAGATTACCCATCCGGGTTAAACCCTTTTCTGCAACACATGTAAGATCTCAAGTCATGTATGCCATGGTTTATCCATCAAATTTCCCTTTTTGACTTCAACCGGGACATTTATTATCATTTCATTATTATTAACATACTTCATGGACTTTCATGCCATCATTATAACCAATTATCATACATTCATAACACATGTAACTAGGCATATTAATAGTTTACTTAAAGTTATTCGAACTTACCTGGTATCTGTTTCGGTTTTGCATTTGGGTTATTCTGAAACCTTTTGTTTTCTTCGATCGACCTCCGAAATTTGTTCCTCGGGGTCTATAACAATAAAAATGAATCATTAATACGTCACATTATTCTAAATTTCACCCCTAGACAAAATGACCGTTTTGCCCCTAACCTTTCACATTGTTTACGATTTAGTCCATAGGCTCGTATGATGAAATGCATGAATTTTATAAATTTCCAAAGCCTATTCAAATGTTGTTTCCTCTTATGGAAGCCCACATGTTTCCATTATTTCACATTTTTACTACATAAGTTACACCTTTTGCAAAAAGGTCCTTTCAGGGGTTTTTCATGAAAATCACATAGAAAAAGATGTGTAACACACATCCAACTTTCATATTCCTCCATAAATCATCAAAGAATAAACATGTCACACATGGGTCACTTTACATGTATGAACCCTAACTCAAAATATGGGTAAAAATAGAGAGAGTAAGTTACCGGGATTGCAAAAATACGAAGAATATTAAACACGGGGCTTGGGAGCACTTACTATTGAGCTTGAAAAATAAAGAAACCTTAGCTATGGTGGATATCAAATTTCAGAAGCAAGGTGGAGAAGATGAGCTGAGTTTTGGCTTATTTTCCCATTTTATTTCATTAATTAGCGAAATGACCAAAATGCCCTTAAGCCCTTTTTTTCAAATTTCATCCATACAATGCCCATTTTTGTCCAAAAACTTAGAAATTGGGCAAATGGCTCTTTAAGGACTTCTAATTAATAATCTAAAGCAATTTCATGTAAATTTCTTTTAGAATCCAAGTTTTGCACTTTATTCAATTTGGTCCTTAATTTCCAATTGGACACCTTACTCATAGAATTTCTTCATGAAACTTTAACACATTTATATACTCATATTCTAGACCTCATAATAATCATAAAATAAATATTTCAACATCAGATTTGTGGTCCTATTTTGGGATGTTACATTTCTCCCCCCTTTAGGGACTTTCGTCCTCGAAAGTCTTACCAGTAAACAGGTTCGGATATTGGCTTCTCATGGTTTCTTCTGGCTCCCATGTAGCCTCTTCCACACCATGTCGATGCCATAAGACTTTTACCAAAGCCACATCTTTATTTCTCAGCTATTTAACTTCACGAGCCAGAATCTTTACCGGTTCTTTACCATAGGTCATGTCTGGTCTAATTTCGATCTCCGTCGGTGAAATCACATGAGAGGGGTCTGATCGATATCGCCTTATCATAGATACATGGAATACATCATGAATCTTTTCCAGTTCTGGTGGCAATGCCAAGCGATAGGCTAATGGTCCAACTCTTTCAGTGATCTCATATGGTCCGATAAATCGCGGATTCAGTTTGCCTTTCTGGCCAAATCTCAATACCTTTTTCCATGGAGATACTTTCAAGAATACTTTATCTCTGACTTGGAACTCAATCTCTTTTCTTTTTAGATCAGTATATGACTTTTGTCTATTCGATGCCACTTTTAAGCAACCACGTATCACTTTAACCTTTTCTTCAGTTTCTTTGATTAGATCAACTCTGTGAATCTGACTCTCCTTGAGTTCTGCCCAATACAATGGGATTCGACACTTTCTTCCATACAAGGCTTCATAAGGTGCCATCTTCAAACTCATTTGAAAACTGTTGTTGTAGGCGAATTATACCAATGGCAGGTATTTTTCCCAACTGCCTTGAAATTCAAGGATGCAACATCGCAACATATCCTCAAGAATCTGAATCATCCGTTCAGACTGACCATCAGTCTGTGGGTGAAAAGCTGTACTAAAACTCAACCTAGTACCCAAGGCTTCTTGTAACTTCTTCCAGAATCTCAAAGTGAATCTCGGGTCTCTGTCTGAAAAAATCGATAACGGTACCCCGTGTAATCTCACAATTTCAGATATATACAAATTGGCCAACTTGTCAAGTGAATAATCTGTCCTTACCAGGATAAAATGAGTCGACTTTGTCAACTTATCAACCACAACCCATATAGCATCTTTCTTTTTCGGGGTCAATGGTAATCCTTTTATGAAGTCCATAATGATTCTGTCCCACTTCCATTCGGGGACCATCACAGGCTGTAGTAAACCAGAAGGTACTTGATGTTCAGCTTTGACTTGCTGACATATCAAGCAGTTCGATACAAATTCGGAGATGTCTCTTTTCATGCCGTCCCACCAGTACATTTTCTTCAAATCATTATACATCTTGGTACTTCCCGGATGAATAGACAAACGGCTATCATGTGCCTCTTGCAAGATTTTCTAAATAATTTCATTGTCCCTCGGTACGTAAACTCTGTCTCTGAACATCAAGCATCCATTAGGACTAATCTAAAATCTGATTCATTACCCGACTCACATTGAGCTCTTTTAGCTTACAGGACACTATTATTAGTCTAAGCATCATGAATTTCCTACAAAATGGTTGACCTAGCCCTTAGCTCTACCAAAATAGAACCATCATTAAACAATGCCAATCGAGCGTCCATGGCCCTTAGTGCAAACAAGATTTTCTGCTTAACGCGTCGGCGACCACATTTGCCTTTCCCGGGTGATAATCGATGATCAGTTCGTAATCTTTAATTAGTTCTAACCATCTCCTTTGTCTCAGATTCAATTCTTTTTGAGTCATCAAATACTTCAAACTCTTGTGGTCTGTGAATAAACAACAAGTCTCACCATATAAGTAATGCCTCCAAATTTTCAAGGCAAAAATAATAGCCGCAAGCTCTGAGTCATGCGTTAGATAATTCTTCTCGTGTGGCTTCAACTGCCGTGAAGCATAGGTTATCACTTTTCCATCTTGCATAAGTACACAACTTAGTCCATTTAAGGACGCATCACTGTAGACCACAAACTCTTTTCCCGGCTCAGGCAATACTAAAACTGGAGCTTCAGTTAGCAATTTATTCAACTTTTCGAAGCTCTACTGACACTTTTCTGTCCATTCAAACTTCACATCTTTCTATAGTAACCTTGTCATTGGAGTTGCTATCATGGAGAATCCTTTCACAAATCTTCGGTAGTAACAGGCTAACCCCAAGAAGCTTCTAACCTCAGCTACATTTTTAGGTGGTTTCCATTCAATGATAGCAGGGATCTTACTTGGATCAACTCGGATGCCATCACCCGAAACAATATGACCTAAGAACCCTGCTTCTTGGAGCCAAAATACACTCTTGCTAAACTTAGATACAATTGTTTTTCCCGTAAAGTCTGCAACACAGTTCTCAGCTGCTTCGCATGCTTTGTCTCATCCTTGGAATAAATCAAAATGTTGTTAATGAACACGACGACGAACTTGTCCAGGTATGGCTGAAATATCCTATTCATTAGGTCCATAAATACGGCTGGTGCATTCGTTAAACCAAATGGCATGACAATGAATTCATAGTGACCATACCTCATTCTAAAAGCTATTTTAGGTACATCTGATTCCTTAACTCGCAATTGATAGTAGCCGGATCTCAGGTCTATCTTAAAGAACACAGTGGCTCCCCTCAACTGGTTGAACAAATCATCGATTCTTGGTAAAAGATACTTATTCTTGATAATCAACTTGTTCAGTTACCGATAATCTATGCATAGCCTCATCGAACCATCCTTCTTCTTTACAAACAATACAGGAGCATCCCAAGGCGAAAAGCTCGGCCTTGCGAAACCTTTATCCGTCAGTTCTTGTAACTGTGCTTTTAAATCTTTCAACTCGATTGGTGCCATCTTGTATAGAGCAATAGAAATAGGAGCTGTTCCTGGCACTAGTTCAATACCAAACTTTATCTCTCTATCAAGAGGTAGTCTGGGTTATTCTTTCGGGAACACGTCTAGATATTCACATACTATTGGTACGGACTCAATCTTCAACTTCGTTTCCTTAGTGTTTAGTATAAAAGCAAGGTAGGCTCCATACCCTTTTCTCATATATCTTTGAGCAACTATTATTGTGGTTACAATAGACGGAGTATCCAACTCTCTTGAATCAACTCGTAGAATCTTATCATCTGGGCACTTCAATTCAATATACTTGCCACCACAATTTATAATTACATCATATAGGGCTAACCAATCCATGCCAAGTATTACATCAAACACATCAAATGGAAATAACATAATGTTACCCAGAAAATAGTAACCCTAAATCATCAAAGGACAATTCTTACAGACTTTATCGACCAAGACTGACTTGCCTAATGGGTTCGAAACTCTGATTATAATTTTCGTAAGTTCAATGGATATATTCATACTAGACACCAATCTCATGCAAATGTATGAATGCTTCGATCCCGAATCAATTAAGGCAACAACACAAGTGTTAAAAAGAGAAAAAGTACCCGTGATGACGTCAAGAGCAGAAGCTTCCTCTCGAGCGCGTATTGCATACGTTCTTGCTGGGGCTTGAGTCTCTAATTTTGCAGTGTCTTTGGCCATAACCGACTGCCACTAGCACTTCCAAGAGATCTCAAAGGTCTACCTCGTGGAATAGAAGCACTCGGTTTTAGGGCTACTTCCACCTCTTTATTGGTTCGCTCTGGGCAGTCTCTGAGGAAGTGGTCAAGAGAACTACATCTATAGCATACACTGCTCTTCATCTAGCACTCTCCACAGTGAAATTTATTACAGCTTTTACACTTTGTATTTTGGTCATCTACACTCCCCACACTAGTCACCATAGGGGAGGAAGACTTCTAATTACGTCGTTTTGAGCCTCTCGCTCTACTCGAATATCCTACCGATGAAGTGGAGTGTTAATGATGACTAATTGATGTCTTTGTGGTAAATAAGAGCATCTTACCACTGGATCTCTTGTTCGTAACTCGAGCTTCTCTCTTAGCTTGCTTCCTTTCATTATTAAGTTCCTCGGCCTTCTTGGCCCGATCAGCTAATGCAGTAAACTCTAGTATCTCAAGAATCCCAATCAATAGCTTGATTTCCTCATTCAGACCTTCCCTGAAGCTTTTACACATTTCTGACTCTGTTTGAACCCATTCAGTCGTATACTGACTTAGCCTTACAAACTCTCTTTCATATTCCGATACAGTCTTATTTCCTTGTTTGAGTTCTAGGAACTCATTTCGCTTTGAGTCTAAGAACCTTTGACTGATGTATTTCTTCTTAAACTTCGCTTGGAAATATTCCCAAGTAATGTTTTCCTTTGGTACCACTGAAGATAAGGTCTTCCACCAGTGGTATGCAGTATCCTTTAAGAGAGATACAACACACTTTAAACGGTCATCAGGTGTGCACGATAATTCATCCAACACTCGTGTAGTATTCTTGAGCTCGGCTTGTTTAGCATCATTATCAATCTTAGCTCTAAATTCTTCAGCCCCATACTTTCTAAGCTTGTCCACTGGGGCTTTACCAACTCTTACAGGTGCCATACCTTGTGGCAATTCGTCATCAGGTTGGTTAGGGGGCGGGGGAGGTTGTGGTATGTTGGGGCAATTCCTCAAATAATCTCCAAGCCATTCATCCATCATGTCAAAGAAGGGGGCTCTGGCCTCTTCCTGGCCTTCAGACATAGGCCTTCTACAACTAATAGAAACAGCTCGTTGTTCGAAAGCTAAAGCATGGCTCTCGGCTCCCTCTGACTCATCTTGTGCATGATTGGAAGATATTTACTATATTCAAAGACAATTAAACAGTTAGGAGATATCGCACTATCACGTTCGTAAAATGGCATGTATAGCTAAACTCGATACACTCTACAGTAGTCTTAGAACTGACTAAATCGTACCTCTGATACCACTAAATGTAACACCCCTTACCCGTACCTGAGACCGGGATCAAGTACGAGGCGTTACCAAACATGTACTCAAACATTTTTGGGAAATACGGGTTATAAAATTTCATTCCAATTTGAATCCAATCAAACAACATCTTAGTGTCCCTACTATGGGCCTACGGGGCCCAAAACATACATTGAGAAAGGTCTGAGACTAAACCAAGGACCTGAGAAAGTTCTTGAAAAATTTTCTAAGTTAAGCCTCACACGCCCGTGTAGAGGCAATGCACACGCCCGTGTGCTTTGGGACACGCCCGTGTCCCCTACCCTTGTGGAGTTAATTGGTTTTATTTTTTATTTTGAACCTACAGGGGTTTTCACATGGCCAAGCACGCGCCCGTGTCCTTCACACGGCCTAGACACGCCCGTGTCCAAAACTCAAGCATTCTGTTTATGACGTCGGCATACATTTAGGGGCACACAGCAAGACACACGCCCGTGTGCTAGGTCGTGCCTTCCACATGGTTGAGACACACGGTCGTGTCTCTACCCGTATGTTTACTACCATGCATTCTGACTTAATATTTTTAGGTGCAGGGGACACACGGCCATTTCACACCCTCATGGGGTGGTCTGTTTCTCACACAGCCTAGACACACGCCCGTCTGTCCACCCGTATAGACCTTGTTAGGCTATTTTCCAAGCCTTAGGTCACCCTCTAATAACCATATCCACTTATAGTTTTCAATAACACTTAACATGGTCTAATTATACTCCTAAATGACCTTCATGTACCTCATTGCATGTAAACCTCATCTCATCGATTTTTATACATGCTAGGTTATCCCCTTTATCTTAAAGAATTCCATAACTTGTGACTCAATTAAGATTGGCTCGTTATCTTAACTCATTGCCAAAATTATGGCCTAACCACCCCATGTGATTTGGTCATGCTACATATGACTAATTTTAATAACCATATTTAATCATCACAAGAACATTGGAACATAACATGCACAATTTGGTAGGTCATAACCTACACCAACATGAGCCAATTTCCATGGCCATATACAAGTGAATATGTATACTTTTATAAGCCTTCATATTGGCTAATCAAATGACACATAAGAAAATAACAAAAGGCCTATACATGCCATTGAACAAAATAAGAATATCTATATACCAAAGCTAGACAAGATGATAGTGTATTGACTCTCCAACCGTCTCCTAATCTTCGCGAGTCCACGAGCTCCGTAAGATAGGGAAAAGAGAGGGGTAAGCATTTACATGCTTAGTAACCCAAATAACTGGAAAGTAAACTTACCAATTAATTAGCATGGATCCATATTAGGTAATAAAACCAACAAGCATGAAATAGTTTCCCTATCACATGCACCCAATCAACAAGTTAGTCTCATAACAATGCACCATGTAATTTGTCTTAGATGAGCTCATCTTTCAACATTTTCATTTTTATATCTCATGTTAATCTCGTTGAGTTTCTTGGAAGTCTTGATGGATTACACATTTACCGTCAAGTCATAAGAGCGATCATCTCAAGTATGCACTCTCCCGAACCTCACATCATACAGCGGTATTACCGGTCCAGGCTAAATGCCCCTCAATGTAAACTCATAGGGTGATGTCGGGATTACTAGTCGAGGCTAAATCCCTTGTAGTGACAAACACCCATAATGAGCTTATATCTAAATTAGCAGTCCAGGCTAAATTTAAACCCTAGTCAGATTACCCGTCCGGGCTAAATCCATAATGTACATATTTTCTTTGGGAGGCTCGGTCACTCAATGAACATCCGTCTAGGCTAGATCCTTCCTATATTTGAGATCAACGGATTACCTGTCCGGGCTAAATCCTTTTCTGCAACACATGCAGGATCTCAAGTCATGTGTGCCATGATTTATCCATCGAATTTCCCTTTTTGACTTCAATCGGGACATTTATTATCATTTCATTATTATTAACATACTTAATGGATTTTCATGCCATCATTATAACAAATTATCATACATTCATAACACATGTAACTTGGCATATTAATAGTTTACTTAAAGTTATTCGAACTTACCTGGTATCCGTTTCGGTTTTCCGTCTCGGTTTTTTTGAAACCTTTCATTTTCCTCGATCGACCTCTGGAATTTGCTCCTTGGCGTCTATAGTAATAAAAATGAATCATTAATACCTCAAATTATTCTTTTCTAGTCTAAATTTCACACCGGACAAAATGACCATTTTGCTCCTAACCTTTCACATTATTTATGATTTAGTCCCTAGGCTCGTATGATGAAATGCATGAATTTTCTACATTACCCAAGCCTAGCCGAATGTTGTTTCCTCTTATGGTAGCCCACATTTTTCCATTATTTCACATTTGTACCACATATTTTACACCTTTTGCAAAAAGGTCCTTTTAGGGGTTTTTCATGAAAATCACCTAGAGAAAGATGATTAACACACATCCAACTTTCATATTCCTCCATAAATCATCAAAGAATAAACATGTCACACATGGTTCACTTTACATACATGAACCCTAACTCAAAATATGGGTAGAAATGGAGAGAGTAAGTTACCAGGATTTTAAAAATACGAAGAACATTAAAAACGGGGCTTGGGAGCACTTATTATTGAGCTTGAAAAATGAAGAAACCCTAGCTATGGTGGCTCTAAAATCTTGGTAGCAAGGTGGAGAAGATGAGCTGAGTTTTGGCTCATTTTCCCATTTTATTTCTTTAATTAGCCAAATGACCAAAATACCCTTAAGCCCTTTCTTTCAAAATTTATCCATACAATGCCCATTTTTGTCCAAAAACTTAGAAATTGGGTAAATTGTTCTTTAAAGACTTCTAATTAATAATCTAAAGCAATTTCATATAAATTGCTTTTAGAATCCAAGTTTTGCACTTTATTCAATTTGGTCCTTAATTTCCAATTGGACACCTTACTCATAGAATTTCTTCATGAAACTTTAACACATGTATATACTCATATTCTAGACCTCATAATAATCATAAAATAAATATTTCAACATCAGATTTGTGGTCCCAAAATGACTGTTCCGACTAGGCCCTATTTTGGGATGTTACATTTCTCCCCATTTAGGGACTTTCGTCCTCGAAAGTCTTACCAGTAAACAGGTTTAGATATTGGCTTCTCATGGTTTCTTCTAGCTCCCATATAGCCTCTTCCAAACCATGTCAATGACATAAGACTTTTACCAAAGCCACATCTTTATTTCTCAGTTGTTTAACTTCACGAGCTAGAATCTTTACTAGTTCTTCACCATAGGTCATGTCCGGTCTAATTTCGATCTCCGTCGGTGAAATCTCATGAGAGGAGTCTGATCGATATCGCCTTAATATAGATACATGGAATACATCATGAATCTTTTCCAGTTCTGGTGGCAATGCCAAGCGATAGGCTAATGGTCTAACTCTTCCAGTGATTTCGTATGGTCCGATAAATCGTAAACTCAGTTTGCCTTTCCGACCAAATCTCAATACCTTTTTCCATAGATATACTTTCAAGAATACTTTATCTCTGACTTGGAACTCAATCTCTTTTCTTTTCATATCAGCATAAGACTTTTGTCTATTCGATGCCGCTTTTAAGCAATCACGTATCACTTTAATTCACACGGGCCATGTATATGGGCGTGTGTCAGGCAGTGTAAAAACCCCTGTAGGTTCAAATTTAGAATTTAATTCACACGGGCATGGGACACGAGCGTGTCCTAGATGCTTAGGCCGTATGTGTTATACGGGCCATTAGCACGACCATATTATAATGACCATACGAGCGTGTAGCCTTTTCACACGGGCGTGTGCCCTATTTCAAGAGTTATTTTTCTAATTGGTTAAAGGACCTGGGTTGGTCCCGAATGGTTTCCAATAGATGTTTGGAGCCTCGTAGGCTGATCACGTGATTCGTCACAAGTAATGAATATTTATAAAGAAGATCAAACCTAGACTAACTATTATCACGACGAAAAGGCAAGCGCACTTATCGAACAATAGTATAGTAATGGCAAGACCAGGATATCGTACCCAAGGGAACCAAAAGTACTAGTAATAACTATCTTTTTATTATCTAGCCTAAGAATAAAAGGGTTTGTTTATTAAACTAATTATCTAAACTAATTAACTAACTTAATTAAAGAAAAGAGAAAATTTAGAAAAAGACTTAAAGAAAAGCAATTGATAAAGACGACACCCAAAGAGGAATCCACCTAGATTTCACTTGTTATCTGACTCTGAACCAGTCGATTTATTCACTTGACTTGATCCGTGAGATTTCCTAACCTATGTTATTATCCCTTTCGAGACTACTAACGTCTAACCCTCAGTTGAATTAATCGAAATTTCTTTCTTAATTAAAACTCCTAGGGAAGCAATAAATCACTCTATGGACTCCCATATTAGGTTTCACCCTAATCTGATAAAATCTCATAACCCTATTTCTAGGCGTTCGATCAACTCTGCTTAATTATGCCAAATCTATTCTTAGGCAGGGTCTATTCCTCCTCTGCATAAGCACATCAAATAATGAATTAATACCCAGAATATTAACTCAAGCATTAAGAACACATAATTAAGAACAAATCAAGTATTTATCATACAGTTCAAATAATAATAACAAGATCCATCATAGGTTTTATCCCCCTTAGGTATCTAAGGGGTTTAGTTCATAATAAAATAAGAGTACATCTCAAAAGTATAAAAATAACAAAACATGAAGAAAACTCTAAAACCCCTGAAGGAATTCTGAGAGAGATCTTCAGTCTTGGAGAAGCTCTAGCTTTTGGGATGGATCGTCTGGCTTCCTTTAAGTAATTCCTAGCCTATGGTTCTGTATTCTAGAAAAGTTTTGGAAGAGGTCCCTTTTATTAGGTCACACTTAGGGTGTTTATATAGGCTTTGGATTAGCTTTCTTCCTCCCTAAGTATCCTTTTCCGTGTAAAATACAACTCTTTAAGAAAAGGGACATGCCCGTGTGCCACGACCGTGTGACGTGATTGCCAGGCCGTGTTCGATCCGTTAAATTGTACACGGCCGTGTGGGATCAATGGCCAAGTTGTGTGAATCGTGAAAACCTTAGTCAACACCCCCGAAGGCCACGGGCGTGTGAGAGGCCTGTGTGGCAAGGCTTAGGCCATGTCATCTTCTCAATTTGGTATGTTTTTTCCCTTTTTTGCTCGTTTTTTGGCTCCTTTTGACTCTTGGTGCTCTCCTGAGTAAAAAAACATGAAATAACCGGATTAAGAGCACCAAAATCCACAAATCTAGTAGTAAACATCCATAAATATACTAAGTATTTGGGGTAAAACTATGTATAATTTGGCGTTTATCAAATACCCTCACACTTAAGCATTTGTTTGTCCTCAAGCAAAACTCTTATTTACTACTAGAATTCATTCCTTTCAATCGCATAAGCATTACTGATAATGTTACAAATTATTCCACGGAAAATCATACAGCGAGAATTCAACTATAGGGACTTTAAAAACCTCAAACAATTTAAATCGAATACTTTGATAACAAAATTATAGGTAATCTCCTCCCTTTAAGTAATTAACTTTAGTCCTAAATATACAAGAGATGACATCCTCACTAAAGATTCACTCAAATCACTCAAAATGTTTAAGGTTCAAGATTAAGCACTCGATTGTCTAACATGAAAAGTTAATACCATAGGCTTGCATGAAAATCAAATCTCCACCACTTGTAAATGATATGCTACACTAATCAAAAGGTCTTTGCATGGTTGTAATGGGGTTTAGGTTATAGGTATGGACACAAGCTGAAGAGACAAGGGTTAGAATCGTGATAATTTCAATATTACCCCACTATCAAAAACTTAATTACTAAACCACGAACAAATATCTAGAACTATTTTACATGAGTTCATGACAAATTTAGCTTGTTGAGAATTACAATAATAATACTGAGTTTTTTTTTAAAGAACAAATCAAGTCAATACAAAAAAGAAATCATACTTCATGATTCAGTAACAAAAAAAATGGTGAACATAGTGAGGTAACAATATTAAATTTAATCTCGATAAAAAGGTAAATTAAGTAAGAGGATTTCAACAATAATGGGTTAATGGGTTAATGATAAGGGTTAATAAATAAGAAAGGTTATTGGGCTCAAAGGGGGTTCACTAAGGGTTTAATTATGTGGGAAGGCTTTTTATGGAGTAAATGGGTTAAATCCTAAGTGCCTTTATCATCTCAGTATATCAAATCATAAGTGTGATCTCGACATGTATAATCGAAGCAAGTTCTAGAATAACAGTTCAATGTTGACACACTCAAACCATAAAAGAAGTAAGCAAGAAAGAAAGCTATATGCTTAAAAGGCTCAAAAATCTCACCAAAAATTTGGGTTTTTGATGTCATTTCTGTATACTTAAGATTTCAAGATAATACCTCAATTTAGGAAAATAGTCTAAAAATTTTAGTTCTCAAAATATCAACTTATCATGCTCGATTCTCTAATGTCCTCTAATCAAATAATCATGCATAATTCCCATGGTCTAATTCATGACATATCAACAACAATTATAGATCAATCAAAATTCATTTGATCAAGATTATGAGAAAATTACTTAAGCACAAGACCAAATTCAGGGATTTGAGAATAATGCAAAAAGTTAGGTTTCATGTTCACCCTCCACACTTAATATGTACATTGCCCTCAATGTACAAAGATAGATTATTCAAAATAAAGAAAATCATAAGAGGAAATAAGGTGAAGCTTCCTATTATATGGATGCGAAGCTTGATTCTGAGGCTGGAGTGTTTGGGGAAAGTAGTAGCTACCATTGTTCTTGGATAGATGAAGAAATTAGGTCGTAGAACATGACACTCGTGAGGTATTGTTTCCCATTTGTTTCCTCATTCCATAAAATATTCTTAGCAGCTTTGCTTGGAAGTTTGTAGAATCATGAAGAGCTTATTAAGAGTTGGTGTGGAAGAGAGTGTAGTGGGATTACTTGTTAGAAATACCAGAAAACGAAAAAAATAAAATTTACTAATATAGATATGTCTTTCAAAAAAATAAAATAAAAATGAAAATAAAAATAAAAATAAAAAGATAGGAGGATTCAATGATCCTCGTCAGTGGGGCCTTCAGGTGGTGGCGCTGGGGTGGCGATGTGAAAGTGCTGGCACAGCTGCTGCATCATGGCCTGTACATTGTCCATCTGTCGGTCCCGTCGCCGATCTCACTCATGAATCATCTCGAACTGTGTAGTACAATACTGCTCGAAGTGGGCGAGTCGGTCGGAAATGTGTGCCAATGAAGCAACCACATGAACTGGTCGTTCCCTAGGTGGCGCAGTGGAAAGCTCCTCATGCTATGGGGGAACATCATCAGGAATGTCCTTAAGATCCTTCTTGCCAATGGCATATGAGAGACGGTGTAACACCCCGAACCCGAGACCGACACCGGAGTCGAACACGAGGTGTTAACAGACTTTAAAAAATAATTTCCCAGACACTGCCAATCTGCGTACTAGTCGCTTTAAAAATCATATCTTGAGTTCAGAAACTAGGAATCCAGTTCCGTAAATTTTCCCTGAAACTAGACTCATATGACCATCTACATACTTTTTTCTAGAATTTTTGGTTGGGCCAATTAGTACAGTTTATTAGTCAAAGTCTCCCATGTTACAGGGATCGACTACACTGACCTTTGAGCATTACGACTTGGATATCTCCCTGTACAGGGCACCAATTCTTAATCTTTTCGGGCCATTTTACATTTTCGTTCATAATCAAATTAGGGAACGATTACTGATGCCGTTTGTTTCTATAGAAACTAGACTCAGAGAGGAATCTATACATATATGGCTTGACTCCTAATTGTCTCTGGTTAATTTATAATGAATTTCCAAAGTCGGAACAGGAAATCCAGAAACCGTTCTGGACCTGTCTCACAAGAACCTGAATATCTCTTAACATACTGTCCGTATGATTGTTTCGTTACTTTCCTATGAAAATAGATTCATCAAGGTTCGTTTACATAATTTATTCACTATTTAATTCCATTCCTACTATTTTTAGTGATTTTCCAAATCTACATCACTGCTGCTGTCAGCATCTGCCTTTAAGGTAGACTTTACCTATTTCATAGTTTCCATGATTCAACTAGCCCTTTTAGCATAAATAGCACAATTTATGATAGTGATTAACCATTCCCATGGCCAATCCTTGTTAAGCATATCCACACCTCTCAATAACCATATCCATACCAAATGATTATAACATTATACTCAAACATATATAAGCCATTTTCGCATGGCTATCCAAAATTATACAAGTCCAAAGGGTCCATGACCCACAACAAACGGGTAGTCCTATACATGCCATTTCGAAGTTCAACCAAAATTGTACCAAAAAGGGGGGGGGGCTTTGATAGTGTGGGGGACTTCGACTTCAAAATCTCGAGTCCGATAGCTGGAGAACCAAAATCTATAAAACAGAGGATCAAAGAAACGGAGTAAGCAATTTATGCTTAGTAAGTTTTGAGCAAGGAATTCCAGCACAGCAAAAGTATAGCATTCATATAGCTAAACGGATAATTTCATATGCACAAATTTTCGATATCATACTTGCTTCACATTACCAACCCTTATGTACATACACAAAAGATCAACTTAGCCAAAGACCGGTAGCTCGTTTATCAACTGAGCGAATACTTATTTGTAAGGGCTCAACTAAATTCAAGCACATACGAAACATACCTCAATATTGGGATGTTTCTAGAGTATTTACTGAAATTTTTACAGCAAGATCATTCATTCCCAAATCACGTACCTTTGGAATTTAACCGGATATAGCTACTCGTTCAAACGCCTTCGGGACATAGCCCGGTTATAGTAACTCGCACAATTGCCTTCGGGACTTAACCCGGATTTAGTAACTCGCACAAATGCCTTCGGGCTTAGCCCGGAATTAGTATCTCGCACAAATGCCTTCGGATCTTAGTCCGGATATGGTCACTTAGCACAAAGCCTTCGGGACTTAGCCCGGACATCATTCAAATAACCATGCACATTTAACAGTAAATCATGGCACATTCGTATTTCATTTTCGTTAACAAAACTCAAACACAAGACACTTATCATTCTTGCAATTTCGGCTCAATAGCCACACACAAAGAGCATGATTTTAATTTGCTTAAAACATGATCTAATCAAATCATAATTTAAGCTCTTTTACTCAAGAACTTACCTCGGATGTTGTCGAATGATTCCGATAGCTATTCGACCACTTTTTCCTTCCCTTTATCGGATTTAGATCCCCTTTGCTCTTGAGCTTAATTAGACAAATAAATTGATTTAATCATTTGAGCATCGAAAAGAGGAACACAAGGCACTTAGCCCATATTTATACATTAGACATTAAAGTCACATACATGTGAAATCATGCATCAACTCAACATATTATCCCACACTCCTTTTAGCCGATTGTCTAAGCCAAGATATAAGCATTAATATGCTTGCCTCTAATCGAATACATGCAACGCCAATCCATCTCATGTGGCCGAATATGCATGTCTACGTTGAGGCCAATTATATACTTAGTACCACATATAAATGACATACATTTTACTAACTAATGCATTACATATTACAACTCAATATGCATCCATCATTCACTCCATAACTAAACCATCACCATATATAAACATATACCTTGGGATGACATATATATGTATCATACCAATACACCATGTGCAAATATATATATATGCAAAAGCCAAATCACAAGGCTGATTATAGCCATCTCATATATATTTTTTTCATCCCATACCCGAATGCACAAGTACATTATAATAGCTTCCAACTTAATTCATCATAAATTTCCCTTTTTTTTTTCATGGCCGAGTGCTCCTTCTACACCATTTACCTTCACAAAGCATGAATTTCATCATCCAACTTACAAGCTTACAATCTCATGAAGTTTAACCTCATAGTACCTATCAAACTCTCACTCATTAGCTTCTATCATAAACCTCCAACAACACCAACTAAACATATACTTCGTGGGTCTATGGTAGAGCCAAGAAAGGAACTCATAGATATCAAGATGTAAGCAACTACCATTATTAATCTAAGTTTCGCATGAAACACAATCATCACCCTTATTAATCTTTTATAGCCGAAAACCATACTCACCCCCAAAATCAAAATTTTAACATGGTTTACAAAAATCACTTGATAACTCACTCAATATCAACTAAAATTTCAAAAGCTAGTACAACTTCCTTACCTTAATAGTGACCTAAGATGACCGATTGCTTCACTCCCTTCTTCTTCCTTTCAATTCGGCCAAGAAGAACCAAAGAACACAACTTGTTTTTTTTTCTTTCTTCCTTAGAACATTCGGCCAAGAGAAATGAAGAAAGATGGACACTTTTTTTTTGTTTTCTTTCTTACATTCACGGCAATGGAGAGGGGAAGAACAATCATACACATTCTTTCCTTTTTTCCATTTCTTTATTACCCATACTCCTTATTTTATTGTTCCTAACATACATCACTAACATAACATGTTTGTGACATGTTTCCACTCATAGCATGGCCGGCCACTAGCTCAAATATTGGGAAATTTGACATGCAAACCCACCATTTCTATAACATGCATTAATAAGCCACTTTACATTTGCCTAGCACATTTCTAAATTCTTTCACATAAGTCCCATTTACTAAAATTCACCTACAATTAAACAAAATTCAAATATGAAATTTTCACACATGCATATATACATACAATAAGTATCAAATATGACAGCTAATTATTTTTATGACTCGGTTTAGCGGTCCCGAAACCACTTCCCGACTAGGGTCAATTTTGGGCTGTCACAACTCTCCCCCACTTAAGAAATTTTCGTCCCCGAAAATCTTACCGGTAAATAAGTTTGGGTATCGTTCTTTCATCGAGCTCTCGGTTTCCCAAGTAGCTTCCTCGATCCCGTGTTTGAGCCATAACACCTTTACTAGCGGAACCCTTTTGTTTCGCAACTCCTTCACTTCACGAGCTAGGATACGCATCGGTTCTTCTTCATAACTCATATCGGCTTGAATTTCAACCTCTGATGGATTAATCACATGTGACGGATCAGATCTATAGCGTCGAAGCATCGAAACATGAAAGACATCGTGAATCTTTTCAAGTTCAGGGGGCAAAATCAATCTATACGCAACCGGACCAACTCGTTCGGAGATTTCGTACGGCCCAATGAATCTCGGGCTCAACTTGCCCTTACGGCCAAATCTGAGTACCTTTTTCCAAGGCGAAACTTTAAGAAACACTTTATCTCCCACCTGATATTCAATGTCTTTTCGTTTCAAATCCGCATACGATTTTTGACGATCTGAGGCTGTTTTCAGACTTTCATGGATTACCTTTACTTTCTGTTCGGCATCCTTAATCAAATCAACTCCGAAAATTTTACTTTCACCGAGCTCGGTCCAAAACAATGGTGTACGGCATTTACGACCGTACAAAGCCTCGTAAGGTGCCATCTTAATACTTGATTGGAAACTATTGTTGTAAGCGAATTCAATCAAAGGTAAATACCGTTCCCATGAACTACTGAACTCGAGGATGCAACATCTCAACATATCCTCAAGTATCTGAATTATCCGCTCAGATTGACCATCGGTTTGGGGGTGAAAAGCAGTGCTAAAATGCAGCTTGGTACCCAAAGCTTCTTGCAATTTCCTCTAAAATCATGAAGTGAATCTCGAATCTCTATCCGACACGATAGAAATAGGTACCCCGTGTAATCTCACAATCTGAGAAACATACAATTCGGCTAGTTTATCCAATGAAAAATCCGTACGCACGGGGATAAAGTGAGCCGACTTAGTCAGTCTATCAACAACAACCCAAATCGCATCCTTCTTACTTGCTGACAATGGCAGTCCGGACACAAAGTCCATTGTGACTCGATCCCATTTCCACTCTGGTATCATGATCGGCTGAAGTAATCCTGAAGGCACTTGATGTTCCGCTTTCACTTCTTGACATATTAAACATCTCGAAACAAAGTCGGAGATGTCTCGTTTCATACCATGCCACCAAAACCAACGTTTCAAATCGTTGTACATTTTCGTACTCCCCGGGTGAATTGACATTCGGCTACAATGGGCTTCGTTCAGAATCATCGAAATGAGTTTCGAATTCCTTGGAACACACAAACGACTTCTGAACCTCAAACAATCATCATCATCAATTTGAAACTCCGATTCCTTGTTCGGAACACACTTAGCCCGTTTTGCAACCAACTCATCATCAACTTTCTGGGCTTCACGAATTTGATGAATCAATAATGGTTTGGCTTTTAATTCAGCTACTAACACATTGTCAGGTAGAACAGACAAGTGCACATTCATCGCTCGTAAAGCAAACAATGATTTCTGGCTTAAGGCGTCCGTAACCACATTAGCCTTTCCCGGGTGGTAATCAATGACAAGCTCGTAATCTTTCAACAACTCAAGCCAACGTCTTTGTCGCAGATTTAAGTCTCTTTGAGTCATCAAATATTTGAGACTTTTGTGATCCGAAAATACATGGCACTTTTCACCAAATAAGTAATGTCGCCATATTTTTAAAGCAAATACGATGGCAGCTAGTTCAAGATCATGGGTCGGATAATTTTTCTCATGTGGCTTTAATTGTCTCGACGCATAGGCCACCACTCGACCTTCTTGCATCAATACGCAACCCAACCCAAGTAGGGATGCGTCACTATAAATGACAAACTCTTTGCCTGATTCGGGTTGCACTAAAATTGGAGCTTCAGTCAAATAAGTTTTCAGTTGATAGAAACTTTTCTGACATTTCTCCGTCCATTCGAACTTAACATCCTTTTGAAGTAGCTTCGTCATTGGTGTGGCTATCATCGAGAAACCTTTTACAAATCGTCGGTAATAACCGGCGAGCCCCAGGAAGCTCCGAACTTCGGTAATATTCCTTGGAGGTTTCCAGTTAAGTATGGCTGAAATTTTGTTCGGGTCAACTCGAATACCCGATGCGGATACCACGTGACCCAAGAAGCTAACCTCTCTTAACCAGAACTCACACTTACTGAACTTAGCATATAACTGCTTATCCCGCAAAATTTGCAACACTAGTCTCAGGTGCTCAGCATGTTCGGTCTCATCTCTTGAATAGACCAAGATGTCATCAATGAACACAACTACGAACCGATCCAAATATGGTCTGAAGATCCGATTCATCAAATCCATAAATACCGCAGGGGCATTAGTGAGCCCAAACGGCATCACTAAGAATTCGTAGTGACCATATCTCGTTCTGAAGGCAGTTTTGGGTATGTCCGAATCTCGAATTCGCAACTGATAATAGCCCGATCTCAAATCTATTTTTGAGAACACTGAGGCTCCCTTCAGTTGGTCGAACAAATCATCGATATGCGGTAACGGATATTTGTTCTTTATCGTCACTTTATTCAGTCGACGATAGTCAATGCACAACCTCATGGTTCCGTCCTTCTTTTTCACGAACAATACTGGTGCACCCCAAGGTGAGAAACTTGGTTGAGCAAAACCTCTATCCGTCAATTCTTGCAACTGAGCTTTCAACTCTTTTAACTCGGTTGGTGCCATATGATACGGAGCCATCGAAATCGGCGTAGTCCCAGGTACAAGCTCAATACCAAACTCTATCTCCCGAACAGGTGGTAAACCCGGTAATTCTTCAGGAAAAACATCCGGGTATTCACAAACCACCGGCACAGATTCGGGTTTCTTTTCTAATTCTTTGTCATCAAGTACATACGCAAGGTATGCTTCGCACCCTTTTCTTACATATTTCTGGGCCAACATTGAGGATATTACAGCTGGCAACCCATCCAAGTCCGTAGACTCAACTCGGATTACTTCGTTATTTGCGCACCTCAATTCAATAGTCTTGCTTTTGCAATTCACAACCGCATCATGCACGGTCAACCAATCCAACCCGAGAATAACATCAAATTCATTAAACGGCAAAAGCATCAAGTCCGCCGGAAAACAGGAACCTCGAATTACTAGGGGACATTTCTTACACACTTTGTCGACAAGCACGTAACGACCCAAGGGATTTGACACCCGAATTACGAACTCAGTAGACTCAATAGGTAAAGTCTTACTGGATGCTAAGGTTTCACATATGTAAGAATGAGTAGAACCGGGGTCAATCAAAGCAATTACATTAGTATCAAAGAGAGTAAAAGTACCGGTAATAACATCAGGCGAAGAAGCATCCTCGCGGGCACGTATAGCATAAGCTCTAGCAGGCGCACGAGCCTCGGATCTGGTCGTAGCATCTCTAGATCCTCTCTGACCACCACTAGCATTGCCCGTATTTCTAGATGGTCTACCTCGAGCAGTGGTAGCACCCGGTTTCCCACTCTGATTTACATTCTGTTCAGACAGCCTCGGGCAATCTTTAATGAAGTGGTCAACTGATCCGCACTTGTAACAGGAGCGGTCAGGGAATCTACAACTCCCCGAATGCCATTTACCGCAAGACATTTCGTTCTGTCTCGACGTTCATTCCCAACACTGGCGACCGAAGTGCCTCGTGTACCCACAGGGGGTCGATCATGATCTCGTCTAAAAAGGCCCGAAGTGCCTCTCGACCAGCCCACATCATCTCGAAATTTCTTCGATGCCCGTTGAAGAGACTTTCCCGAAGATCTTTTATGAAACTCTCCAGTTCCCACATCAACTTTTTGTTTTTCTTTTCTAAGCTCTTCGGCTTTACAAGCTCGCTCGACAAGTACTACGAACTCTCGTATTTCAAGAATGCCAACGAACATTTTTATATCTTCATTCAGCCCATCCTCGAAGCGTCTACACATGATAGCCTCGGACGAAACACATTCTCGAGCGTATCTACTAAGTCTAACAAATTTTCGCTCGTAATCAGTAACTGACATAGAACCTTGCTTAAGCTCAAGAAATTCCTTCCGTTTTTGATCAACAAATCTCTGACTGATATACTTTTTCCGAAACTCAGTTTGGAAAAACTCCCAAGTTACTTGCTCTCGGGGCACAACAAAAGTCAGAGTACTCCACCAATAGTAGGCAGAATCGCGTAGCAAGGAGATAGTACACTTTAGGCATTCATCGGGTGTACAAGATAGCTCATCGAGTACCCGGATAGTGTTGTCCAACCAAAATTCAGCTTGCTCGGCATCGTCGCTATCCGTAGCTTTAAATTCAGTAGCCCCATGTTTTCGGATTCTGTCAACTGGGGGCTTATTTGACCTTATTTGGTCAGTTACCGGAGGTATTGTAGGTGCGGGGGTTGTATTTGTCGGGAATGGAGGTTGTGGAACAGCCGTATTAGTTCGAATGTATTGGTTGAACCAATCATTCATCACGCTATAGAAAGCTTGTCTAGCTTCATCATTCGGGTTACTAGCATTAGGTTGAGAGTCCGCCGGTGCTGTCCCTTGTGCGGGGGCAGGCGCTACACTCTCAAGATCATCAGCTACCGCTCGGTCGGGATCGGGATCCATTACTATAAATAAACACATTTGCAAATGTCAGAAATCACCACACTATCAAATAATCACATAAAATGGCATGTATAGCTAGACCCAACGCATTACGGTAGTCCTAGAATCGACTAAACCGTAGCTCTGATACCAATAAAATGTAACACCCCGAACCCGAGACCGACACCGGAGTCGAACACGAGGTGTTAACAGACTTTAAAAAATAATTTCCCAGACACTGCCAATCTGCGTACTAGTCGCTTTAAAAATCATATCTTGAGTTCAGAAACTCGGAATCCAGTTCCGTAAATTTTACCTGAAACTAGAATCATATGCCCATGTAAATATTTTTTTCTAGAATTTTTGGTTGGGCCAATTAGTACAGTTTATTAGTCAAAGTCTCCCATGTTACAGGGATCGACTACACTGACCTTTGCGCATTACGACTTGGATATCTCCCTGTACAGGGCTTCAATACTGATGCCGTTTGTTTCTATAGAAACTAGACTCAGAGAGGAATCTATACATATATGGCTTGACTCCTAATTGTCTCTGGTTAATTTATAATGAATTTCCAAAGTCGGAACAGGAAATCCAGAAACCGTTCTGGACCTGTCTCACAAGAACCTGAATATCTCTTAACATACTGTCCGTATGATTGTTTCGTTACTTTCCTATGAAAATAGATTCATCAAGGTTCGTTTACATAATTTATTCACTATTTAATTCCATTCCTACTATTTTTAGTGATTTTCCAAATCTACATCACTGCTGCTGTCAGCATCTGCCTTTAAGGTAGACTTTACCTATTTCATAGTTTCCATGATTCAACTAGCCCTTTTAGCATAAATAGCACAATTTATGATAGTGATTAACCATTCCCATGGCCAATCCTTGTTAAGCATATCCACACCTCTCAATAACCATATCCATACCAAATGATTATAACATTATACTCAAACATATATAAGCCATTTTCGCATGGCTATCCAAAATTATACAAGTCCAAAGGGTCCATGACCCACAACAAACGGGTAGTCCTATACATGCCATTTCGAAGTTCAACCAAAATTGTACCAAAAGGGGGGGGGGCTTTGATAGTGTGGGCGACTTCGACTTCAAAATCCCGAGTCCGATAGCTGGAGAACCAAAATCTATAAAACAGAGGATCAAAGAAACGGAGTAAGCAATTTATGCTTAGTAAGTTTTGAGCAAGGAATTCCAGCACAGCAAAAGTATAGCATTCATATAGCTAAACGGATAATTTCATATGCACAAATTTTCGATATCATACTTGCTTCACATTACCAACCCTTATGTACATACACAAAAGATCAACTTAGCCAAAGACCGGTAGCTCGTTTATCAACTGAGCGAATACTTATTTGTAAGGGCTCAACTAAATTCAAGCACATACGAAACAAACCTCAATGTTGGGATGTTTCTAGAGTATTTACTGAAATTTTTACAGCAAGATCATTCATTCCCAAATCACGTACCTTCGGAATTTAACCGGATATAGCTACTCGTTCAAACGCCTTCGGGACATAGCCCGGTTATAGTAACTCGCACAATTGCCTTCGGGACTTAACCCGAATTTAGTAACTCGCACAAATGCCTTCGGGCTTAGCCCGGAATTAGTATCTCGCACAAATGCCTTCGGATCTTAGTCCGGATATGGTCACTTAGCACAAAGCCTTCGTGACTTAGCCCGGACATCATTCAAATAACCATGCACATTTAACAGTAAATCATGGCACATTCGTATTTCATTTTCGTTAACAAAACTCAAACACAAGACACTTATCATTCTTGCAATTTCGGCTCAATAGCCACACACAAAGAGCATGATTTTAATTTGCTTAAAACATGATCTAATCAAATCATAATTTAAGCTCTTTTACTCAAGAACTTACCTCGGATGTTGTCGAATGATTCCGATAGCTATTCGACCACTTTTTCCTTCCCTTTATCGGATTTAGATCCCCTTTGCTCTTGAGCTTAATTAGACAAATAAATTGATTTAATCATTTGAGCATCGAAAAGAGGAACACAAGGCACTTAACCCATATTTATACATTAGACATTAAAGTCACGTACATGTGAAATCATGCATCAACTCAACATATTATCCCACACTCCTTTTAGCCGATTGTCTAAGCCAAGATATAAGCATTAATATGCTTGCCTCTAACCGAATACATGCAACGCCAATCCATCTCATGTGGCCGAATATGCATGTCTACGTTGAGGCCAATTATATACTTAGTACCACATATAAATGACATACATTTTACTAACTAATGCATTACATATTACAACTCAATATGCATCCATCATTCACTCCATAACTAAACCATCACCATATATAAACATATACCTTGGGATGACATATATATGTATCATACCAATACACCATGTGCAAATATATATATATGCAAAAGCCGAATCACAAGGCTGATTATAGCCATCTCATATATATTTTTTTCATCCCATACCCGAATGCACAAGTACATTATAATAGCTTCCAACTTAATTCATCATAAATTTCCCCTTTTTTTTTCATGGCCGAATGCTCCTTCTACACCATTTACCTTCACAAAGCTTGAATTTCATCATCCAACTTACAAGCTTACAATCTCATGAAGTTTAACCTCATAGTACCTATCAAACTCTCACTCATTAGCTTCTATCATAAACCTCCAACAACACCAACTAAACATATACTTCGTGGGTCTATGGTAGAGCCAAGAAAGGAACTCATAGATATCAAGATGTAAGCAACTACCATTATTAATCTAAGTTTTGCATGAAACACAATCATCACCCTTATTAATCTTTTATAGCCGAAAACCATACTCACCCCCAAAATCAAAATTTTAACATGGTTTACAAAAATCACTTGATAACTCACTCAATATCAACTAAAATTTCAAAAGCTAGTACAACTTCCTTACCTTAATAGTGACCTAAGATGACCGATTGCTTCACTCCCTTCTTCTTCCTTTCAATTCGGCCAAGAAGAACCAAAGAACACAACTTGTTTTTTTTCTTTCTTCCTTAGAACATTCGGCCAAGAGAAATGAAGAAAGATGGACACTTTTTTTTTTGTTTTCTTTCTTACATTCACGGCAATGGAGAGGGGAAGAACAATCATACACATTCTTTCCTTTTTTCCATTTCTTTATTACCCATACTTCTTATTTTATTGTTCCTAACATACATCACTAACATAACATGTTTGTGACATGTTTCCACTCATAGCATGGCCGGCCACTAGCTAAAATATTGGGCAATTTGACATGCAAACCCACCATTTCTATAACATGCATTAATAAGCCACTTTACATTTGCCTAGCACATTTCTAAATTCTTTCACATAAGTCCCATTTACTAAAATTCACCTACAATTAAACAAAATTCAAATATGAAATTTTCACACATGCATATATACATACAATAAGCATCAAATATGACAGCTAATTATTTTTATGACTCGGTTTAGCGATCCCGAAACCACTTCCTGACTAGGGTCAATTTTGGGCTGTCATAGACGGTACTGAGGAGGATCAGTCCCACGTCGGCACTCGATCATCCTCATGTGTAACATAGTCGTGATGCCCTGTAGGGACATTTGACCTATCAGTGTAAGCACTGATGACTGGGCCACGGTGTTGAGGAGGCCGAAATGTCAGGCAAGGCGCATCACGTAGGGGCCAATGGAGATCACTCCCTTCCTGTACCGCTCGGTCTGATGGCGAATGTCGAATGGCGAAAGCAATGAAGTATGCCAAGTCTGTTACGTGTGCATTCCCCATGCACCACAAATAGTAGGCGTCGTGGGTGTTGACGACGCCGGTGCTCTCTCTCCTCCTGGTCAATGTGTGTGCTAATATAGCATGGAGATACCATAGGGAAGGAGGGAGAGCTGAGGCCTTCGAGTGGCTGGGGTCGTAGGTGGAAGAGATTGGTGCCAAAGCTTTCCAGCACAAGGAGGGAGAAATGTGGATATTGCGTGGTAGTGCATTCATGTCCTCCTCCTTCATAAACTCATCGGTGTAAAGTCCCAGAGTGACTCCAAACTATGGGACACTCATTGCGTGAGCTAGACCTCCTAATCGGAAGTGAATGGTGCCTGGGTCATCATTGTTCATCATCAAAACCTATAAATGAAAAGTAGAGCATAATCCTAAAGTTAGCTCTAAATAAGTGGGCTCGGTAATAGCGAAGAACTGTCCCCATGGGTCTATGGACAGGAGGGCACGGATGGCATCAGCTAGCTAGACTTGCTCTACGGCAGCCCAGTCAATGCAGTGACCTGTAGTGAGTGGTCGTGCGTGTAGTATCTGAAATAGCTCCTCCTGCGAAGCTTGGGAAATTCAAGGAACGGGTGCCGAACTTCGGCTGTAGCACATACCGAGGAAGAACCCGATCCCCTACGTCTCTTTGAGGATGGGACCGCGGCTTTCTTGCCTGTCGATGATGACATAATGTTCCTGAAAATACATGACCATTGATAGAATCCAAGATACATCAATAGTTAAGCAAGAGGCCTAAAACTAGTATATGCTATTTAGTAACTTAAACAATTCAAATATAGAAAATTCTAAAGCAAATTCCTAACTTGTCTAAAACATATTTGTAGTAGTAATAATATCTATGTAAAGCATGTAGAATACTAATGTAGCAACACAAATTTGAAAAATAAGGTTAAGAAAGTGAACCAAAGACTGCTGTAGGGCGGTGCACGGGCGTGTTGGTGTCGAGCACGGGCGTGTGACACGGGGATATAGCCGTGTGGAGGAAAAATGGAGGGTATAGATAGAGAAAAGTGGGGATTAATGCAAGGGAAGTGGATTTGAGGGTGGTTTGGGGGTTGGGGAATTGAGAATCTGAGGAATGGTGACCGGAATCGGGATTAGGGAATGGGGAAGGGTAAATTTTGGCAGGGTTTTGAAAAGGGGAAGAAGATGAATAGTGGTTTGCTTATATAGGGGAGGCTCACACGGCCTAAGGCCATACCCATTTACTTTGAGGATGAGCCCGTGTTTTTCAAATTTTGGGAGTTTGGTCATGCCTGACTACTATCCCACACCAGTGTGTCTTGGGCGTGTGTTGAACACGGCCATGTTGCATGGTCGTGCCTCACTTTGTTCACTTCTCCCACGCTCGTGTGTTATAGTTGCACGCCTGTGTATTGTTGTACACGGCTAAACGGCACGGACGTGTCTCACGCCTGTGTCGAAGAAACAGAATCGAGCCTTGTCCCTGGCAAGCCCATGGTTTTCCATTCCCATGCCCGTAGTCTCCTATCAAGTTCACCCACGGCCATGTCGCACGGCCATGGGGATGTATCGCACCCCGTGTTTTGGGGAAATCATGTCCTGTTTCAACACGGCCGTATCGCACGATCGTGTATCTTCTTCTGTTTGGCTACGGCTTTAGGCACGCCCGTGTACCTTGCCGTGTGTGCTGAAAAACTTTGCAATTCAAAGATTAAGTTAATGATTCAAAGTGTTAAAAATTAAAAACAAAGAAATTAAAATATGTTAGTGCTCGGGTTGCCTCCCGAGAAGCGCTTATTTATAGTCTAAGCTTAACTTACCTCTCCGTTGAAAGATCATGGTGGTTTGAGGAGTTCATACTCCTCATTCCTGCTGTCAATCTTAAAATAAGGTTTTAATCGGGTGTTGTTTACCTTAAAAGTGCCAAACTTGGGATGACTCACCTTCACTGTACCGAATGGAAAAATACTGAGTACCGTAAGAGGGATTTTCTCATTTGGTGTGGTAGTGACAATGTGGGGATCTGCGGCATCTAGTAAGACTTTATCGCCAACCTTAAGTTGATTAAGAGAGGTATCGGGCTTGTTTTGGTGTAGTCTCGGTTTATCATTTGTTCTCGATTTGTTTGCTCACCATTCATCTAGCTCCTCTATTTGAAACCTTCGTTCCTCATGGGTGTCTTTGTTCGCTACTTGATAATAGTGCTCTGTCTCTGTTGTCTTGGTTCGAGGAGGTTCCTGCAAGAACGATTGAATATTAGTTTTGTCATCGGCAAGTTTCATAGCATTATCTTGAGTCTTAGAGGTTTTGACTAAATCGTGTGCTTGGAGTGTTATTGCGTCGTCTCCTGCACGAAGTGTTAGCTCTCCTATGCCTACATTAATAATGGTTCTGGGAGTTGCTAAAAAGGGTCGTCCTAAAATTAAAGGTACCTCTTTATCCTCATCCATATCTAAGACGACAAAGTCTGCTGGGTAAATAAATTTATCAATTTTAACGAGAACATCTTCAATAATACCTTTAGGAAATCTAACTGTTTTGTCAGCCAATTGTATGCTCATCCTAGTCTGTTTGGGCTTACCGAGACCTAGTCGTTTAAACATTTTATACGGTATAACATTTATACTTGCCCCTAGATCAATTAAAGCATTATTCACAGATAAATTGCCAATTAAGCAAAGAATTGTAAAACTCCCTAGATCTTTCAATTTGTTAGGTAGCTTATTCTTTAGAATAGCTAAGCAGACTGCATTGAGTTCCACATGCGATGTAGTGCCTAATTTTCTTTTATTGCTCAGAAGTTCCTTTAAAAATTTTGCTGAGTTGGGCATCTGCGAGAGAACTTCAATAAATAGTAAGTTAATATGTAATTTCTTTAAGAGTTTGACAAACTTACTGAATTGTTCTTTTGTTCTGTCCTTCGTCATCACTTTAGGACATGGCACACGAGGTTCAGAATACGTACTTACCTGTTTGGGATCATCGTCGTTTACCTCTTCTCGACCTTTGTTCATTGCATTGTCTTGCTGTAATTCTAGCTCTGGTGCAATGAATCATTCCTTATTTTGAGTACTAATTGCATTGAGGTGTTCTCTCGGATTATGTTCAGTATTACTTGGAAAGCTACCTTGTGGTCGTTCGAAGATTAGTTTGAATAGTTGGCCTATCTGAGTTTCGAGTCCTTGGATCGATGCTTGTTGATTTTTAAGTGCTGTCTTGGTATTTTGGAAACGGGTTTCTGACACCGAGATGAATTTATAAAGCATCTTTTCAAGGTTTGCTTTCCTCTCTTGTTGATAAGGTGGCTGTTGAAAACCCTGAGGATTCTGTGGCTTTTGATTCCCTTGACCACTCTAGGAGAAATTTGGGTGGTTCCTCCAACCTGCATTATAAGTATTACTATATGGGTTATTTTGAGATCGGAAGTTATTGTTACCTATATAGTTGACTTGTTCTTCTTCATTTGTAGGATTGAAGGGTTGGTATTCTGTATGCACACCTCCGCCACTTGAGTCACACCTCATTACTGGATATACCTGTGTGGAACCAAGTAAATCGTCAATCTTTTTATTGAGAAGTTCTACCTGATTAGAGAGCATGGTGACTGAATCGATGTTATAAATGTAGGTTGTTTTCGTTGCCTTTGTCCTCATAACTTGCCACTGATAGTTATTCAGTGACATCTCCTCTATAAATTCATAGGCATCTTCTAGTGTTTTATTGTTGATGGTTCCGCCAGCAGCTGCGTCAACCATTTGCCGAGTCGAGGGAAATGTTTGTATTTGAAGCCAAAGTGGTAACCCATGGTGAGGGCACCTTCTTAGTAATTCCTTGTATCTCTCCCATGCATCGTAAAGTGTTTCTAAATCCATTTGCACAAAAGAAGAGACATCATTATGTAATTTAGCCGTTTTAGCCAGTGGAAAATATTTTAGTAAAAATTTCTCCGTCATTTGTTCCCAAGTAGTGATAGACCCTCGTGGTAACGAGTTCAACCACTGTTTAGCTTTGTTTCTCAGTGAAAAGGGAAACAACCGAAGACGTATGGCATCATCAGAAACGCCATTGATTTTAAATGTATCGCAAAATTCCAGAAAGTTCGCTAAGTGAGTGTTGGGATCTCCATCCTGCAAACCATCAAACTGAATAAACTACTGTATCATCTGAATAGTGTTAGGTTTTAATACAAAAGTATTTGCAGCTACAGCAGGTTTAACTATGCTAGATTCAGTTCCTGTTAAAGAAGGTTTAGCATAATCATACATAGTACGTGGAGCAGGATTTTGATTTGTCACAATTGCAGTAGGTAGCTGATTGCCTTGGTTTTCAGCCATCTCGTCGGTTGGGTGTTGAGTATCGCCTTCTCGCTCGTTCTCTGTGTATCGTAAGCTATGCTTTATTTCTCTTTGATTTCTACGGACTCTGCGATCAATTTCTTCGTCAAAAATTAATGGTCCTGACAGGTTTCTTCTAGTCATAAATTATAAAAACTTGCCAAGAGAAAAAAAAAGTAAATTAATAAATAATAATAATAATAAACTAAAATTAAATTGCAAGAAAAATAAATGGCTAAAGTAATAAAAATTTAGTGTTCCTAATATTTCAATTCCCCGGCAACGGCACCAAAAACTTGATCTCGTGATTCATAACAAGTAATAAATATTTATAAAGAAGATGAAACCTAGACTAACTATTATCACGACGAAAAGGCAAGCACACCTATCAAACAATAGTATAGTAATGGCAAGACCAGGATATCGTACCCAAGGGAACCAAAAGTACTAGTAATAACTATCTTTTTATTATCTAGCCTAAGAATAAAAGGGTTTGTTTATTAAACTAATTATCTAAACTAATTAACTAATCTAATTAAAGCAAAGAGAAAATTTGGAAAAAGATTTGAAGAAAAGCAATTGATAAAGATGACACCCAAGGAGGAATCCACCTAGATTTCACTTGTTATTTGACTTTGAACCAGATGATTCATTCACTTGACTTGATCCGTGAGATTCCCTAACCTATGTTATTATCCCTTTCGAGACTAATAACGTCTAACCCTCAGTTGAATTAATCAAAATTTCTTTCTTAATTAAAACTCCTAGGGAAGCAGTAAATCACTCTATGGACTCCCATATTAGGTTTCACCCTAATCCGGCAAAATCTCATAACCCTATTTCTCGGCGTTCGATCAACTCCGCTTAATTATGCCAAATCTACTCTTAGGCAGGGTTTATTCCTCCTCTGCATAAGCACATCAAATCATGAATTAATACCCAGAATATTAACTCAAGCATGAAGAATACATAATTAAGAACAAATCAAGTATTTATCATAGAGTTCAGATAATAATAACAAGATCCATCATAGGTTTTATCCCCCTTAGGTATCTAAGGGGTTTAGTTCATAATAAAATAAGAGTACATCTCAAAAGTATAAAAATAACAAAACATGAAGAAAACTCTAAAACCCCTGAAAGAATTCTGAGAGAGATCTTCAGTCTTGAAATAGCTCCGGCTTTTGGGATAGATCGTCTGCCTTCCTTCAAGTAATTCCTGGCGTGTGGTTCTGTATTCCAGAAAAGTTCTGGAAGAGGCCCCTTTTATTAGGTCGCACTTAGGGTGTTTATATAGGCTTTGGATTAGCTTTCTTCCTCCCTAAGTATCCTTTTCTGTGTAAAATACAACTCTTTGAAAAAAAGGACACGCCCGTGTGCCACGGCCGTGTGACGTGATTTCTAGGACATGTTCGATCTGTTAAATTGCACACAGCTGTGTGGGCTCAATGGCCAGGCCATGTGAATTGTGAAAACCTTGGTCAACACCCCCGAAGGCCACGGGCATTGAGATGCCCGTGTGGCAGGGCTTAGGCCGTGTCATCTTCTCGATTTGGTCCGTTTTGTCCCTTTTTTGCTCGTTTTAGGATCCTTTTGACTCTTGGTGCTCTCCTGAGTACAAAACATAAAATAACCGGATTAAGAGCACCAAAATCCACAAATCTCGTAGTAAACATCCATAAATATGCTAAGTATTTGGGGTAAAACTATGTATAATTTGGCGTTTATCATAGGCCCATATTAAGGGGTTTAGACAAAGTTCCAATTTTTTTTTAATTTGACCGAGTCTTAATGAAATCGAAATGATTGTATGCATGTGATTAAGTGTGGTAACGCCTCGTATCTCATCCCAACATAGGGCTCGAGTGTGGGGGGTTACATGTAGCCATAAAGGTAACCCACGGTGAGAGCACCTTCTCAATAAGTCCTCATACCTCTCCCATACATCATATAGAGTCTCTAAATCCATTTGCAGGAAGGGAGATATCATTCCTCAACTTAGCTGTCTTAGCTAGCGGGAAGTGCTTCAATAAGAACTTTTCGATCATGTACTCCCATGTAGTGATAAAACCTCGCAGTAAGGAGTTCAACCACTGTTTAGCCTTATCTCTCAATGGCATCCTTAGAAATGCCATTTAAGTGTCACGGAATTCCAAAAATTAGTCAAATGAGTATTTGGATCTTCATCTTTTAAACCATTGAACTAAACAAATTGTTAGATCATCTGAATGGTGTTTGACTTCAGTTTCAAGTTATTCACAGCAATAGCAGGTCTCATAATGCTCGATTTAGCCCCAGTTAAATTGGGCTTGGCATAATCGTACGTAGTACGAGGAGCAAGATTTGCGGCAACCACAGGAGGTAGCTGATTATTCTGATTTTCAGCCATCTCCTCAGCAATATTATTGATGTCCTCTTGCTTTTCCACTGCACTTTGTCGACTCTGCCTCACTTCTTTACAGTTTCTGCGAGCTGTATTTTCAATCTCACTGTCGAATACTAAAGGTCCTAATGGGTTTCTTCTAGTCATAAACTAAAGAAACCTACCAGAAGCAAACAAAAATAAAAATTAGAAAACAAAATTAAACTAAAAATAAAAATAAGATGCAATAAAAGTAAAAAGGGGTAAATTAATAAAAATCTAGTGTTCCTAATATCTTAGTCCCTGAAAACAGTGCCAAAAACTCGATAAGGTCACTAAACTAACTAAACTCACGATAAAGGCATGTGCACCTATCATATAGTAGTATAGCTATGGTGAGTCGGGAATATCGTATCCACGAGGACTAAAAGCACTATTACTTACTATCTTTTTATTATCTAGCCTATAAATTAAAGGGGATATTTTTAATCTAAATCTAACTAAACTAATTAGTAAGAACATGACAAAGAATTGAATAACAAAATACTTGATTATAACCAAAGAAAAAGACAATACCCAGGAAAGAATCCACCTAGACTTCACTTATTATTCTGAATCTGAATTAGACGATTTATTCACTTATGCCTTGATCCATAGAAATCCCTAAATTATGTTAATATCTCTTTCGAGAGTAAGAACAACTGACTCTCGATTGATTAATTGAAATCTCTTTCTAATTAAAACTCCTATTGTATCATTAACTGGATCTATGGATTCCCCTATTAGATTTGACTCTAATTCAGTAAATTTATGTCATCCTATTTCTAGGATTGCATGCAACTGCACTTATTTATCCCAGATCTACTCTTAAAAACATGGACTTTTGCTCCACTGAAATAAGCATATCACGCTTGAATTAATATCCTAAAAAAATTAAAGCAAGAAATAAGCATACATAATTGAGAACAAGAACATGTATTTATCATATAATCCAGAAATTTAAATAATAAGATCCATTATAGGTTTCATCTTTCCTAGGTATCTAGGGAATTTAGTTCATAGTTTGGGAGGAAAACATCTCAAAATTAGGGAAAAAAACAAAACATAAAGAAACCCAAAAACTTCTAGAGAAATTGAATGGAGATATTCAATCTTGAGAAGATCTTGCTTCTGAGTTGAATTAGTTGGCGTTCTTCGAGTAAATTATTCGGTCCACTCTACCTCCCCCCTTAGATCCTCTTCTAATGTGTATTTATAGACTTTAGAATGCTCAGAAACCCTAACAATTGGCTTTTTCTGCGTGTTTGGGAAACAGGAAGCGATATCGACACAGGCTGGCACATGGGCGTGTGGCCAGCCCGTGTGGCTCACACGGGCATGTGCTTAGCCTGTGTGGGAATGCCCAGGCCATGTGGTTCTAGAAAATAGCTCGTTTTGTCCGATTTTAGCCAGTTTTTGCACTCCTTTTGCTCCCCTATGCTCTTCTAAGTATAGAAACATGAAATTAAAGGATTAGGGGCATCAAATTCATTAAATTATATAATAAATCATCCAAAAATGCATCAAGAATAGGATTAAAACATGTTACTTTTATGACTTATTAGAACTTTTTAAATTGAACTTCATATTTCTGCTTTTGAAGTTTTAAAGGTAAGGTGGTGGATGATTCTTAACTTGAACTGGGCACTTCGTCTGTTGTGGCACTTCTGCATCTAACAATGGTGTTAGTTTATCATAATTAACAGGGTCAGAAGTTACATTGTCAAATTTTGCAAATTTTGATTCTGGTTAAGCTAGATTTTCAACACTTGGTTGAACTTCCACTTTATCTCGAGCATCAACTGGCTCTTCCTCAACTTCGACAGTGTTGGGCTCTAACGTCTTTGCGCACCTTAAAGTCAATGCTTTATAGTGTTCATTCCTTGATTTTCTTGGATTCTTTGTATCACTAGGCAAAGCACCTTGTGGTCGGTTCCGAAGTTCAGTTGCAAGTTGGCCCATTTTGTTCTTTAGGTTTTTCAATGTGGTTGTTTGGCTATGGATTAAGGCATCATTTGTCGCTATGTATGCCTTTAACAAGTTTTCTAAGTGATTGACAGGTCCAAATTGAGTTGATTTTTAAATTTTTTGGGTAAATATAGGTGGCTGGATTGATCTTGGTTAGCATAAGTGTTATTGGGTCCATCCCCTTGGTTAATCCAAGAGAAATTTGGGTGGTTTCGCTAAGATGGGTTATAAAAATTAGATTCCCTCAATTCTAGTTTTGATTCTGGTTTCCCATGTAATAAACAAATTCTGGGTTTGATGGGCATTCTTCGAACAATTTTCCTTCCTCACAATAAACATAGGCTATATTTTCGAATTGATTCAATGGTTGAGATGCAAAATCAATAAACCCATAGTAAAATTTTTAAGCATTGAGGATATCGAAGATACCTGAGATGCGGGTGAAGTGAGAGTGGCCACTTCATGCACTCCTGTAACTCGTCTTGAAATTACTTGATTGATTGGCCACTGGTAATTATTTGTGGCAATTCTCTCAATGACTTTATAAGCCTTATTATGAGACTTAGAAAGGAGAGCACCATTTGCAGAAGTGTCTACTACCATCCTCGTGTGAGCATTGAGACCATTGTAGAATGTCTCCAATTGGATGTAATATGGGATTCTGTGATAAGGGCACTTTTGTAGCAGTTTTTTAAATCATTCCAATGCCTCATACAAGGACTCACATCCATTTGTTGGAAAGTATTGATTTCATTCTGCAACTTAACATTCTTGCTACGAGGGAAACATTTCATAAGGAATCATTATGCTAACTCTTTCCATATAGTGATGGAATCTGGTGGTAATGAGTTCAACCAGTCTTGAGCTTTGTCCCTTAGTGAGTATGGGAACAACTTTAATCATAATGCATATTCAAGTACTCCAACTAACTTGAAGGAATCACTCACCTCCATAAACAATTTGAGGTGAAGGTAAGGATCTTCAGTAGGCATTCCATTGAATTGGCCTACTATCTGAAGCATTTGGAGCATGATAGGCTTTAACTCAGATTACCATGCCTCGGTTTCGGGTCTCCTAATACGTAGATTAGGCTCATGAAGCAATGACACGACATACTGTCTTAAAGCTCTATCCCTATCATCAACAATAAGTATAGGATTCCATTTCCTTGATTCTGGTTTTCGAAGTTCATCTTTTCGATCCTTCTTTGAGCTGTTTGTCTTCTTCTTTGTCAAAAAGTCATTTCAATTTCAAGATCTACAAGGAGTAAATTGATAAGTCGATCAATACTTATAAACACCTAAAAAATCACAAAAAAGAATTAAATTAAAGTTAAACAGAAAAATAAATCAAAATACAAAATTAACAATTTCGCAAATAATGTCTTTTAAAACAGTCTTCAGCAACGGTCCCAAAAACTTGGAACGTCAAAAATGTGCAAGTGTACAGAATCACAACAAGTAATAAAGTGAAAAGTGATGTCGAGTTATCGTACCCACAGGGACTATGACAGAGATATTTATGAAATGCAAATTTAAACAATTTGGTGATGGAAAATATGTTGATTTGAAGTGGTGATATAAAAAACTAAAAAATTAACTAAGTGTTAACTAAGAAAATAAAAAGTAAAATTCCAATGCATGATTTCAAAAAAAGAGTTTAATCAATATGACATAAATGTGTTAGATTAAATTTATTCTTTAACTTAGAATTATTAAAATTGTGTTCACGTTGTTACAAATAATTTCACAGCAACTCGGTACCTTGCTAACTAATGCACATACTTACCTACTAAAATACAATAATCTCTTGACCATATCTCTATGTCAATTCAAACGATTAATCAAATTTTAATAAGCAAGAAAAAGATTAAGTGAGGTAACAATATTTCTCTATATTGAAACAATTTAATCCAATTTTAATAAGCAAGTAAAAGATTAAGTTATGCAAGGCTAATGTATTGTTTAATAACATTTCTAATTTAACCCTCATCTACTTTATAAGATTAAACATGCATCAATTAAATATTGTGTCCATTAATTACAATTTCAATCCGTTTAAATAATTAATCCAATTGTTACCTTACAGTTAAAATGCAAGCATAACATAAGCATGGCTTTATTTAATTGAACAATTTACTGACACCTAATAACAGCACAAACACATTTTTAATAATCTTAAGCGGACAGAATGCAATTACTCTAACAAGAAAGGAATTTAAGTCATTTTAATTAATTGAAGACCAACAACACAAATATTCATGTTCATGATCAAAACAAAACTAAGACAAAGATTAAGAGAAAGGAACTAGAAAAACAAATCTCAATGGTTTTTAGAAACTAGACTAGTGCGCTCCTCTCTTCTCTGCTCATTCTGTTGATCCAAGGCCTTCATGAACACTTGATTGCTGCTACTCCAGGAGGCATGCAAGATCTTTTTCAAGAGGGGATATCGGCAAAGGAAGGAAGAATTTTGGAAAGCAACTAGAAGGGAAAATTAGAGAAAATGTGTGTAAGAGAGATGTGTGATGTGAGGGATGAAAAATGATGAAGTGAAGGGGAATTTTTATAGGTGGGGATTGATACTAAAAATAGCATTCATTCCCTCTCCCTTGGCCGGCCATGCATCATAGGAGGGATGGTTTGACTTGAATTTGCTATATTTAGCTACAAGCTAAAAAATAGCCAGGTCTAAAAGGGGAGGGTTTGGACGACGTTAAGGACAAATACGAGGGCTGATTTGAAATTATAAAAAAATAGATAAATAAGATAATTGGGTAAGCTGCATGGGACAGCTTAGGCTTCCAATTTTCTTAGTGGATAAGTCATCGTCATTTAGCAGAACTGAACCCCTTTTTCTTTATCAGGCTTGTAATTAATTTTAACCCAATTTGTGTTGTATAAAAATTAAGTATAAAATGTGTTCAATAATTATCATTGGATTGTCCATGGATGGGAAAATAATTAGCCAAACTCTTGGGTCACTTGATACAAAAATTACCTCAACGGTTCAATCTTCCCAATGTGACTACCAAGCTGATTTTTCACCTTTTGTGCAAAGCTATAAAAAAATCAAATTTGTGTAAATTTATTATAAAATAATTAAAATTCAATATGTTCATGCTTTGAGTAAAAATTAATTATTTTATAATAAAAATATGAATTTAAAAAAACTACTAAGAAACTGCATGAATTAGAGCTAAAAAGGGGCTAAAAAGTTTATATTTTTGTGTTTCCAATTCTCATACGAGTTTGATGTTTTACTACTATATAATTTAATTGTCTGATTTAGTCCAAGAGTCATTTCTTTTGCAAGTTTGGTGTGTTTGCTTGAGGATAAGCAAAGAATTAAGTCTGGGAGAGTTTGATTTGCCATAAATTGATGTGGCAAATTAGGCTTTCCCACTATACTTAAGAAGCTTATTGTCGAGCAAAATAACATCTTTAGCATAATTTTTCGTAATTTTTAGTTTTTAAGTTAATAATTGAAAATATCACATTTTCGCTCATTTTATGATCCAATTTGGCCAATAGTGTCATTGGTGGGGCAAATGTGTGATTGAGTGGTGTAGGGACATGTTGGAGGTTGAAAACAAGCAAGAATGGCACCAAAAGAAAGGGTATTGCGATATCCACACCTTGGAATCACAATACTTCCAGATGATTGGAGACACCCTTCAATGGTATCGTGATATCTACTTTCGATATTGTGATATCCACCCTTCCAAGAAGACACCAAGGCTCGACACTACTCGAGGTATCGCGATATCTTTTTTTGGATATCGCAAAACCAATACCGTCAAAAGGAAAAAAATTGGACAAAAAAAAGGTAGTCTTTGTCCATCCAGTCCATTAATAACCTAAGGCCCATGTAAGGACAATTTTGGCAACAAAAATTCATCCGCTATCAGCTTAAAATAGCCAACATTGGCTGAGGAGGAAAGAGATACACATTAGCTTAGTTTTATTCTTAGTTTTCTTGTAATGCCCCAAAATTTTGAGAATTTAATTGTGCGATTCTGTAGTAGTTAATTTTTGTATCTGTAATTCTATTCTCTACTTTTGTGTTTAAGCTCTAGAGTTTGAGTCGCATCGTTAAAAGCTTTATTATTTTAAAAACAATCATTACCCATGCACTACATAGCTAAGTTCAATTCAATGTAAACTTGTGTCAAGAGTGAGCCTGCTGGTTCACTGGTTAGGTCTCTATATTCTGTTAGGTCTCATGTTCGAGTTCCGGAGGGGATGATAAGGAATATTTTTGTCAAATGCTAGAAGTCTTCTTGCAAGTTACATTTTAATTAACACTAGTTCTAAACTTTAATTTTTTTCTTTAGTATCTTTTTTCTCCTTCATTCCTTTTCTTTCTTTTTCTTCTTCTTCGTTTGTTTTTCTTTTCTTTTAATTTTTGTTGAGTGTGGTCGTAAAGAGTATGAGATTATTTGAAGTTTTGTCATTAGTCATTGGTCTAAGGATATCGAGTAAGTTACTTTCAATTCTTACGTTTCCACGGTTTTTCTTTGTTTTCATAACCTGCTTTGAATTGCGTATTTTATAATTGTGAAGATCTCTGATAAATGATCAGTTGTTTTACTATTAGGTGGGAATATCGGAAGTAGGGAATAGTAAAACGACAATTTTAGTGATCGCCGTTGAATTTTTGGTAAGTTTTGGCTCTGTTAAAGGTTTCATGTAGAAACTTTCGACATCTGTGTTATGCGCGTATACGAGAAATTTTGTGATTAAAGAGCTTAATTGTTTGACTGAATGATTATTTTAGTGTAACACCCCAAACCTGGCCCAGACGTTATGGCCAAATTCGACGTGTCATATTGAAGTTAAAAATCCACGTTTCGTTTTAGTGTTTTAAAAACCGTCTTTTGTTAAGTTAACAAAGTGAATGGAAGCTGTATACCAGGTAGGTATCCGAAACAGAGGAGGTGAGCCATGAAGGCTGCTTAAGAACCAAGCTCTTCGATTGGATCCAATCCTAGACATGCCCACAACCATTTCCACACTTTCATATAATGAGTTTGAAATCTATTTGAGTGAATATCTTTGATAAATCGATTAGTTGTGACCTGCGTTATTTTGAAAACAAGTATCATTTTGAAAACGCGCCCCAAGTCAAGCCCATTTGAATTGTTATCAAAAAAATTTAGAGTTATTAAAAATAAAATAATCCCAGAAAAAACAGTTAAAATGGCCTTATTACAACCCAAAAATAAACAGTATTTAAGATAAACTAAAGAAAACCGGTTACTTATTTTAAAGTCCAAAAACGATCACCGAGGCCACTCTGAATCCCTTCCGGCTCCAAGTTTCCACATCAAGGTTCACCTGCAAGGTTAAGGAAGGCGGTGAGTTTGAAAACTCATTGTGCAATAAGCCCCTTTCAGAGCCCAAACCAAGATCAGCATACTGGGCCTAAGCCCAAATTCAGTCTCAATAAATACTGGGCCGAAGCCTTTCGTTTACCGGTTACTGGGCCGAAGCCTTTCCATAATTCACATCACTGGCTGAAGCCTTTACTGTATACGGCATGGCCCATAGGCCCATTGCAATATCATATGTAACATCAAAGAATGCATGCAAGCCCATTTGGGGAGACTACTCAACCCACCATCCGCTACTCTCCACCTGTACCAACCAACACACCATGTGGGGAATGATTCAACCCACCCAACCAACACACCACTGGCAGCATAGCTGCTTTATCATATAACTGGAGGCCTAGCCTCTTTAAATAACTGGGGCAAAGCCCTTTTCGATAAACTGGGGCAAGGCCCTTTTTCACTTCCTCCATTCATATAAAACCCAACCCATGCATATATGAATATAACATGTGCATATCATACTTATCATGTGCATATCATGTCAAATCATGTATATCAAAATCTCATGCATCAAATTCATAATTAAACCCTAGGGGTATAATGGTCATTTTCCATATTATAAGGGTAATTTCATAATTTTACCAAATATCAGGGTTTTCTGTGTTTATTAACAATTATCAATAACTCCAAGTGTTTAAACAATGATTTTAACGCACTTTATCAAATTTGGGCTTTTGGGCCCAAAACCCCTAATGGGTCCTACGAATGCCGATTTAGCCCCTTAAGCCCTCATAATCCAAATTTTCATCAGATCTACTCGTTTAACAAGCAATATATCCAAGTTCCATTTTCTATCAAATTTACTCGAATGGACCCAGAAGCCCTTTGGGCCCAATTTCAGCCCATTGAGGCCCAACTTACCAACGTGCACAGAATTACGCTCTTACCTGTTCCACCGATCTAAACACCGATTGTATCGCTTTAATCGTATCTAAAACCACATGTAAAATCTCAAGTTCCCGAAATGCTGAAATTTAGGCATTTTGACTTTTCAGCGAATATTAGTCTAAGATCTTACGGGGGTTATTACACACCTGTTTTGTGATGTTCACCAACGAAGTCTCCCACGGCAACCTACAATTATCCACCATCATTCTTAGTCTACAGTTCATGCTAATCAGACCCAAATCTTACCTTACCAAAACCGGGTAACAGACCCCTAATGGCCATAGTTCACTTACCTTCACAAGGTCTGACAATATGATCCAAGCTTATCCAAATCGATACCCCACGCCTTGCTGCTCCTCCAAAGTATCTACCCCACTATACAAACTATAAGAAAATAAAATGAAAAAGCCCAATAAGGCCTACATCTCAAATTGACAACCTCCCTAAACTATAGGGGTTTCAGCTTCTGTCAACAGTTATACTACTGAATCGATTTAGAGTACGAATACTTACCACCGTCTCCCTTTTTGAACCGATTAAAGCTTAGCAGATTAAGGAATTGGCCACCAAAAAGTGAAGGGGAAAGAAGGTTGCTGGTCAACAATGGAATCGGCACCACCAAACTTCACAGGTTTCGGCTTTTGTGGTTTTTCGGCAAAAGTAATGATGAGAAAGGGAGTAGTAGATGGAAAGAAAAGAATAGTGAACTGGTTTTGGAGAAGAAAAGAAAGAAGGATAATTGAGAATGGTGATTTCAGTTTAGAGAAGGAAAAGGAAGGAAAAAGGAATCACTCTCTGAAGTTTACTCAAGGAAAACGGCACAACCTAAGTCCCTAATGCCGAAATACTAACCTAATACCCCTCTGCCAAAATCCCCTCTCTAACCCCCTCTATTCGGCCAACTGTATCCCTCTCTCAAATCCCTAAAATCTCTCCCCTTATCACTCTTTAATCCATGCATTTGATTGATTCAAACTCTCTCCAAAAGATTTCCATTCGGCTTCAAAGTTCTACCTGCTCAAGGCATAAAAATAACATCATATTTGCCATCACAGAGAATCGAACCCAGTTTCCCCCAACCACTTACACGCCACCCTTTTAAGCTCCTCAGTGGCGTCACCTAGCCACTTTGCTAGGGGCTCATTTGTGTTACATTTTACCCTCAACTTTTAATAAAGCCAACTACCCAAAGCCCTTAACTCCTTAAGTCCAAAGTTCAAAAATTCTTCTGGGTTTTGGTTATCACATGGGCCTTCTATAAGCCCATTTACATAATCCAACTATGAATTTCACAACCAATATACCAAATTTTAAAAGCTTTACCAAAATCTCAAGAATCACGAAAAACCTGAAATTAGGATATTACTACTCTACCCTCCTTAAAGAAATTTCGGCCTCGAAATTTACCTGATCCAAACAGTTAAGGGTACTGTTGACGCATCGCCTCCTCCGTCTCCCAAGTAGTTTCTTCTTTGCCATGGTTCCTCCATAGTACCTTCACCAATGGGACTGACTTCCTTCTCAGCACCTTGACGTCATGATCAAGTATCTGCACAGGTTCTTCTTCGAAGTTCAAATCCGATTGTACTTCAATTTCTGCAACTGGCACGATATGAGTTGGGTCAGAATGATACCGCCTTAGCATGGACACATGAAAAATGTCGTGAATACGATCTAGCTCTGGAGGTAACTCTAGCTGATAAGCCACCGACCCTATCTGCTTAATAACTCGATAAGGCCCAATGAACCGTAGACTCAACTTGCCCTTCTTACCAAACCTCAATATCTTCTTCCAAGGTGAAACTTTCAAAAAGACCATGTCCCCTACAGCATATTCAATATCCTTACGCTTCAGATCCGCATAAGAATTTTGTCGATCCACTGCCTCTTTTAACCGATTCCTGATCACCTTAACCTTCTCTTCAGTATCTGCTACCAACTCTTGTCCAAGTACTTGCCTTTCCCCCAACTCTGCCCAACAAGTAGGTGAACGACACCTTTGCCCATACAGTGCCTCGTAAGGAGCCATCTGGATACTTGCTTGGTAACTGTTGTTATACGCGAACTCTGCTAATGGCAAGTAATCCTCCCAACTGCCCCTAAAGTCGATAACACAACCCCTCAACATATCTTCTAGAATCTGAATGACCCTCTCTGACTGCCCATCCGACTGAGGGTGAAAAGCCGTACTAAAATCCAATCACGTTCCCAACGCCTCGTGCAACTTCTGCCAAAACCGAGATGTAAACCTTGGTTCTCGGTCAGAGATTATTGATACTGGCACTACCGCACTATCTCTGCCACATACAACTTGGCCAACTTCTAAAGTGAGTAATCGGTTCGGACAGGTATGAAATGGGCAGATTTTGTCAGCCTATCCACAATTACCCAAACTGAATCCTTCTTGGAAGGTGTCAATGGCAAACCACTTACAAAATCCATAGTTACCATTTCCCACTTCCAAAGTGGTATCTTTACTGGCTGTAACAATCCTGAAGGCAGTTGATGCTCAGCCTTTACTTGTTGACACGTCAAACATTTCCCCACAAATTTGGTCACTTCCCGCTTAAGCCCAGGCCACCAATATAGCTCCCGCAAGTCTCGATACAACTTACTCCCTCCTGAATGCATAGCATAAGGTCCACTATGTGCCTCCCTTTTAAATTATCAATCTCAAGTCAAGGTCCTTCGGCACACAAATTCTTCCTCGAAAACAAAGAACCCCATCATTATTAAATCCAAAGTCTAGATTCTCCTCCTTCTCAACTTGCTGAAACCGAGAAACCAACGACTCATCCTCCAACTATTGCCTCTTAATCTTCTCCACCCAAGTCGGCCTCACTTGTAATTCTGCCAATAAGCTTCCATCGTCATACAAACTTAAAAGAGAAAACATTGCCTTCAACTCCGCCACAGTTCTTCGACTTAACACATCAGCCACAACATTTGCCTTACCCGGATGGTACTCAATCGAACAGTCATAGTCCTTTAACAATTCTATCCACCTTCATTGTCTAAGATTCAGCTCCTTTTGAGTCAGCAAGTACTTAAGACTCTTGTGATCCGTATAGATAATGCATCTCTCCTCATACAAGTAGAGCCTCCATATCTTAAGCGCAAAAATCATCGCTGCCAACTCCAAGTCATGAGTAGGATAGTTTACCTCATGAGGCTTAAGCTATCGAGAAGCATAAGCGGCCACTTTACCCTCCTGCATCAACACGCAGCCCAAACCTACATGTGACGCGTCACTGTACACAGTGAAATCTTTACCAAACTCTGGCTGAATCAACACTGACGCTTCTGTCAGAACCTTCTTTAACTTCTCAAAGGCCTCTTGCTGCTTACTTGTCCAAATAAACAGTGCTCCCTTCCTTATAAGTTTCGTTAACGGTGCTGCCAACACAGAAAATCCCTCCACAAATCTTCGATAAAAACCTGCCAACCCCAGAAAACTCCGGATTTCTGTTACTGACCTCGGTGGCTTCCACTCCAGAATCGCCTCAATTTTTTGAGGGTCTACCTTGATCCCCTCAGCAGGCACAACATGCCCCAAGAAAGTTAGTTACTTCATTCAACCAAAACTCACACTTACTAAACTTTGCATAGAGTTGCTTTTCCCTTAGCACTTGCAGCACAATACGAAGATGTTCATCATGCTTCTCTTTCGTTTCTGAGTACACTAAGATATCATCGATAAAAACGACTATGAATTGATCCAAGTATGGCTGAAACACCTGATTCATTAAATCCATGAATGTTGCCGGTGCATTACTCAAACAAAAGGGCATAACCAGAAACTCGTAATGACCATATCGAGTCCTGAATGTCGTCTTATGAATATCCATTTCTTTGACTCTCAACTGATGATATCCTGTCTGAAGGTCGATCTTAGAAAATACCGAGGCTCCTCTGAGTTGGTCAAACAGATCATCGATTCTTGGCAAAGGATACTTGTTCTTGATCGTCAATTTGTTCAACTGCCGATAGTCAATGCACATCTGCATGGTCCTATCTTTCTTCTTTACAAACAACACCGGTGCGCCCCACGGAGAAACACTTGGTCTTATAAACCCTCTATCCAACAGTTCCTGAATCTGAGCTTTCAGTTCCACCAATTCCTTTGGTGACATCCTATAAGGTGCAATGGACACTGGAGCTGTCCCAGGTAACAAGTCAATTCTGAACTCGACTTCTCTGTTTGGAGGTAGTCCAGGAATTTCCTCCGAAAATACATCTTGAAATTCTTTGATGGTTCTAACCGACTCCACAGTTATCCCCTCGGGTTCAGCTTGACCCACAAATGCTAAGAACGCCTCACAACCTTTCCGAATCAACATCTCAGCCCTTAAAGCTGAGACAACTTTGGACAAATAGTTCCTTCGCTCCCCTATGACCATTATTTCCTCATCCTTGGCAGTTCTTAGCACCATTCTCTTAGCAGCACAATCCAACGTCGCCCTATGCTTAGCTAGCCAGTCCATTCCCAAAATAAGATCAAAATCCCCAAATGGCAGCTCCATCAAATCTCCTATAAATATCTTATCTTGTGTCTCTAAAGGCACCGCCCTAAAGAGTTTATCTACCTTAACTGAGTGTCCTAAAGGGCTTATCATCGATACCCCACTCACAGTCTCCTTAGGAAGCACACTCAGGGCCCCAGATACATCACAAGCAACATACGAGTGAGTGAAACCCACATCAATCAAAGTAGTGTAAGGCGTGCTATAAATGAAAAACGTACCGATTATAACATCAAGAGCGTCCCCCTCCTCACGACGCCGTGTAGCATAAACCAACACCGGCTGTCGAGCTTCAGCATGCCCAGCACCCCTGCCAGATGCCCCACGTCCACGTCCATTACCATTACCACCCCTACTTTGCCCACGGCCTCTCTGTGGTGGTGGTCCTCCTCGCTGCGGTTGGACACCTCTTTGCTCCGCAGCTAGATCCTAAGCTGCTCTCCGAGAACACTCTCTGAACTGATGTTCCTTTGACCCACATCAAAAACAAGCTCTAGTTTATCTCCAGCACTCTCCCATATGTACTCTGCCACAGTCTCTACAAGCCTGCGGTCTAAAAGTATTCACCGGAACTGCTCGAACCGGTTCCTCCGTTCTAGCTCTTTTAGCATTCCTATTTGCAACGCCTGGGGGTCCAGAATCCCTCCTAAATCTGGCTCGATCGTTCTCACGATTCTGTCGTTCAGTCTATTTCACTTCCTCGGCTATCTTAGCCTTCTCTACCAACGCAGCGAAATCGCGCTCCCTCTGTGGTGCTATCAGCACCCTGAGCTCATCGCAGAGGCCATCCTCGAATCGAACACTGCGCTCATATTCAGTCGCAACTATCCCGCAGCGTATCGACTCAGCCTCAAGAATTCCGCCTCATACTCTGCAACAGTCTTATTACCCTGAGCCAGATTCAAGAATTCCTTTCGACGGGCATTCACATAACTAGCTCCAACATACCTCCCCTTAAAAGTAGTCTTGAATAGTTCCCAGGTTACTCGTTCGCTTGGGGTACTCTCCCTTACAGTGATCCACCACCGATATGCCTCGTCTAGCAGCAATGACACGACCTCTTTCAGCTTTTGCTCCACAGAGCAATCTGGGTTGTTCATAATCCGCTCCGTCGCCTTCAACCAATATTTAGCCACATTTGGGGCTACTCCGGATACGCCCCTAAAAACCTCTGCTCTGTTAGTTCGGAGTCGCTCAAAGATGGATCCCCTATTTACTGTCCCAGTGCTAGCTCTAGCAACCCTTTCTAAAACCCTTAACATTGCTTGGGACAAAGCATCGTCCCCCACAGCTCGATCATATGACCCCGTCTCAGTTGCCTGTGGCACGAATGCCTCCTCAGCTGGCCTATGCCCTGAGGATAAAGATTCAGTTTGCACCCTTCCGCGACCTCGTCCACAAGTTCCTCTTGTACTCATATCGAATTATCTGATTACGAATTTTATGACATTAGTTTAATGTTCAATTGTTCATTACAAGATGTCTTATGGAAATTTAGCAGTTCAAGGATTGTTTTCGCAACGTCGTAGCGTAACTACAGTCTCATTCCTACCATTTTATAGTTCTACCCTATCTAAAGTATCATAGTAGGGTCTCAGTTCTATCCAGAGCATCATATCAATAGTACATAACAAAAAGAGAGTAAACTTACAAACTTGGCACTGGGGGTTCAGTGTGCCACTTCTTTCTCCAAACCATTTAAAACAAAAACCATGTATTTGATCACAGAAAATAGAAATTCTTAAATTTTGATTTAAAACAACTTTTTTTTGAAACTCTTGATTTTAAACCCGTTTAGAAACCCATAGCCGAGTTGTTGCAACCTGGCTCTGATACCACTAAATGTAACACCCCAAACCCGGCCCAGACGTTATTACCGAATCTGACATGTCATATTGAAGTTAAAAATCCATGTTTCATTTTAGTGTTTTAAAAACCGTCTTTTTTTAAGTTAAAAAGTGAATGGAAGCTGTGCACCAGGTAAGTATCCGAAACAAAGGAGGTGAGCCATAAAGGCTGCTTAAGTACCAATATCTTCGATTGGATCCAATCCTAGACATGCCCACAACTATTCCCACACTTTGATATAATGAGTTTGAAATCTATTTGAGTGAATATCTTTGATAAACCGATTAATTATGACGTACGTTATTTTGAAAACAAGTATCATTTTGAAAATGCGCCCTAAGTCTAGCCCATTTGAATTGTTATCAGAAAAATTTAGAGTTATTAAAAATAAAATAATCCCAGAAAAAAAACAGTTAAAATGGCCTTATTACAACCCAAAAATAAATAGTATTTAAGATCAACTAAAGAAAACCGGTTACTTATTTTAAAGTCCAAAAACGATCACCGAGGCCACTCTGAATCCCGTCCGGCTCCAAGTCTCCACATCAAGGCTCACCTGCAAGGTTAAGGAAGGGGGTGAGTTTTAAAACTCAGTGTGCAATAAGCCCCTTTCAGAGCCCAAACCAAGATCAGCATACTGGGCCTAAGCCCAAATTCAGTCTCAATAAGTACTGGGCCGAAGCCTTTCGTTTACCGGTTACTAGGCCGAAGCCTTTCCATAATTCACATCACTGGCTGAAGCCTTTACTGTATACGGAATGGCCCATAGACCCATTTTAATATCATATGTAACATCAAAGAATGCACGCAAGCCCATTTGGGGAGACTACTCAACCCACCATCCGCTACTCTCCACCCGTATCAACCAACACACCATATGGGGAATGATTCAACCTACCCAACCAACACACCAGTGCTAGCATAGCTGCTTTATCATATAACTGGAGGCCTAGCCTCTTTAAATAACTAGGGCAAAGCCCTTTTCGGTAAACTGGGGCAAGGCCCTTTTTCACTTCCTCCATTCATATAAAACCCAACCCATGCATATATGAATATAACATGTGCATATCATACTTATCATGTGCATATCATGTCAAATCATGTATATCAAAATCTCATGCATCAAATTCATAATTAAACCCTAGGGGTATAATGGTCATTTTCCATATTATAAGGGTAATTCCATAATTTTACCAAATATCAGGGTTTTCTATGTTCATTAACAATTATCAATAACTCCAAGTGTTTAAACAATGATTTTAACGCACTTTATCAAATTCGGGCTTTTGGGCCCAAAACCCCTAATGGGTCCTACGAATGCCGATTTAGCCCCTTAAGCCCTCATAATCCAAATTTTCATCAGATCTAGTCGTTTAACAAGCAATATATCCAAGTTCCATTTTCTATCAAATTTACCCGAATGGACCCGAAAGCCCTTTGGGCCTAATTTCAGCCCATTGAGGCCCAACTTACCAACGTGCACAGAATTACGCTCTTACCTGTTCCACTGATCCAAACACCGATTGTATCGCTTTAGTCGTATCTAAAACCACATGTAAAATCTCAAGTTCCCGAAATGCCAAAATTTAGGCATTTCGGCTTTTCAGCCAATATTAGTCTAAGATCTTACGGGGGTTATTACACACCTGTTTTGTGACGTTCACCAACGAAGTCTCCCACGGCAACCTACAATTATCCACCATCATTCTTAGTCAACAGTTCATGCTAATCAAACCCAAATCTTACCTTACCAAAATCGGCCAAAAGACCCCTAATGGCCATAGTTCACTTACCTTCACAGAGTCTGACAATATGATCCAAGCTTATCCAAATCCATACCCCATGCCTTGCTGCTCCTCCAAAGTATCTACCCCACTATAAAAACCATAAGAAAATAAAATGAAAAAGCCCAATAAGGCCTACATCTCAAATCAACAACCTCCCTAAACTATAGGGGTTTCGGCTTCTGTCAACAGTTATACTACTGAATCGATTTAGAGTACGAATACTTACCACCGTCTCCCTTTTTGAACCGATTAAAGCTTAGCATATGAAGGAATGGGCCACCAAAAAGTGAAGCGGAAAGAAGGTTGCTGGTCTACAATGGAATCGGCACCACCAAACTTCACAGGTTTCGGCTTTTGTGGTTTTTCGGCAAAAGTAATGATGGGAAAGGGAGTAGTAGATGGAAAGAAAAGAATAGTGAACTGGTTTTGGAGAAGAAAAGAAAGAAGGATAATTGAGAATGGTGATTTCAGTTTAGAGAAGGAAAAGGAAGGAAAAAGGAATCACTCTCTGAAGTTTACTCAAGGAAAATGGCACAACCTAAGTCCCGAATGCCGAAATACTAACCTAATACCCCTCTGCCAAAATCCCCTCTCTAATCCCCTCTATTCAGCCAACTCTATCCCTCTCTCAAATCCCTAAAATCTCTCCCTTTATCACTCCTTAATCCATGCATTTGATTGATTCAAACTCTCTCCAACAGAGTTCCATTCGGCTTCAAACTTCTGCCTGCTCAAGGCATGAAAATAACATCACATTTGCCATCACAGAGAATCGAACCCAGTTTCCCCCCAACCACTTACACGCCACCCTTTTAAGCTCCTCAGTGGCGTCACCTAGCCATTTTGCTAGAGGCTCCTTTGTGTTACATTTTACCCTCAACTTTTAATAAAGCCAACTACCCAAAGCCCCTAACTCCTTAAGTCCAAAGTTCAAAAATTCTTCTGGGTTTTGGTTATCACATGGGACTTCCATAAGCCCATTTACATAATCCAACTATGAATTTCACAACCAATATACCAAATTTTAAAAACTTTACAAAAATCTCAAGAATCACGAAAAACTCAGAAATTAGAATATTACATTTAGGCTTCAGATATGCTTTATGTTATTATCACTTCGATATCCCTTCAGGTGCATACCAAAAACCCTTAATTCTGAGCTTTTTGGACATCGAAAAACATGGTTGTTGAGACCACACGGCCAGGCACATGGGCATGTGCCTAAGCCGTGTAAGCTACACGGTCGTGTGTCAGGTTGTATGGGTGGCCGTGTAGCTCATTTTTCATCGATTTAGAGCCACATGGGCAAGACACACTGGTATGTTTCTATACCGTGTGTGGCCATGTAAGTGCAGGGTTCACACAGGCTAGGATACGGGTGTGTGTCTAGGTCGTGTAACTCACTGTTTGTGACTTAGAACCACACGGTCAGGGACATGGGCATGTGTCCAGGCCGTGTAACTCACTATTTACGTTTTATAACCATACAGGCAAAGGACATGGGCGTGTGTCTAGGCCATGTGGCATATAAATAGGGTCTGAACCTGTTTTTGAGGTCGTGGGTGTTACCAACCCTAATATTGACCTTCTTAGTAAATGAATGATCTGAATTTGATTGTATGAGAACTCTTTGATGCTCTATGATTGACATATGAATACCATAACTGTATGTGTACTGTGATAGCTATTTCCAATATTGATCTGTATTATCTAATTGTGAAATGAAATAGAATGACTGAACACATGTTGTGGATATTTGTACCTTACATTTGTATGGGTTGGGATATCATGAAGAAGCAAGTAATCTGAACTAGTGGCTAAGCCACGATGCATATAAATCTAAATTTGGCGCTTTGTCACATTTCGATCTAGCAACTAAACTGTGTCTCTGTAAACGTTTTAGACTAACACTCTATGGTGTGTAGGGTTGGTTGGGCATTGAACGCCGGCGTGTTGGGATGGCCAAAGACGGCGTGTAGTGGATGGGGGTAGGAATATCTACATCTGAAACTAATCTATTTTGTATATGAAACTGAAATTGCTTCTGCGTATGCAATTGATCTGTTTTGAATTTGAACTAAAATTGCTTCTGTTACGAAATTGAATCTTGGGATTCGGGAATTATCTTATAAATGTGTTCTAATTGAAAAAAAGTCTTTTACACACTGAGTTCACAACTCATTTTGTTATTAATTGGATTTTAGGTGGTTCTCAAACTTGAACAGTTGGTGCCGCAGGAGCTCGGTCAAGCTTTTATCTTTCCTTTAAATATTACTACTAGGAATTTTAGTATTCTGTGATATTGTGATGTTTGGGAAGATTATATACTTATTTCATTGCTGTGGTGGAGATTATGTGATGAATGGTTCATTTTGCCTGCATTATAAAGGTGGTACTTTAGTATCAATAATGTAACTCTTTGGACTTGGTCTGGATACTTAGGCCGGGTTTAGGATGTTACATTTCTCTATGTTTTTTCTTAGTTTTTTTTTGCATTTTTCTAGGGTTTTCTTTTTCTCTTCTTGTTTTTTATTCTTAGAGTTTTTTTTTCATTTACATATTATTTTTTATGTTCTTAGTGTTAATTAAATTAGTTATCACTGTAGCTTAGGTTTATTTCCACTTTCAGTCCATGTACCTTGGTTGTAAGGCATTTTTAGCTTTAGTTTAATGCATTTCAGTTTCTTCTACTTTAAATATGTTAATGTTAGTTCCTTTTACATTTATTGCTTTAGATTTCTTTGTCGAATGCTTTTAATTTCATGTTCTTGAAGTTTTCTTTGATAAAAATCCAAAATTTTATAGTTTTCTTTAGTTATACTTTAAGGGATTATTTACTTTTCATTTCCATGTTCATTCTTTTTATTTTCAGCATGAGTAGCTAAACCTAAAAGGGGGTTGATTAATGGAGATATGGGTAAGCTAATTTTCTGGACAAAGAACTAAATCATAATAAATTGGACTAATACGAGTAGACCTAAAAACTTAGGAAGTGACACCCTTAAGGGGTTATCTAGGCAAGTGAGGCTGAAAGGTAAATCTTGTTGCGAACCCGTTCATTAGTCCCAGATTAACTGGTCAGATCGAAAAATAAATGAGACTAATTCATCTAAGTCGGTAAAACTGATATCAAAAGAGAAAATAGAGCCAATTAGTGATTTAAGACCCTTATTCGAGAATCAGTGAACTACATTGAAATCAACCAACCACTGCTAACAATTTATTTGGTTAATTTCTTGGTTTTTTGCTCTTTATAATTTAGTCCATAGATTAGCATATTTAATTTTCTTGAAAAATTTTCTTATTATGATTTGTCGTACTATAAAATCGTATTAGTATCCACTTAGACTCTATCGTGTATTCTATTTCTAGCTTAATCGCCATCTCTTTTGGTTTTGATCCTTAGAACACTCTTGTGTTCCATTGTAACATTACAAATATTACAGCTGAACTATACGTTTGTAGTAAAGTCGTGCTTATAAAATTGTTTGTTTTATGCGCACGTGCGAACCTGGTCAACCACCATTATAGGAATAGGTCATGGCCTAAGTAACAAAAGACATAATCTCAGAAACCCAATCAGTTTGAACCCAGAGGTCCCGATAACACTCCACCACGCACGGATGCTCCGATGTACGAGTGTAGCACTATCGAAGAAGAGCCAAAACAGTATCTAGGAGCTTAAGGCATGAGTCAATCAAAGTTAACCTATGACTTTCGACGACCCCGAGATTGTCATCTAAGTAACAATAACAGCGGTTTCATTATTCCCCTCATCTTGTTGGAGTCTGGCTTCCACTTGCCTCTCCACCCCTTCTTTTACGTGGTGCTCAACAAGTACGATCGCATCGGGGGAACTATCTGTCTTATCCTAGTGGATGTTGGTGGCTTTATAGACATAGTGGTTCAATCGGTAACACCCACTTCAGCACACGTTAGGGCTATAAGCCCATAATCTATAATTGGACTTCGAACTTTCATCTAAGAAAAGAAAAATATGTTAGGGTTATTTACAAGCTCGAGACTGGGTTCAAATTTTCTACTCAATGGTCCCTTCCTAGGGAAGATGTTTATGTGCAAAGTCAGCCAGTTGGCTCCCAAGTTGCTTAGGAACAATATAAATGACTAAGGGTGGGACATGTATTATAATTAGTGGAAGTTGTCTCAATCAGAAGCGTTTCTCAATATTGCCTACAAGATTTGAGTCAAAACAGTCACAGGGCAAATAACCTCATAATATGGGTGGACTCTCAAAATGTTCCTTCTGCTTCAGTGGCCTGGCCTTATAACGCAAGTGGTGATCTGGCACAAATTTTAGTAGGAAGTATAAGGGAACTTCCTTTCTTCTTCTACAAAACTTATGGACTACATCCACTCAATTGGAATATTATAAATCATGGTACACTTTCTACTTTTTCTTCCAGTTGGGCTAATTTTCCGACTGATGGTGTAGGGTCTTATTCAAGTTCTCATACCACTATGCCCGTTCTAACACATAACATGGATGTCTTAGCCATTCTAGATGAGGCTCGTGCAAATGAAGGTGCTTCTGCTGCTCCTCCCAGAAAAACAGCAATTAAGAAAACTCAAAAAAGACCTAGGGTGGAATGGAGCAACCAAGAAACTAAAGACAATGAACACCCGCAACTGACACAGCATAGACTCTGAAAAGGGCTTACTACACTTGGAACGAACACTTCAATAGTTCTCGCCCTTCCTGCAGCTCCTACCCTTCCAGTGGAGTCCGCCCACTCTATAGACTTCCAAGTTCTTGCCACTGATCCTCCCCTCTGAGGTTCCAACAGATACAATATGCCCAGAACTGTCAATGGCTCATTCTAGTTCTCTACCACATGTTGCTTTCACTGGCAAAGCAGATGAATTCTTCCCTTGGCGTGACCTATTAAGGCTAGAGCCATCTCTTATTATTAGGTGCCATCTTCTAGCAATAAAACAACTTTATGCCTCAGCAAGTGAAAGAGGCTCTCCACTCCTATCCCTCTTCAAGTACTCAGTTATCTCCTCTTTCAATACTAGCGAGGTCTTCCCAAGCCTTGTCAGTAGAATATATGTAACACACCTAACCCATTTCCCTTATTGAATTAGGGTTATGGAGCATTGCAATGCAAACCATAACAATTACTAACATTTAACCATTCAAATATCAAATTAAATAAAATATAATCAAATTTAAATTTCATTCAAAACATAAATATAATTATTGACCTTAAATTGGGCCTACAAGGCCTTAAAAATAATTTAGGAACAATCATGTACAAATTTGAATCAATATAGAAAAACATACAAAAGTTTGAAAATTTTAGAAACAGGGGTTTCACAATTGTGTGGCCAGGTCATGTGACAGAGCCCAAACCGTGTGGCTTAAGGAAATGACTTGTGCTCAGACTGTGTAACTAATTGTGACCGTGTTAAAAATCTTGCACCTAAAATTAATAAGGCACACGGCCGTGTGCGTAGGCCGTGTGTGGCACACGGCCTTGTGCACCTTAAAAAGCTTCCAAAACAAGGAAAACTTTCATCCAAAATATAGGTACCAAGCCAAATCAAAACCAACCATTTCCATACTTCAAAAACATATTTAAACAAGCCAACATGACAAAACATTCAACCTAAGTGCCTAACCAAAGTGTTATCATTGACACCACAGTCCAATTATCAACCAAATTCAAATTTCATACCAAATTAATTTGCATTCAAAGTTTACAAGTTCTTACATTAAACACATGCCAAACTTACCGTCTTTCAAACACTTTCATGACATTTATACCAAATGTAATACCCCGAAAATTTTTACAGTAAAATATTATCCGTGATATAGTAAAATAAGGAAATAAAGTGACAAAAAGGGAATTTTTGAGTTATGTCAATATTGGGAAGTATATTATGATATATTAATTCAAGAAAGGACTAAATTGCAAAGATGAGAAAAGTCTTGTTGCGCAAGAGTAAATACTCAAAATTTAAGGGGTTGAAGTGTAAATATAAAAAGTTGAAGGACTAATGGTGCAAACATTTTAAGGGTGGAATGATCTAGAAACCAAGAAAAGTTGATGACTTAGGACCAAATTGAATAGGTGAAAAAATTATGAGAGACTAAATCACAATTTTACCAAATTAAGTGATGACTCAAGGATGGAATTCTAAAAGATCATGAAGGGCAAAATGGTCAATTAGTAAGAGAGAGAATTCTAGAATGTAATGATTATGTTGATGATATGTTAAATTAATTAATTAGATAAATATTATTTTATTAATATTTTTATGAGATGTTTATTATTATTATATTATTATTTATTTAGTATAAAAGGAAGGAAAGATGAAGAATTAACATCACATTTCCTTTCCCATGCAAACCAACGTAACAGAAGAAGAAGAAAAGAAGTTTGCTTTCTTTACAATTTAGTCATTCCACCAAAAATTCATTATTTTCACCTAAAAATTGAAAGAATTTTCATAGCCATCAAGAGAGAAAGATAGCAAGGAGATGATGAGGAGCAGGAATATCAAGTTGGATTCAAGAAATAGAAGCTGGAGGAGAGAGAAAAATCAAGTTAAAGATTGAAGTCAATAAGAAAAGGTAAGAACATCAAGATTTCAATATATTTTTAAGTTTAATATTGTTGAAAAAGCATGGAATTGATGTTGATTTAGAGTTTTCTTATATATGGTCTTATGTTCTTGTCATGTTAGTGAAGAGAAAATAAGAGAAAGTGATGAGAAATAGTGTAGAAAAAGAAAATAAGGGTGTTATAAACATGGTAATTAATATCTTGCACTAAAATAGTTCTGGACAGCAGCAGTAGTCTAACTTTGAAAAATCACCAAAAATTGTAGAAATCGAATTATAGGATGAATAAAATATGAAATTAAATATTATTGAGTTTAGTTTCTTATAGAAGAAATTATGTAAGAAATTAAATTGTAAATCATAATATATAATAAATTTTGTGAGACAAGGTCAGAATGATTTCAGGTTCCCCCTGTTCTGAATTTGAAAAATCATAAAAAAATGGATAAAAATAATTATGGGCCTAAATTTATATTTTTAGAATCTTTAATGATTCTAGTTTCAATAGAAATAAACGGAAACATTATTCAAATTCTGTATGAGGAGATAATTAATTTTTAAGTGAAGAAGGGTCACAACTGTTAGACAGCAGAATAGGGGTAACTTTAAAGAATAAAATGTACTTATTGACTAAACCAAAAATTCTGAAAATTTTATGGTAAGAAGATATATGAGTCTAGTTTTAGGAAAAAGTATCGGATCTTAATATTGAGTTCTAGAGCTCCAGATATAAATAATTTAGTGACTATGACACAGATGGACAGCTTGAATATTCATAAAAGTAAATAATAAAGATTATAGATAATGTTACTTACAAGTGTGTTATATACATTAAGGATGTGGAATGGAGAGGAGGAGGAGGAAAATATATATGAATATTCAGCTAGCATGACTTATTTGCATGTTTTAGGCTTAAGGACTAAATTGAATAAAAGTAAAACTTTAGGGGGCAATTTTGTAAAAATGTCAAAATGACCAAATTGAAGGGAATGAATTGTTTTATTATCTAAATTAATAAATTGAATGAAATTATCAATTTAAGATAGGGTGAAAATTGGGAAAATGGTAAATTACCAAAATGTCCCTGAATATTGACATTTCTAAAATTTCGCTAGGTAAGTTCGTGTAACTTGAATTATATTCTTAAATGCTTGAAATGTATGTTATTGATGTGAAAATAATTTGAATGTTCATTGTATGAAAATTGATGGAACATTGATATATTTGATAAAAGGGGAAGAAATCCCAGTTGAATAAAAGGAAATTTCGATGGATCTCTGAAAAGGAATTGACGGTAAAAAGGATCTAGCTTGGACGGGTGATGTGACAGCCCAAAATTGACCCTAGTCGGGAAGTGGTTTCGGGACCGCTAAACCGAGTCACTGAAATGTTTGAATGTGATATTTATTGTCTAGAATATGTAATTATGAATGTGTGAAAATTTCAAGCTTCGAATTAGTCGATTGCATGTGAATTTAGTCAATAGGACTTATGTGAGAAAATTTTAAAATGTGATAGGTCAATGCGTAAGGACCTATTAGTGCATGTGGAAAAAGGGGGGACTTGCATGTCAAATTCCCCCCTATTAGTAGTGGCCGGCCATGACAAGCATGGTAGACCAAGTGTGATGGGCAAGACATGTCATAGACATGTCTTGTTGGTGCATCATGGGTGGAAAAAAATAAAATAATGAGCATGGAAATTAAATAATGAAAGGGAATATGATGAAAACAAAAAAAGTGTGTGGTTGTTTCTCCCCTCCCCCATTTTGCCGAAACTAGAAAGAAAAACAAAGAAAAAAAGTGCTCATCCTTTGGTTCATCCTTGGCCAAAAGTTTTAAGGAGGAAGGAAGAAGAAAGGTTGAAGAGGTTCGGCCATGCATGTAGCTAGGCTAAGGTATGTTTGATGATGTTCCATGAGATGCATGCATGTTTTAGTTGTTAGCTTGAGTCTACCTAGCCCATGGTCTAAATCTTGCTATGTGATGGAAATGACACTCGGCCATGGATGCATCATTCTTGGTTGATGTTTGATGTTGTGGTGATGAGGCATGAAGATGAGTTAAGATTCGGCCTAGGTGGATTTTGTGTTAATGCCATTGAATGCTAAATATGAAGCTTGTTAATGATGCATGTGATGGTGGATTGATGATTCTTGACTCTCCTTTTTAGCATTTTTGAGTGAGCACATATGTGCATTGGTTGCTAGATGGGGAAGAATCGGCTAGCAAGTTGTGTGCTAAGGCCGAATATAACTTTTGTATGTTAATGAACAATGCATGTGTTAAATTGATGGAAAGGGAGAGGATGCTTTACTAGTGTATATATGTGCGTATTAGCCAAGTTTTGAACTTGAAACAAAAGGGTGTTTAGTCAATACAAGTGACCATACTTGTAGAATGTATTAAGTGTTGAAATCGGCCCCAAAATGGACATGCATATTCGGCCAAGGGGGAAAATTGGCTAATGTTGAGTTTGATTCATGATTCCGTACATATGTGACTTTAATGTCTAATGTATAAATATGGGCTAAGTACCTTGTGTTCCTCTTTTCGATGCTCAAATGATTAAATCAATTTATTTGTTTAATTAAGCTCAAGAGCAAAGGGGAAATAAATCCGATAAAGGGAAGGAAAAAGTGGTCGAATAGCTATCGGAATCGTTCGACAACACCCGAGGTAAGTTCTTGAGTAAGAGAGCTTAAATTAAGATTTGATTAGATCATGTTTTAAGCAAACAAAATCATGCTCTTTGTGTGTGGCTATTGAGCCGAAATTGCAAGAATGATAAATGTCTTGTGTTTGAGTTTTGCTAACGAAAACGAAATACGAATGTGCCATGATTTATTGTTAAATGTGCATGGTTATTTGAATGATGTCCGGGCTAAGTCCCGAAGGCTTTGTGCTAAGTGACCATATCCGGACTAAGATCCGAAGGCATTTGTGCGAGATACTAAATCCGGACTAAGATCCGAAGGCATTTCTGCGAGATACTAATTCCGGGTTAAGTCCCGATGGCATTTGTGCGAGTTACTAAATCCGGGTTAAGTCCCGAAGGCATTTGTGCGAGTTACTATAACCGGGCTATGTCCCGAAGGCATTTGAACGAGGAGCTATATCCGGTTAAATTCCGAAGGTACGTGATTTGGGAATGAATGATCTTGCTGTAAAAATTTCAGTTAATGCTCTAGAAACATCCCAACATTGAGGTATGTTTCGTATGTGCTTGAATTTAGTTGAGCCCTTACAAGTAAGTATTCGCTCAGTTGATAAACGAGCTACCGGCCTTTGGCTAAGTTGATCTTTTGTGTATGTACATAAGGGTTGGTAATGTGAAGCAAGTATGATATCGAAAATTTGTGCATATGAAATTATCCGTTTAGCTATATGAATGCTATACTTTTGTTGTGCTGGAATTCCTTGCTCAAAACTTACTAAGCATAAATTGCTTACTCCGTTTCATTGCTCCTCTGTTTTATAGATTTGGTTCTCCAGCTATCGGACTCGGGATCTTGAAGTCAAAGTCGCCCACACTATCAAAGCCCCTTTTTGGTACAATTTTGGTTGGACTTCGAAATGGCATGTATAGGACTACCCGTTTGTTGTGGGTCGTGAACCCTTTGGACTTGTATAATTTTGGATAGCCATGCGAAAATGGCTTATATGTGTTTGAGTATAATGTTATAATCATTCGGTGTGGATATGCTTGACAAGGATTAGCCATGGGAATGGTTAATCACTATCATAAATTGTGCTATTTATGCAAAAAGGGCTAGTTGAATCATGGAAACCATGAAATAGGTAAAGTCTACCTTAAAGGCAGATGCTGACAGCAGCAGTGATGTAGATTTGGAAAATCACTAAAAATAGTAGGAAGGGAATTAAATAGTGAATAAATTATGTAAACAAACCTTGATGAATCTACTTTCATAGGAAAGTAACGAAACAATCATACGGACAGTATGTTAAGAGATATTCAGGTTCTCGTGAGACAGGGCCAGAACGGTTTCTGGATTTCCTGTTCCGACTTTGGAAATTCATTATAAATTAACCAGAGATAATTAGGAGTCATACCATATATGTATAGATTCCTCTCTGAGTCTAGTTTCTATAGAAACAAACGACATCAGTATTGGAGCCCTGTACAAGGAGATATCCAAGTTGTAATGCGCAAAGGTCAGGGTAGTCGATCCCTGTAACATGGGATACTTTGACTAATAAACTGTACTAATTGGCCCGACCAAAAATTCTAGAAAAAAATATGTAGATGGGCATATGAGTCTAGTTTCAGGGAAAAATCACGAAACTGATTTTCGAGTTGTGAAACTCAAGATATGATTTTTGAAGCGACTAGTACGCAGATTGGCAGTGTCTGGGAAATATTTTTTATAAGGGGTTTAAAGTCTGTTAACACCTCGTGTTCGACTCTGGTGTCGGTCTCGGGTTCAGGGTGTTACATTTGATTGGTATCAGAGCTACGGTTTAGTCGATTCTAGGACTACCGTAATGCGTTGGGTCTAGCTATACATGCCATTTTATGTGATTACTTGATAGTGTGGTGATTTCTGACAATTGTAAATGTGTTTATTTATAGTAATGGATCCCGATCCCGACCGAGAGGTAGCTGATGATCTTGAGAGTGTAGCGTCTTCTCCCGCACAAGGGACAGCGCCGGCGGACTCTCAACCTAATGCTAGTAACCCGAATGAGGAAGCTAGACAAGCTTTCTATAGCGTGATGAATGATTGGTTCAACCAATACATTCGAACTAATACGGCTGTTCCACAACCTCCCTTCCCGACAAATACAACCCCCGAACCTACAATACCTCCGGTAACTGACCAAATAAGGTCAAATAAGCCCCCAGTTGACAGAATCCGAAAACATGGGGCTACTGAATTTAAAGCTACGGATAGCGACGATGCCGAGCAAGCTGAATTTTGGTTGGACAACACTATCCGGGTACTCGATGAGCTATCTTGTACACCCGATGAATGCCTAAAGTGTACTATCTCCTTGCTACATGATCCTGCCTACTATTGGTGGAGTACTCTGACTTCTGTTGTGCCCCGAGAGCAAGTAACTTGGGAGTTTTTCCAAACTGAGTTTCGGAAAAAGTATATCAGTCAGAGATTTGTTGATCAAAAACGGAAGGAATTTCTTGAGCTTAAGCAAGGTTCCATGTCGGTTACTGATTACGAGCGAAAATTTGTTAGACTTAGCAAATACGCTCGGGAATGTGTTTCGTCCGAGGCTATTATGTGTAAACGCTTCGAGGATGGGCTGAATGAAGATATAAAAATGCTCGTTGGCGTTCTTGAAATACGAGAGTTCGTAGTACTTGTCGAGCGAGCCTGTAAAGCCGAAGAGCTTAGAAAAGAAAAACAAAAAGTTGATGAGGGAACTGGAGAGTTTCGTAAAAGATCCTCGAGAAAGTCTCTTCAACAGGCATCGAAGAAATTTCGAGATGATGCGGGCCAGTTTAGAGGCACTTCGGGCCTTTTTAGATGAGACCGTGATCGACCCCCTGTGGGTACACGAGGCACTTCGGTCGCCAGTGTTGGGAATGAACGTCGAGACGGAACAAAATGTCGATATTGCGGTAAATGGCATTCGGGGAGTTGTAGATTCCCTGACCGCTCCTGTTACAAGTGCAGATCAGTTGACCACTTCATTAAAGATTGCCCGAGGTTGTTTGAACAGAATGAAAATCAGAGTGGGAAACTGGGTGCTACCACTGCTCGAGGAAGACCATCTGGAAATACGGGCAATGCTAGTGGTGGTCAGAGAGGATCTAGAGATGCTACGACCAGATCCGAGGCTCGTGCGCCTGCTAGAGCTTATGCTATACGTGCCCGCGAGGATGCTTCTTCGCCTGATGTTATTACCGGTACTTTTACTCTCTTTGATACTAATGTAATTGCTTTGATTGACCCCGGTTCTACTCATTCTTACATATGTGAAACCTTAGCATCCAGTAAGACTTTACCTATTGAGTCTACTGAGTTCGTAATTCGGGTGTCAAATCCCTTGGGTCGTTACGTGCTTGTCGACAAAGTGTGTAAGAAATGTCCCCTAGAAATTCGAGGTTCCTGTTTTCCGGCGGACTTGATGCTTTTGCCGTTTGATGAATTTGATGTTATTCTTGGTTTGGATTGGTTGACCGCGCATGATGCGGTTGTGAATTGCAAAAGCAAGACTATTGATTTAAGGTGCGCAAATAACGAAGTAATCCGAGGCTTTATTAAGATGGCACCTTACGAGGCTTTGTACGGTTGTAAATGCCGTACACCATTGTTTTGGACCGAGCTCGGTGAAAGTAAAATTTTCGGAGTTGATTTGATTAAGGATGCCGAACAGAAAGTAAAGGTAATCCGTGAAAGTCTGAAAGCAGCCACAGATCGTCAAAAATCGTATGCGGATTTGAAACGAAGGGACATTGAATATCAGGTGGGAGATAAAGTGTTCCTTAAAGTTTCGCCTTGGAAAAAGGTACTCAGGTTTGGCCGTAAGGGCAAGTTGAGCCCGAGATTCATTGGGCCGTACGAAATCTCCGAACGAGTTGGTCCGGTTGCGTATAGATTGATTTTGCCCCTGAGCTTGAAAAGATTCACGACGTCTTTCATGTTTCGATGCTTCGACGCTATCGATCTGATCCATCGCACATAATTAGCCCATCAGAGGTTGAAATTCAAGCCGATATGAGTTATGAAGAAGAACCGATGCGTATCCTAGCTCGTGAAGTGAAGGAGTTGCGAAACAAAAGGGTTCCGTTAGTGAAGGTGTTATGGCTCAAACACGGGATCGAGGAAGCTACTTGGGAAACCGAGAGCTCGATGAAAGAACGATACCCAAACCTATTTACCGGTAAGATTTTCGGGGACGAAAATTTCTTAAGTGGGGGAGAGTTGTGACAGCCCAAAATTGACCCTAGTCGGGAAGTGGTTTCGGGACCGCTAAACTGAGTCACCGAAATGTTTGAATGTGATATTTATTGTCTAGAATATGTAATTATGAATGTGTGAAAATTTCAAGCTTCGAATTAGTCGATTGCATGTGAATTTAGTCAATAGGACTTATGTGAGAAAATTTTAAAATGTGATAGGTCAATGCGTAAGGACCTATTAGTGCATGTGGAAAAAGGGGGGACTTGCATGTCAAATTCCCCCCCCCTATTAGTAGTGGCCGGCCATGACAAGCATGGTAGACCAAGTGTGATGGGCAAGACATGTCATAGACATGTCTTGTTGGTGCATCATGGGTGGAAAAAAATAAAATAATGAGCATGGAAATTAAATAATGAAAGGGAATATGATGAAAACAAAAAAAGTGTGTGGTTGTTTCTCCCCTCCCCCATTTTGCCGAAACTAGAAAGAAAAACAAAGAAAAAAAGTGCTCATCCTTTGGTTCATCCTTGGCCAAAAGTTTTAAGGAGGAAGGAAGAAGAAAGGTTGAAGAGGTTCGGCCATGCATGTAGCTAGGCTAAGGTATGTTTGATGATGTTCCATGAGATGCATGCATGTTTTAGTTGTTAGCTTGAGTCTACCTAGCCCATGGTCTAAATCTTGCTATGTGATGGAAATGACACTCGGCCATGGATGCATCATTCTTGGTTGATGTTTGATGTTGTGGTGATGAGGCATGAAGATGAGTTAAGATTCGGCCTAGGTGGATTTTGTGTTAATGCCATTGCATGCTAAATATGAAGCTTGTTAATGATGCATGTGATGGTGGATTGATGATTCTTGACTCTCCTTTTTAGCATTTTTGAGTGAGCACATATGTGCATTGGTTGCTAGATGGGGAAGAATCGGCTAGCAAGTTGTGTGCTAAGGCCGAATATAACTTTTGTATGTTAATGAGCAATGCATGTGTTAAATTGATGGAAAGGGAGAGGATGCTTTACTAGTGTATATATGTGCGTATTAGCCAAGTTTTGAACTTGAAACAAAAGGGTGTTTAGTCAATACAAGTGACCATACTTGTAGAATGTATTAAGTGTTGAAATCGGCCCCAAAATGGACATGCATATTCGGCCAAGGGGGAAAATTGGCTAATGTTGAGTTTGATTCATGATTCCGTACATATGTGACTTTAATGTCTAATGTATAAATATGGGCTAAGTACCTTGTGTTCCTCTTTTCGATGCTCAAATGATTAAATCAATTTATTTGTTTAATTAAGCTCAAGAGCAAAGGGGAAATAAATCCGATAAAGGGAAGGAAAAAGTGGTCGAATAGCTATCGGAATCGTTCGACAACACCCGAGGTAAGTTCTTGAGTAAGAGAGCTTAAATTAAGATTTGATTAGATCATGTTTTAAGCAAACAAAATCATGCTCTTTGTGTGTGGCTATTGAGCCGAAATTGCAAGAATGATAAATGTCTTGTGTTTGAGTTTTGCTAACGAAAACGAAATACGAATGTGCCATGATTTATTGTTAAATGTGCATGGTTATTTGAATGATGTCCGGGCTAAGTCCCGAAGGCTTTGTGCTAAGTGACCATATCCGGACTAAGATCCGAAGGCATTTGTGCGAGATACTAAATCCGGACTAAGATCCGAAGGCATTTGTGCGAGATACTAATTCCGGGTTAAGTCCCGATGGCATTTGTGCGAGTTACTAAATCCGGGTTAAGTCCCGAAGGCATTTGTGCGAGTTACTATAACCGGGCTATGTCCCGAAGGCATTTGAACGAGGAGCTATATCCGGTTAAATTCCGAAGGTACGTGATTTGGGAATGAATGATCTTGCTGTAAAAATTTCAGTTAATGCTCTAGAAACATCCCAACATTGAGGTATGTTTCGTATGTGCTTGAATTTAGTTGAGCCCTTACAAATAAGTATTCACTCAGTTGATAAACGAGCTACCGGCCTTTGGCTAAGTTGATCTTTTGTGTATGTACATAAGGGTTGGTAATGTGAAGCAAGTATGATATCGAAAATTTGTGCATATGAAATTATCCGTTTAGCTATATGAATGCTATACTTTTGTTGTGCTGGAATTCCTTGCTCAAAACTTACTAAGCATAAATTGCTTACTCCGTTTCATTGCTCCTCTGTTTTATAGATTTGGTTCTCCAGCTATCGGACTCGGGATCTTGAAGTCAAAGTCGCCCACACTATCAAAGCCCCTTTTTGGTACAATTTTGGTTGGACTTCGAAATGGCATGTATAGGACTACCCGTTTGTTGTGGGTCGTGAACCCTTTGGACTTGTATAATTTTGGATAGCCATGCGAAAATGGCTTATATGTGTTTGAGTATAATGTTATAATCATTCGGTGTGGATATGCTTGACAAGGATTAGCCATGGGAATGGTTAATCACTATCATAAATTGTGCTATTTATGCAAAAAGGGCTAGTTGAATCATGGAAACCATGAAATAGGTAAAGTCTACCTTAAAGGCAGATGCTGACAGCAGCAGTGATGTAGATTTGGAAAATCACTAAAAATAGTAGGAAGGGAATTAAATAGTGAATAAATTATGTAAACAAACCTTGATGAATCTACTTTCATAGGAAAGTAACGAAACAATCATACGGACAGTATGTTAAGAGATATTCAGGTTCTCGTGAGACAGGGCCAGAACGGTTTCTGGATTTCCTGTTCCGACTTTGGAAATTCATTATAAATTAACCAGAGATAATTAGGAGTCATACCATATATGTATAGATTCCTCTCTGAGTCTAGTTTCTATAGAAACAAACGGCATCAGTATTGGAGCCTTGTACAAGGAGATATCAAAGTCGTAATGCGCCAAGGTCAGGGTAGTCGATCCCTGTAACATGGGATACTTTGACTAATAAACTGTAATAATTGGCCCGACCAAAAATTCTAGAAAAAAATATGTAGATGGGCATATGAGTCTAGTTTCAGGGAAAAATCACGAAACTGATTTTCAAGTTGTGAAACTCAAGATATGATTTTTGAAGCGACTAGTACGCAGATTGGCAGTGTCTGGGAAATATTTTTTATAAGGGGTTTAAAGTCTGTTAACACCTCGTGTTCGACTCCGGTGTCGGTCTCGGGTTCGGGGTGTTACAGGTGATCCTATCCTGATATAGCCCTCCTGAAGAATACATGTAAATGGATTTAGCCTGGACGGGTAATCCGGATTAGGGTCTGAATTTAGCCTGGACTGGTAATTCAGATCCAAGCTCATTAGAGTAATTGTCGTTGCAGGGGATTTAGCCTGGACTGGTAATTCCGACAATACTCTATAAGTTTATATTACAAGGGATTTAGCCTGGACTGTTAATCCCACTGTAAGGATGAGGTTCGTGGGAGTGTGCTCTCTGATATGAAATGTGTAAGACCATGATTGAAAGATACCATGGCAACATGACGAGAAATGAATAAGACCATGGTTGAAAGATACCATGGCAGCGTGACATGAAATGAATAAGACCATGGTTGAAAGATACCATGACAACATGACAGAAAATGAGTAAGACCATAGTTGAAAGACACTATGGCATCATGTCAAAGATAAATAAGACTGTGGATGGGAGACGTGATGACATCTATTGAACAATTGATATTCAGGTAATATGTATCAGATGACGAATGGTTATATGAAATGGTTGTGTGAAATGTTTACAAGAATTGGTCATATGGAAATAAATGTACAAAATAGTTGTATGAAATAACTATGAAGATAGATAAACGAAATAAGAATAAGTACATGGAATATAATTTATGTTAAGTTTGATATAAACTTTACCGGAATAAATATACATAAAATATATGGAAATGATAGTACATGAAATTTGATATAATGAAATGATTGATATATACTTATGAAGAAACGGTAAGAGAATGTTATGTTTCATGACATGTACATATATGATTATCTTTGATATGTTGATACAAGGAAATTATGTAAGTAAAGACAATTATTAAACTCAAGTGTGACATGTCTAGAAATAAAGTATATAAACGTTGAATTTATATGAAATATATGCAAGTATACTAACAATGATGTTGTTTGACACTTAGACAAGTGTCAAGCTATTGATTGAATTGTAACATGTTTAATTATAAGAAGTATTGAAATGGTAAGTATTTAGATGAAAATAAAATTTAAGATTTTGTGAAATTTTTTTATGATCCCGATTTAATTCCGGTTGGTTTTTAATGTATGTTTGGGGCTTCGAGGGCTCAATAGAGAGACGTTATAATTATTTTCAAAATATGAATAATAAATGACTCAGAATTATCTGAAAATATTCAGTAAACTCCGGTAATGCCTTGTACCTATTCCGGCAATAGATACGGGTAGGGGGTGTTACACCAAATGGCCAAAAACATATTTAAATGAACATATACATATCAAAACCAAAGACACATACACAAGCAAACTAAAACCAAGCTTAAACAACTTTACACCAACCTAAGATGTAACACATGAAGTAAGTATCCAAAACATATACAAAACACACCTATTACATTTCATGCCATCAAGTTAAATCCACCATATATCAATTTCAATATCACTTTGAAATCTCTAAATCAAGCTATGATCAACCACATTATTGGCCACAAACAATCAACTTATAAACAAGTATAAAATATGCCAATTATAATGAACACTTATACACAAGTTACAAGATACTCCTATTACATGCCACATATCCCGAAGTAAATGTTTTCAAAGACTACCGAAGATAGCTGCATAGCGTGATGTTCCACTTGATCCGATTGATCGGTTTCGAAAAACAAGATCTACAAGAAATCAAGAAAAACAACATGAGTAGGCTTTTACGAGCTTAGTAGGCTCACAGGTTGAAACGTTAGAACTTACAGTATAACCATAGTTTTATAATTAACAAAATCAATAGCTAACATTAACCCTATCAATCACAGCCATTCAACAAGCGAGTTTCATAAATACAAGTCATTTAATCACCTTATTTATATAATATCAACTGTTAACAAGTCACGATAAAATATTAGAAACCATAAACACGTATACAAGTCTTTCACAAGAAATCATAACCAAATATCAGTTACCTATAATCATTAAATCATTTAAACATTAAAAATTTGACTCGATGAATGGTATAACAGATACTGATACACGATTATTCTTCTAGAACACACCAGAACACTCAAATGAGCTATCCATCCTAGAACACACTTGGGCACTAGATGTTAAGCCCGTAGGCTAACATCCCTCTGAAACACACCTCGACACTGAGTGTCAAGCCCGAAGGCTTTACATCTGCCCTTGATAACACACCAGAATCACTTTAAATATAGCACGATAGTCCGCAACCAATGATAGACTTTGGTAAATTTAGCGGATAGTAACATGACATGCCAATTGTATCCTATCCTATGTTCATTTGGGCTTAATACAGGTAATCATTTAACATTTGTCAATTCAATTCATTTTTCTCATATTATACCAATTTATAACAATTAAATTACATCTATATATTTATCAACATACACAAGTGAGAAATCAATATAATATTACGAATTATTCTAATTTAAACCGTATGAATTTACCAAGGCTAAACAAACAATGATTGTAATGTTAGGGGCAATTCAACAATTTTTCCTTTTCTGCGTTTGTTTATCGATTTATCTATTTCTTGAGCTATATATAATAATTCAATTCATTATATAGTTTCAAATACTTTAAAATACTTAAATTCATGTCATTTACCCTTTATCAAAGTTTTACACTTTTACCCTGAACTTTCACCTTTTATTCAATTTAGTCCATAAACCCTAAACTTTAAATTTAACATAATTAAACTCAAATCATGCTGACCAAATTTTCCATAATCCCTATACAGCCCATAATTATTCAAAATTCACAAGAATTTCATGTCAAATTTAATATTTTATAAATTTAGTCCTTTAACTAAAAATTAACTAAAATCACTTTACAAGATTGTCTTAATCAACAACCAAGGTTTCAATTTCATTATTTAATGGAAAGAACACCTAGTGTTCATCAATGGCAAGTTCCAAAACTTTTAACAGTTTTACAAATTAGTCCTTGGGTTAGCTAGAATAAACTACAACAATCTCAAAAACATAAAAATTACAAAAAGGAGTTCAGAAAACATTACCATTTAAGGACCTAAATTGGCAAAACCTTGATGTTCAATAATGGAGTTTTCAAGGCTTCATTTTTGGTAAAAGAAGGAAATGAAAATGGGTTTTATGTTTCCTTTTTATATTTAATTACATATATTTGTATTTAATTTTATTTTTTTAACACATATATTATACTATAATCAAGCATTAATCGTCCACCCAAAACAAAAAGGGTATAATTTCCTCGTAAACCCCTCCATTTATAATAATTAAGCCATTAATCAATAAAATTCAATAGTGATTAAGTTTTACACCTTTTACGATTTAGTCCTTTTTCTTTAATTAACTAGTCAAAAAATAAAATTTTTGAACCGTAACTTCACATACCAATATAATAACTCCGTAAATATTTATAAATATTTCTAGGCTCGGTTTATAGAAAAGAGGTCCTAATACCTCAATTTTCAAAACCACTTGACTTTAGGGACAAACCACTTAACTTTAAATATGATTCAAACAGCAAAAATTATCAAGTCAAAATTCTATATAATATAATATTTGACTCGTAAATATTATTACAAACTCACTAGTCAGATTTGTGGTCCTGAAACCATAATTTTTGACACCACTAGAAAAGTGGGCTGTTACAATATGGGCTTGTGAGTTGGGCCCTCCAAGAAGCATGCGAGCAAAACATTGCTAAGATAACAAGTTTGGAGGAATCTGTAAAAACTAGTGAACAATCTTTGGCTCAGCTACGTCAAAATCATCAAGAGGTTATAAGACAGATCAAAAGCCTCAACTCTTGTATCATAGCTTGGAAGGGCAAGTATAAAGATACACAAACTAAATGCACACAGTTGGAGGAGGAGAATAGTCTACTAAAGGCTAGAAAGTCCTATTGGGAGGAGAAACTTAAAGCCCAAGAAGAATGCCACATAACAGAGTTGGAAGGTCTGCGCCAATCCTACGAAGGAGCTTTAAGAAAACACCAAGAGGATACAAGGAAAAATTTGATAGAAGCCCTGCCTAAGTTAAGGTCTAATCTAGTTCTCCACACCTAGGTTGCTACAGGCCCTTTAAATCTAAGCCAAATTGATTTTAATTGCCTTAAAAAAGTCTCTATCGAGTCCCTGAACTTTTATGTCTACAATTCTAAGGGCGAGGACTAAAAAACTTTTTAAAGGGAGTGGAAACAATCAGTTGGCTCCTTTATCCCCTCTACACTTAAAGTATAGGAATAGGAAGAATACTTAGAAGGCTTGATAGGTTTGGAGCAAACCCCTACAACAGATGAAGCCCCCATAGAGCCCACTGATTTTTTAAACTGGAAATTTTGTTTTGCCTTTCCTTGAACTTACTTTTTTTGTTCCTCATGTAATATTCGTCTTATCTTTTATAAATGAAGTTATCATTTTCCTTTCCATTGTTTTTTTCTTACTTCAATATCAATCAATATAACAAAATATTCGCTATGCACAAAAGTTTTTTTTAACTTACCCAATGGATTACGCCATGTCCAACATATTATACATATAAGGCTGACTCTTACTTAACTATATAGGATCTGCTAAATTGAAAGCTCTGATACCAATTAATTGTAACAGCCTTTACCGGACCTGAATCATTGGGTACGGATATCAGATGTTACAACACAAAAACACTTTGCAGAAAGTTTTACAGCCAGCGTAGAAACCACTTTAAAACATACTCATTATTTCTTTTGTGTTGTTGTTTAATATAAAAGAGGATGTTTAATAATTACATTAAAGTTTTAAAGAGCATATAATGTAACAGCCCGTTTTTAGTCAAATCGAAACAGTAGTTTCAGAACCACAAATATGAGGTCAAAATAATTATTTTATTATTATTTTAATGTATACAACATGAATATATGATTGTTTGAAAATTTTATTTAGAAATTTTATTGTTTGAGTGTTTCATTTGATAAAAAGGACTAAATCATTTAAAGTGTAAAACTTGAGTTCTATTAGCTAAAAGTATCTAATAGCTATAGAACATTAAAGTAAAGGTCCTTATGTTGTAATTAAACCATTTCAATTGTGAGTGGACAATCGTGGGCATATATTAAGTGATTATTAATGTTTTAAAATAAGGTTAATTTTGTAATTTAGTAAAATAAGTTAATTAAATAAAACAAACATAATTTTATGTTATCATCTTCCTCAATTGCCAAAAATTAGAAGAAAAGAAGCCATAACTAGGGTTTTAGACATTCGATCACTTCTCCTTGAGCATGTAAGTCCATTTTTGTTCGGTTTTTAATGATTTCTATGTTTTTGTGATCGTTGCAACTTAATTTAGCTAGCCCAGGGACTACTTTGTAAAATCGTTAAAGATTTAAGAAGTTTCCATTGATGAATAAGCATGTATTTTGATGCTTAATGATAGATTATGAATGTTTGATGATAGTTATACAAATTTTGTTAAGTGATTTTTAGTGAAAAAGCAAATTAGGGATTAAATTGTGAAATGTGGAAACTTTGTACTTAAAATGTGAAATAAATGATAAATATCGGCTGCTAGGGGATTATCTGTAATTCAGATAGCATGGGTTGTGGTTACATTGCATGAATTTTTGTTTTAATGAAATAAGGACTAAATTGTAAAAGATGTGAAACATTAAGGGCAAATGTGTAAAAATACCTTAAGTGAATTTTGGACTAAGTTGAATAGAGAGATGATTAAATAAGTTAATTTTGGTTACATATAGATTAAGAAAAGTGAAACTCGGTTCTAGATCGAGGGAAAAATAAAGTTCTCGACTAATCGACTAATTTAGCCGTTTTTACATCTGAGGTAAGTTTGTATATGATAAATTTCATTATAATGTATTTTAAATGTTTTGATATTGTATAAACTGTATTACGAGACTACGGATATGTTCGAAAATGATTTGACGATGATTCGCAATTTGAAATCCTGGTTGAACCTTAGGAATAGATTTGGATACTAGTGACATGTCATTAGGGATTTTTGTGATTATGTGATCCGGGTGCTAGTCCTATACGTCCTACCAGTGGCTGAGTATATCGACATGTGTTGTGGTTACTTGACAGCTTGTGTGAGCAGCACCGTGTAGCTACATCTTGACCCACAACTTGTGTGAGCAGGCCCATTGATAGCTCTAGTTTGAGCAGCATATGTGATTTGAGATTGTGATAGCTTCGGCTATATATATGTAGCACTTTGGGTGCGAGTTTCCCATGTATCCAATAGTATTCCAAATGGTTCAATGGGTAAATGAAAGACGAGGTTGTGTATGAGATTGACACGGTATGGTACAGGTATGTACATGAACTGTATAAGCTTAAATCGAAGAAGTTATGAAGTTCATACATAAGATTATGATAGAAAATATGAAAGGTTTGTTAGTTAAATGAGTTATATGATGATATGTTCAAATTGATGATTTGTATAATTATGTTAAGATTGAGTTTATTTCATATGAGCCTACTAAGCTATATAGCTTACTTTGTTCAATTTTTCGTGTTTATAGAGATCTCAAAGCTAGCTCAGACTCGGGGATTGTTGAAGACTACATCACACTATCCAACTATCAATTTGGTACTTTTGAGCTTATGTTTTGAGTATATAGCATGTATAGGGATTTTGGGTCGTTTTGGTATATGTGTTGTTAATGAATTTAGTCATTTGAAATGTTTTGTAAATGTTAAATATTTGGTATTGTGCATAGCCATGAAAGTTGGCTCATTTTGGTTACTTTGGATGTATATATATGCAAATGGCCTTTGATGTGTGGTTTATAATTGTCTTGTGAATGGCTTATTGAGATTTAATACGGAAGGTAGAAATGGATTAATATTGGAGATGTATTATCATGTTATGTGTAGGCAAAAATATTGCATATAGTAGGTGGATTATTTAGATGGTTTTGGTTATGATTTTGGCATGAATGAAATGGTAAATTTTGAGGTTTGTGTTTATTGTGATTAATGGTATGAGACTAGCATGAATTGAACTTGTTTGGAGCTGGTTTAGCTGCCTATTTTATGCCATGAAATATGCAATTTGGTTTGTTGTAGGTTTATGCAAGATGGGTGGCAAAATGGATTGATAAATAGCCTATTTTTGTTCACACGGACGCGTGTCTTAGCCATGTGTCACACACGGTTATGTTACATGGTTGTGTTGTCCCCTGGTGTTGAAATTAAAATCAAGTCAGTATGCTCCACATGGCCTCACACACGGGCATGTGACTTGGCCATGTGGTATAAGTCAATATACCCTACAGGTTTGGCACGGCCTAGTACACGGCCTGGCACACGAGTGTGTATGGCCATTTTTGTGGAACACGGGCTAGCCACATGGGCGTGTGTGTTGGTCGTATGACCCAAGTCAGAGAGTTACATAGGGTTTATAACAGCCCGATTTTGGGGCTAGTCAGAATAGTGGTTTTGAGACCATGAATCTAACCCAGTAAAATTTGTTTTTATTATATTTTTATGGTTTATAATTCCACAGAATGGTTTCGTGAAAATGTCGTTCGAAAATTTTGACGTTTGGGCACTCAATTTAGTTAAAAAGACTAAATTGTAAAAAGTGAAAAAGTTGAGTTCTACATGTTAAAGGTTTCCAATTGCTATGACACTTTAAATTAGAGGTCCTTAGGTGGTAATTAGACCATTTATTAAGTTAATGGACAAAAATGGACATGTAGAGATAAAATTTCAAAGGCAAAAGAGGCATTTTGTTCATTTGGTAAATAAAAGAATAAAAAGGGAAAATAAAGCCAAAATTGTGTCCATCTTCTTCTACCTTGGCCGAATTTTATAAGGACACCATAGCTAGGGTTTCTTCAACTTTCAAGCTTGATAGTAAGTGCATTCTAGCCCCGTTTTTAATGTTCTTTACATTTTTGAATTCCTCGTAACCCGATTTACCTATTTCTACCATTATTTTGAAGTAGGGTTCATGTTTAAAAATTTACCCATGTGTGACATGCATTTGTTTTGATGTTTAATGGTAGAAAATGAAAGTTTGATGTGTAATAAACAACTTTTACTAGGTGATTTTTCATGAAAATACCTAAAGAGGATCTATTTGTAAAAGGTTGTAAAATGGATAGTAAAAATATCATTTGATGAAAAATGTGGGCTGATATGAGCATGTATATGGTTCTTCTAGGCTTGGGTAACAAAGAAAATGGATACATTTCATTTTACGAGCCTAGGGACAAAAATGTAAATTTGTCAAAGTTTAGGGGAAAAAGTGTAATTTTTCCATAGAATGATTTTTGGATTGAATTGAATAATGTGAATAATAGTTAAGCTAAATTTGCTATTATAGATAAAGAAAAATGAAGTTTGGAACTTGATCGGGAAAAGAATAAGGTGTTTGACGATTAAATCCATTTCTCCTATTTTTGTACCGAGGTAAGTTCATATGTAAATAATGCATTATTATTTATGCTTTAATTGTGTTATCATTGTATGAATTGTGATTTGCTCTTTGAATGAATTCGACAAAGTTTTGACAAGTGAGAAATATCCCCGTTGAACCTTAGGAATAGTTAGGATACAAATGTCATGACATTAAGGTTAGTTGAGATTACGTGTAGGACCATATCTGGGATATGGCATCGATATGAGATTTAGTGTAAGACCATAGCTAGGCTATTGGCATTGATATGAGACCCCATGTAAGACCATATCTGGGATATGGCATTGATATGATACTATGTGTGTGAGATTTCCTGAGTATCCTTTAGTATTCCAAGTGGTTCAACGGGTAACTTAACAACCATGTTAAAGTTATGAAAGATTATGGTATGTTGTGGAAGACAATGGTATGTTGCAAGTTGGTATAGGTATGTATAAAAAACTCGTGCTTAATGAGTTCGATATGTGATGAGCCCTTGGTAAGGTTTGATTGAGTAAGTTACGATGTTAAGGTTTTAATATCATCTATGCCAAGCTTGATTATGAAATTTGCAATGACATTTATGTTAATTTACTTCATGTTAAGAATATGTTAAAGTGTGTTTATGATGCCTATTATTTGCATAGGAACTTACTAAGCTATAAAGATTACTCCCCTTTCTTTTTCCCTTGTCTTATAGTTTCACCAAGCCAGCTCGGGGATTGAAGGCAGTCAGAGATCCATTCACACTATCAAATTATCATTTTGGGTACTTATGATTATAATATTTTAAGCTATGGCATGTATAGGGACTTGGTCTTTTTGTTATGTGTCATAGTTGATTTGGCCAAAAGTGTTTGCTTATGTTATTTGATAATTCATTTTGTAATTGGCCATTGAAATTGGCTAATATTGGCTTAAGTATATATATGCATATGATGATGTTTTCATGGATGTGTGAATTTGCATGGATTGAATTGATAAGTAGGTGATGTTTGTATGTGGCAGATGGTTGCATGTAAATGATACATTCATATCTTGTTTGTGGCTGAATTGGTTGTATGTATATACTTGGATCGGTGTTGCTTGTTGTTGTGTAGGTCAGTGCAAGAAAGGGTGACAAAATTGCTTGGTAAATAGCCTTATTTTTGTCCACATGGGTAGACACACAGACGTGTATCTAGGCCGTGTGTGACACACGGCTTACCCTATAGGTGTGTGATCCGGTAGTGTGTCCCCTGCATTTTGAATTTTAGCTTCGAATTGGTCACACGGGCAGAGACATGGCCGTATGTCTCAGTTTAGTCCCAAACCACTCCTAATGCATGTTTTGGGCCTCGTAGGCTCGTTTAAGGGATGATATGAATGTTTTGAAAAGTTTTAAATTTGAGTGGAAATTCATGTCTCGGTTTTGAATATTTTTTTGATTTTAAGTCCAGTAATGCCTCGAACCTTGTTTCAGTGTCGAATATGGGAAGGGGTGTTACAGGGTCGGACACGGGCTGGGACACAGCCTATGACACGGGCGTGTCTGTTGGCCGTGTGAGACATACGACCAGGCCACACGGGCATGTGCCCCCTGGTTTTGAGAAATTTTCTTAAGTGTTTTAAAGGTTTCCAAAGTTATCGGTTTAGTCCCAAACCACTCTTAATGTATGTTTAGATCCTCATAGGTTCGTATTAGGGACAAAATGATTGGTTGTGAATGAAATATATATCATTTGATTAATTGAATGTGAAATGTATGTTTAAAATGTGGTATTAGTTCGATAATGCTTCGTAACTCTATTCCAGAATTGAATACGAGTGAAGGGTGTTACATATAATGTTACAACATAAAACTTTGTTAAAGAAGAACTCTTCATGACGTAGTGTACTATACGTCATACTTCTATGATGCCCTTCGTATTCATAATATCACAACTTGTATCACTACCTTGGTGTAATCCTGGCTTGGCCCCTCTTGGCGTACCCACTCTTACAGTAGAACTTGAAACATAAATAAACACTTGTAAGTTCAAGCCAACTTAGTGAGTTTTGACCTAGATTACCTTTAAGTATTTCTAGTTGAATTTCTTATCTAGAATATTTTGGATTTCATTTTTGTTTTTGGCGAATACTTTCCTAATATTTGACATATACATATATGCCAACTTTCATACTTAATCAATCTACTCACAAGTCACTCTTTCGGTAGGTTCCAAATTTCACCAGTCAATACATATCTCATTTCCTTCTCAGAAAAACAAATGTACTTCTTATAAGGATCTCCATAAAGAACCTGTAACAGCCCAATTTCGGTGAAATCAAAATAGTGGTTTTGGAACCACAAATCTGATCTTAAAATAAAACTTTTTTTTATTTTATTACTCGGTTCGTATTATGTTAGAAATGTCATGTGAAAATTCCGATAAGAAAACTTTATCGATTATGTGCTTAATTACGAGAAGGACCAAATCGCATAAAATGCAAAAGTTGAATTCTAGTAGCTAGAAGGATCAAATAGCTATGGAATTCAAAACTTAAGGTCCTTTTATGGTAATTAGACCATTAATAAAAAGTTAGTAGATATTTTTGGATGATTCATCCATGGAAAATTAGAAAAAGTTTAAGGACTAAATTGGAAATCAAATTTATTAAAGATGATAAATTAATTAAATAGAAATAAAAATCATTTTTATCATCTTTTTCCCTAAAATATTCCATGGAAACCCTAAGAGAGAGAAGAAACTTTCTTGGATAAATTGGGTAAGTTTTATTGTCTCATTTTTAGTAATTTTGATATTTTTGAAACCAGGATAGCTTAATTTATCTATTTGGGCAATCAATTTAAGAAGTTATCAAAGTATGGAAATCAGGTCATGGATATATATGCTGAAAATTAGAAATTGATGGTAGAAAATGAAAGGTTGTTGATACATAAACAACTTTTACAAAGTGATTTTCGATGGAAACAAGATTTGGATAAATTTATAGCCCATAGCCGTCCACTTTAAAATGTTAAGGTTTAATTACAACTTAAATCCTCCTACTTTAAATATTTAGGCCATTTGTAAGACCCCAAACCCAGCCTCGACGTTATGGCCGAATTTGGTGACGTCACACAAGAGTGTTTTAGAAAATGCATTGACCTTCAAATCGTTCCCTTAATTAACTCTTACTGGGTTCCAGAAATCGTGTTCTAATTGATTCAATTTAAAACATCTCTTTTACGTGGAAGCTTTTGAAACCCAAATAATTAATTTTGGTAAAATCGTTTTTATTTACGAAAACCTTAGTTTTTAGGAAAATCGTATTTTGGAAAGTTGCAGTTTAAATAATCGCAAAACCATATAAAGTCCCGTATAAAAACCAAATAGTCCAAGTCTAAAATTACATCAAAAATCCCAAGTAAGCAATAAAACTAGATGTAATAAGAAAATCAGTCTAAAACTTTACCTGTGGCCACCCTCGAGTCCTCTGCTACACTGATCCGTCAAGTCTGGGGATCACCTGTACAGATTAAACAGAAAAGGGTGAGTTTTCACAACTCATTGTGTAATCCCTACAGAACGCATGCATACAGGCATGCATCAGATCATAGTCATAATCAGTCTGGGCTGGAGCCCCTCACAAAAATCAGTGTGGGCCTTAGCCCACTCAGATGTAGAATCAGACAAATATTAGGGCCTTAGCCTAATCAGATATAGAATTAGAACAGAACAGATTAAACAGAGTCCTACCCACCAGCCTCTACACATTAACTCTGTCTATCCCTACCCACTACCATGTTGTACCGAAATGTGACACATAATCAGATAATTCCATCTGTGCTACCAGATATCAGGCTTAGGAGCCTTTCAGAATACTTCCTCCATAGACACTAACCCAACCCCGATGCAATGCATCATACAATACATGACATGCAAATATGCAATTAACAAATCATACATACAAATCGATGTACATGCTAAGGCACATATAAACATAGTCAGATCACGTAATCATAGGTCAAGTAACTCTTACCGACCCTACAATAGGTCATAGTCGACTTGGGTGACTCGAGCAACCTTTCAGAGTATTTCAAAAAAAATGGGCTCACACGTCCATGCGGCCTACCCGTATGGACCCACACAACCCTTATTGGCCTTGGCCATGTGGCTCACACAGCCTGGCCTAGAATCCTATATGCCCGTGTGGTTCACTCATATGGGCCCACATGCTCGGGTGGCCTACACTGCCCAATTTATCAAGCTCGTGTCTAGCACACGGCCTCTTCGGCCATCACACAGCCTTGTCACACACGCATGGCCTGGTTCATCGATCACACGGCCCTAAACTGTGACAGCCATAAAGTGACCCTAGTCGAAAAGCGGTTTCGGGACCGCTAAACCGAGTCACCAAATTATTTGAATGTGATATTTATTGTCTAAAATATGTGATTATGAATGTGTGAAAGTTTTAGGCTTCGATTTAGTAAATTGCATGTGAATTTAGTCAAAAGGACTTATGGGTGACATTTTTGAAATGGGATAGGCTAATCTACAAGGACCTAATAGTGCATGTAATCAAAAGGGAGGACTTGCATGTCAATTTTTCCCCCCTAACATGTAGTGGCCGGCCATGAGCATGGGTGGACAAGATGTTATGGCTAAAACCATGTCATAAACATGTTGGGGTAATGCATTATGTAAGGATTAATAAAATAAAGAGCATGGGCAATAAAATATTAGTGTTAGTAGGATGAGAAACAAAAAAAAAGGATGTGTGTGATTGTCCCCCCATTGCCGTGAGTTGAAGGAAAAGAAAACAAAAAAAAAGGTGTTCATCCTTTGGTTCATCCTTGGCCGAAAATTCTAAGGAAGAAGGAAGGAGTTCTTGCTTCATGTTTGGTTTGGAAGAGGATTAGGAGGAGGTTCGGCCATACTTGTATCTAGATTAAGGTATGTTGATGTTGTGCCAAGAGATTCATGCATGTTTTTAATTACTAGCTTGAGTTCTAATTAGCCATGGTTCAAATCTTTGCTATGTCATGGGGATGATATTCGGCCAAGGTGGATTTTGTGTTAATGTCATTGCATGCTAAATGTGAAGCTTGTTAATGATACATGTGATGGTGGATTGATTAACTCTTGGATTTTCTTTTTAGCATTTTTGAGTGAGACATTAAGTTCTTTGTTTAACCATGATCAAAATTGAAATGGTAAGGTGTTGTGATGTATTCGGCCATGGTATATCCATAAGTATGATTTATGCTTATTGCATGGTAGGTAAGATTTGTGTTTTGGATTTATGTTTATGTTGGTTATAATCAACCTTGTGATTCGGCTCTTACACATATATATATGTTTGCACATGATGTATTGGCATGACATATATAATATCTCAAGGTATATATTTTCATATGATGGTGTTTCGGTTATGGAGTAAATGATGGATGCGTATTGAGTTATAATATGTAATGCATTAGTTAGTAAAATGTATGCCATTTGTATGTGGTATTAAGTATATAATTGGCCTCAACATAAACATGCATATTCGGCCACATGAATGAGTACATAGGTTGATGTGTTTGTTCGGCCATAGGTAAGCATATTGAAGGATTTATCTTGACTTAGAAAATTCGGCTAAGGAGAATACTAACTAATATGTTGAGTTGATGCATGATTTCACATGTATGTGACTTTAATGTCTAATGTATAAATATGGGCGAAGTGCCTTGTGTTCCTCTTTTCGATGCTCAAATGATTAAATCAATTTATTTGTTTAATTAAGCTCAAGAGCAAAGAGGATCTAAATCCGATAAAGGGAAGGAAAAAGTGGTCGAATAGCCATCGAAATCGTTCGACAATATCCGAGGTAAGTTCTTGAGTAATAGAGCTTAAATTATGATTTGATTAGATCATGTTTTAAGCAAATCAAAATCATGCTCTTTGTGTGTGGCTATTGAGCCAAAATTGCAAGAGTGATAAGTGTCTTGTGTTTGAGTTTTGCTAATGAAAATGAAATACGAATGTATCATGATTTATTGTTAAATGTGCATGGTTATTCGAATGATGTCCGGGCTAAGTCCCGAAGGCTTTGTGCTAAGTGACCATATCCGGACTAACATCCGAAGGCATTTGTGCGAGTTACTAATTCTGGGCTAAGCCCGAAGGCATTGGTGCGAGCTACTAAATCCGGGTTAAGTCCCGAAGGCATTTGTGCGAGTTACTATAACCGGGCTATGTCCCGAAGGCATTTGAACGAGTAGCTATATCCGGTTAAATTCCGAAGGTACGTGATTCGGGAATGAACGATCTTGCTGTAAAAATTTCAGTTAATACGCTTGTAACATCCCAACATTGAGGTATGTTTCGTATGTGCTTTGATTTAGTTGAGCCCTTACAAATAACTATTCGCTCGGTTGATAAATGAGCTACCGACCTTTGGCTAAGTTGATCTTTGTGTATGAATATAAGGGTTGGTAATGTGAAGTAAGTATGATATTGAAAATTTGTGCATATGAAATTATCTGTTTAGCTACGTGAATGCTATACTTTGGTTGTGTCTAAATTCTTTGCTCAAAACTTACTAAGCATTTAATGCTTACTCCGTTTCTTTGATTCTCTGTTTTATAGATTTTGGTTCTTCAGCTATCGGACTCGGGAATTTTGAAGTCGAAGTCGCCCACACTATCAAAGCTCCTTTTGGTATACTTTTGGTTGAACTTTGAAATGGCATGTATAGGACTACCCTTTTTGTTGTGGGTCATGGACCCTTTGGATTTGTATAATTTTGGATAGCCATGCGAAAATGGCTTATATATGTTTGAGCATAATGTTATAATCATTTGGTATGGATATGGTTATTGAGAGGTGTGGATATGCTTAACAAGGATTGGTCACGGGAATGGTTAATCACTATCATAATTTGTGCTATTTATACTAAAAGGGCTAGTTGAATCATGGAAACTATGAAATACGTAAAGTCTACCTTAAAGGCAGATGCTGACAGCAGCAGTGATGTAGATTTGGAAAATCACTAAAAATAGTAGGAATGGAATTAAATAGTGAATAAATTATGTAAACGAACCTTGATGAATCTATTTTCATAGGAAAGTAATGAAACGATCATATGAACAGTATGTTAAGAGATATTCAGGTTCTCGTGAGACAGGGCCAGAACTGTTTCTGGATTCCCTGTTTCGACTTTGGAAATTCATTATAAATTAACCAAGGATAATTAAAAGTCATTCCATATATTCATAGATTAATTTTTGAGTCTAGTGTCTATAGAAACAAACGGCATCAGTATTTAAGCCCTGTACAGGGAGATATCCAAGTCGTAATGCGCAAAGGTCAGTGTAGTCAATCCCTGTAACATGGGAGACTTTGACTAATAAACTGTACTAATTGGCCTGACCAAAAATTCTAGAAAAAAATTTTTAGATGTATATATGAGTCTAGTTTCAGGGAAAAATCACGAAACTGATTTTCGAGTTGTGAAACTCAAGATATGATTTTTAAGGTGACAGTGACGCAGTTAGCCAGCTTGCCTGGAAAATTTAAAATGGATTGTGCAAAGAAGTGATTTAAGTCTGCAAACCCCTCGTGTCCGACTCCGGCGACGGACTCGGGTACGGGGTGTTACAATTTTATTGGTATCAGAGCTACGGTTTAGTCGATTCTAGGACTACCGTAATGCGTTGGGTCTAGCTATACATGCCATTTTATGTGATTATTTGATAGTGTGGTGATTTCTGACATTTGCAAATGTGTTTATTTATAGTAATGGATCCCGATCCCGACCGAGCGGTAGCTGATGATCTTGAGAGTGTAGCGCCTGCTCCCACACAAGGGACAGCTCCGGCGGACTCTCATCCTATTGCTAGTAATCCGAATGATGAGGCTAGACAAGCTTTCTATAGCGTGATGAATGATTGGTTCAACCAATATATTCGAACTAATACGGCTGTTCCACAACCTCCATTCCCTGCAAATACCACCCCCGCACCTACAATACCTCCGGTAACGGACCAAATAAGGTCAAATAAGCCCCTAGTTGACAGAATCCGAAAACACGGGGCTACTGAATTTAAAGCTACGGACAGCGTTGATGCCGAGCAAGCTAAATTTTGGTTGGACAACACTATCCGGGTACTCGACGAGCTATCTTGCACACCCGATGAGTGCCTAAAGTGTACTATCTCCTTGCTACGTGATTCTGCCTACTATTGGTGGAATACATTGACTTCTGTTGTGCCTAGAGAGCAAGTAACTTGGGAATTCTTCCAAACCGAGTTTCGAAAGAAGTATATCACTCAGAGATTCATTGACCAAAAACTAAAGGAATTTCTTGAACTCAAACAAGGTTCCATGTCGGTTACCGACTATGAACGAAAGTTTGTAAGGCTTAGCCGGTACACACGAGAATGCATTTCCTCAGAAGCCGTAATGTGTAAACGTTTCGAGGATGGATTGAATGATGATATAAAGCTGTATGTTGGCATTTTGGAAATCCGAGAATTTGTGGCACTTGTCGAGCGAGCTTGCAAAGCCGAGGAGCTCAGTATGGAGAAAAGAAAAGCTGAGGTGGGAGCAAGGGAGTTTCGTAAGAGGTCTTCGGGGAAGCCCTTCCCACAGTCATCGAAGAAATTTAGAGATGGCTTAGGCCGGTCTAGAGACACTTCGGGCTTTTCTAGACGAGATCACTATCGACCCTTTTCGAGTGCACGAGTCACTTCGGTCGCCAGTGTGGGAAATGATCGTCGAGATAGAACAGAGTGCCAGTATTGTGGCAAATGGCATTCTGGAAGTTGTAGATTCCATGACCGCTCCTGCTACAAGTGCGGGTCAGTTGACCACTTTATCAAAGATTGCCCGAGATTGTCTGAACAGAATGTAAATCAGAGTGGGAAACCGAGTGCTACCACTGCTCGAGGTAGACCATCTAGAAACACGGGAAATGCTAGTGGTGGTCAGAGGGGATCTAGAGATGCTGCGACCAGATCTGAGGCTCGTGCTCCTGCTAGGGCTTATGCTATACGCGCACGCGAGGATGCTTCCTCGCCAGATGTTATTACCGGTACTTTTACTCTCTTTGATACTAATGTGATTGCTTTGATTGACCCTGGTTCTACTCATTCTTATATATGCGAAACCTTAGCATCCAGTAAGACTTTACCTATTGAGTCTACTGAGTTCGTAATTCGGGTGTCAAATCCCTTGGGTCGTTACGTGCTTGTCGACAAAGTGTGTAAGAAATGCCCCCTAGTAATTCGAGATTCCTGTTTTCCGGTGGACTTGATGCTTTTGCCGTTTGATGAATTTGATGTTATTCTTGGTTTGGATTGGTTGATCGTGCATGATGCGGTTGTGAATTGCAAAAGCAAGACTATTGATTTGAGGTGCGCAAATAACGAGATAATCCGAGTTGAGTCTACGGACTTAAAAGGGTTGCCAATTGTAATATCAGCAATGTTGGCCCAGAAATATGTAAGAAAAGGGTGCGAAGCATACCTTGCGTATGTACTTGATGACAAAGAATTAGAAAAGAAACCCGAATCTGTGTCGGTGGTTTGTGAATACCCGGATGTCTTTCCCGAAGAATTACCGGGTTTACCACCTGTTCGGGAGGTAGAGTTTGGTATTGAGCTTGTACCTGGAACTACGCCAATTTCGATAGCTCCGTATCGTATGGCACCAACCGAGTTAAAAGAATTGAAAGCTTAGTTGCAAGAGTTGACTGATAGAGGTTTCGCTCGACCAAGTTTCTCACCTTGGGGTGCACCAGTATTGTTTGTGAAGAAGAAGGACGGAACCATGAGGTTGTGCATCGACTATCGTCAGCTGAATAAAGTGACAATAAAGAATAAATATCTGATACAGCGTATTGATGATTTGTTTGATCAATTAAAGGGAGCCTCAGTGTTTTCAAAGATAGATTTGAGATCGGGTTATTATCAGTTGTGAATTCGAGATTCGAATATACCCAAAACTGCTTTCAGAACGAGATACGGCCACTACGAGTTCTTAGTGATGCCGTTTGGGCTCACTAATGCCCCTTATGGATTTGATGAATCGGATCTTCAGACAGTATTTGGACCGGTTCGTAGTTGTGTTTATTGATAACATCTTGGTCTATTCAAGAGATGAGACCGAACATGCTGAGCACCTGAGATTAGTGTTGCAAATTTTACGGGATAAGCAGTTATATGCTAAGTTCAGTAAGTGTGAGTTCTGGTTAAGAGAGGTTAGCTTCTTGGGCCACGTGGTATCCGCATCGGGTATTCGAGTTGACCCGAACAAAATTTCAGCCATACTTAACTGGAAGCCTCCGAGAAATATTACTGAGGTTCGAAGCTTTTTGGGGCTTGTCGGTTACTACCGACGGTTTGTAAAAGGTTTCTCGATGATAGCCACACCGATGACGAAGCTACTTCAAAAAGATGTTAAGTTCGAATGGACGGAAAAATGTCAGAAAAGTTTTGATCAACTGAAAACTTATTTGACTGAAGCTCCAATTCTAGTGCAGCCCGAATCAGGCAAAGAGTTTGTCATTTATAGTGATGCGTCCCTACTTGGGTTAGGTTGCGTATTGATGCAAGAAGGTCGAGTTGTGGCCTATGCGTCGAGACAATTAAAGCCACATGAGAAAAATTATCCGACCCATGATTTCGAATTAGCTGCCATCGTATTCGCCTTGAAAATATGGCGACATTACTTATTTGGTGAGAAGTGCCATGTATTTTCGGATCACAAAAGTCTCAAATATTTGATGACTCAAAGAGACTTAAATCTGTGACAAAGACGTTGGCTTGAGTTGTTGAAAGATTATGAGCTTGCCATTGATTACCACCCGGGAAAGGCTAATGTGGTTGCGGACGCCTTAAGCCGGAAATCACTGTTTGCTTTACGAGCGATGAATGTACACTTGTCTGTTCTACCCGACAATGTGTTAGTAGCTGAATTAAAGGCCAAACCATTATTGATTCATCAAATTCGTGAAGCTCAGAAAGTCGACGATGAATTGGTTGCAAAACGGGCTGAATGTGTTCCGAATATGGAATCCGAATTTCAAATTGATGATGACAATTGTTTGAGGTTTAGAAGTCAGTTGTGTGTTCCAAGAAATTCAGGACTCATTTCGATGATTCTGAACGAAGCCCATTGTAGCCGAATGTCAATTCACCCGGGGAGTACGAAAATGTACAACGATCTGAGACGTCAGTTTTGGTGGCATGGTATGAAACGAGACATTTCCGATTTTGTTTCGAAGTGTTTAATATGTCAGCAAGTAAAGGCGGAACATCAAGTGCCTACGGGTTTACTCCAGCCAATCATGGTACCTGAATGGAAATGGGATCGAGTCACGGTGGATTTCGTATCTGGGTTGCCAGTATCGGCAAGTAAGAAAGATGCGATTTGGGTTGTTGTGGATAGACTGACTAAGTCGGCTCACTTTATCCCCGTACGTACAGATTTTTCATTGGATAAACTAGCTGAATTGTATATTTCTCAGATTGTGAGATTACACGGGGTACCTATTTCTATCGTGTCGGATAGAGATCAGAGATTCACCTCGTGATTTTGGAAGAAATTGCAAGAAGCTTTGGGTACCAAGCTGCATTTTAGCACCGCTTTTCATCCACAAACCGATGGTCAATCCGAGCGGATAATTCAGATACTTGAGGATATGTTGAGATGTTGCATCCTCGAGTTTAGTGGTTCATGGGAACGGTATTTACCTTTGATTGAATTTGCTTACAACAATAGTTTTCAATCAAGTATTAAGATGGCACCTTACGAGGCCTTGTACGGGCGTAAATGCCGTACACCATTGTTTTGGACCGAGCTCAGTGAAAGTAAAATTTTCGGAGTGGATTTGATTAAAGATGCTGAACAGAAAGTAAGAATAATTTGTGAAAGTCTGAAGGCAGCATCAGATCGTCAGAAGTCGTATGCGGATTTAAAACGAAGAGATATTGAGTATCAAGTGGGAGACAAAGTGTTTCTTAAGGTCTCGCCTTGGAAAAAGATACCCAGATTTGGCTGTAAGGGCAAATTGAGTCCGAGATTCATTGGGCCGTATGAGATCTCCGAACGAGTTGGCCCAGTTGCATATAGGTTGTTTTTACCCCCTGAACTCGAAAGAATCCACAACATTTTTCATGTTTCGATGCTTCGACATTACAAATCCGATCCTTCGCACGTAATAAACCCCTCCGAGGTCGAAATTCAAGCCGATATGAGTTATGAAGAAGAACCGATTCGTATCCTAGCTCATGAAGTGAAAGAGTTACGAAACAAAAGGGTTCCGATAGTGAAAGTGTTATGGCTCAAACACGGGATCGAAGAAGCTACTTGGGAACCCGAGAACTCTATGAAAGAGCGATACCCAAACCTATTTACCGGTAAGATTTTCGGGGACGAAAATTTCTTAAGTGGGGGAGAGTTGTGACAGCCCTAAAGTGACCCTAGTCGGAAAGCAGTTTCGGGACCGCTAAACCGAGTCACCAAATTATTTGAATGTGATATTTATTGTCTAAAATATGTGATTATGAATGTGTGAAAGTTTTAGGCTTCGATTTAGTAAATTGCATGTGAATTTAGTCAAAAGGACTTATGGGTGACATTTTTGAAATGGGATAGGCTAATCTACAAGGACCTAATAGTGCATGTGATCAAAAGGGAGGACTTGCATGTCAATTTCCCCCCTAATATGTAGTGGCCGGCCATGAGCATGGGTGGACAAGATGTTATGGCTAAAAACATGTCATAAACATGTTGGGGTAATGCATTATGTAAGGATTAATAAAATAAAGAGCATGGGCAATAAAATATTAGTGTTAGTAGGATGAGAAACAAAAAAAAAAGATGTGTGTGATTGTCCCCCCATTGCCGTGAGTTGAAGGAAAAGAAAACAAAAAAAAAGGTGTTCATCCTTTGGTTCATCCTTGGCCGAAAATTCTAAGGAATAAGGAAGGAGTTCTTGCTTCATGTTTGGTTTGTAAGAGGATTAGGAGGAGGTTCGGCCATACTTGTATCTAGATTAAGGTATGTTGATGTTGTGCCATGAGATTCATGCATGTTTTTAATTACTAGCTTGAGTTCTAATTAGCCATGGTTCAAATCTTTGCTATGTCATGGGGATGATATTCGGCCAAGGTGGATTTTGTGTTAATGTCATTGCATGCTAAATGTGAAGCTTGTTAATGATACATGTGATGGTGGATTGATTAACTCTTGGATTTTCTTTTTAGCATTTTTGAGTGAGACATTAAGTTCTCTGTTTAACCATGATCAAAATTGAAATGGTAAGGTGTTGTGATGTATTCGGCCATGGTATATCCATAAGTATGATTTATGCTTATTGCATGGTAGGTAAGATTTGTGTTTTGGATTTATGTTTATGTTGGTTATAATCAACCTTGTGATTCGGCTCTTACACATATATATATATATGTTTGCACATGATGTATTGGCATGACATATATAATATCTCAAGGTATATATTTTCATATGATGGTGTTTCGGTTATGGAGTAAATGATGGATGCGTATTGAGTTATAATATGTAATGCATTAGTTAGTAAAATGTATGCCATTTGTGTGTGGTATTAAGTATATAATTGGCCTCAACATAAACATGCATATTCGGCCACATGAATGAGTACATAGGTTGATGTGTTTGTTCGGCCATAGGTAAGCATATTGAAGGATTTATCTTGACTTAGAAAATTCGGCTAAGGAGAATACTAGCTAATATGTTGAGTTGATGCATGATTTCACATGTATGTGACTTTAATGTCTAATGTATAAATATGGGCTAAGTGCCTTGTGTTCCTCTTTTCGATGCTCAAATGATTAAATCAATTTATTTGTTTAATTAAGCTCAAGAGCAAAGAGGATCTAAATCCGATAAAGGGAAGGAAAAAGTGGTCGAATAGCCATCGAAATCGTTCGACAATATCCGAGGTAAGTTCTTGAGTAATAGAGCTTAAATTATGATTTGATTAGATCATGTTTTAAGCAAATCAAAATCATGCTCTTTGTGTGTGGCTATTGAGCCGAAATTGCAAGAGTGATAAGTGTCTTGTGTTTGAGTTTTGCTAATGAAAATGAAATACGAATGTGTCATGATTTATTGTTAAATGTGCATGGTTATTCGAATGATGTCCGGGCTAAGTCCCGAAGGCTTTGTGCTAAGTGACCATATCCGGACTAAGATCCGAAGGCATTTGTGCGAGTTACTAATTCCGGGCTAAGCCCGAAGGCATTGGTGCGAGCTACTAAATCCGGGTTAAGTCCCGAAGGCATTTGTGCGAGTTACTATAACCGGGCTATGTCCCGAAGGCATTTGAACGAGTAGCTATATCCGGTTAAATTCCGAAGGTACGTGATTCGGGAATGAACGATCTTGCTGTAAAAATTTCAGTTAATACGCTTGTAACATCCCAACATTGAGGTATGTTTCGTATGTGCTTTGAATTAGTTGAGCCCTTACAAATAAGTATTCGCTCGGTTGATAAATGAGCTACCGGCCTTTGGCTAAGTTGATCTTTGTGTATGAATATAAGGGTTGGTAATGTGAAGTAAGTATGATATTGAAAATTTGTGCATATGAAATTATCTGTTTAGCTACGTGAATGCTATACTTTGGTTGTGTCTAAATTCTTTGCTCAAAACTTACTAAGCATTTAATGCTTACTCCGTTTCTTTGATTCTCTGTTTTATAGATTTTGGTTCTTCAGCTATCGGACTCGGGAATTTTGAAGTCGAAGTCGCCCACACTATCAAAGCTCCTTTTGGTATACTTTTGGTTAAACTTTGAAATGGCATGTATAGGACTACCATTTTTGTTGTGGGTCATGGACCCTTTGGATTTGTATAATTTTGGATAGCCATGCGAAAATGGCTTATATATGTTTGAGCATAATGTTATAATCATTTGGTATGGATATGGTTATTGAGAGATGTGGATATGCTTAACAAGGATTGGTCATGGGAATGGTTAATCACTATCATAATTTGTGCTATTTATGCTAAAAGGGCTAGTTGAATCATGGAAACTATGAAATAGGTAAAGTCTACCTTAAAGGCAGATGCTGACAGCAGCAGTGATGTAGATTTGGAAAATCACTAAAAATAGTAGGAATGGAATTAAATAGTGAATAAATTATGTAAATGAACCTTGATGAATCTATTTTCATAGGAAAGTAATGAAATGATCATATGAATAGTATGTTAAGAGATATTCAGGTTCTCGTGAGACAGGGCCAGAACGGTTTCTGGATTCCCTGTTCCGACTTTGGTTATTCATTATAAATTAACCAGAGATAATTAGAAGTCATGCAATATATGCATAGATTCCTTTTTGAGTCTAGTTTCTATAGAAACAAACTTCATCAGTATTGAAGCTCTGTACAGGGAGATATTCAAGTCGTAATGCGCAAAGGTCAGTGTAGTCAATCCCTGTAACATGGGAGACTTTGACTAATAAACTGTACTAATTGGCCCGACAAAAAATTCTAGAAAAAAATTTGTAGATGCATATATGAGTATAGTTTCAGGGAAAAATCACAAAACTGATTTTTCAAGTTGTGAAACTCAAGATATGATTTTTAAGGTGACAGTGACGCAGTTAGCCAGCTTGCCTGGAAAATTTAAAATGGATTGTGCAAAGAAGTGATTTAAGTCTGCAAACCCCTCGTGTCCGACTCCGGCGACGGACTCGGGTACGGGGTGTTACATATACTGCCACATGCCTACCACATAGGTGACCATACGCCCATGTGGCATTGACAGTTTCGTTTTCGGCTTTCGCTGATTCTCGTTGTCTGCGTTTTCAGGTACACACCTGGTTCCAATTGATGCTAAAATGATCTCTAAGCACTTCAGAATCTAAAATCTGACATTCCAACGCCCATATTTAGTAACGCTTACAAAACTTAAATGGAAATATAACGAGATGTTCAACCCAAAAGCTTCAAAAACCTTACCTTCGATTGAGAACAGGATTTCCATTATATTAAAATGTCAATGGCGATCTTTAGTCCCTCGATTGACTCCTAAACAACAAATAAAACACCTCTTAATTATGCAGCCAGAGTTATGTTATGGTTTACTAAAACGAAGACTTACCAAGCGTGCACAGTCCCACCTTGTACAGAAAAAAAAAATATACGAAAAAGAATGAGAAATCGAAGGAGAGCCAAACTCAAAGAGAATTCACAAGGGAAAAGAGCAGATTTTCGCAAAAGGGAAGAAGGAGAATAGATTTTCGGAAAAAGGGAAAACAAAAATGAACTAACGTCAAAAAGAAATTCTCTGGATAGAAGCCACAATTTTGCAAGATTCTGCTAACTCCCCACCAATCCACATCCTAACCACCCATTACTCAGAATCTTAGTAAAACTCAAACTCTTTACCAGATGATCGCGTAAAAATAATACCAAAGCAGGGATTTGAACACAGGACCCTCATCCAACTAACACTCCACTTAACCACCAAACCAGTAGGCCCATTCTAATATAAACTCATCAATATTTAAATAAAAGCCTACTAGCCAGAGATAAGGGTTAAGTCAGAAAAATACCAAAATTTTCCAAAGACTTGGCTTGAACTTGGGACCTCTCACACACACCCATAACACTTAACCACTGAAGCAAATACACAATTTGTGTCACAATTTCACAAAACCAAGAATTTAAAAAAAAAATTGGGGCGTTACACCATTATGTTAAGAAAATCAATAATAAGCATCTTTTCCATCTTTTACTATTTAACCTTTTTTCTTTAATTAACTATCTAAATATTAAAATTTATTTAATACGACACTAATGACTTTTTGAATATTAAATAAATGATATTTACGGACTGAAATGGTGAAATTGTGGTCCCAAAACCACTGTTTCTAACACCACCGGAATGAGTTGTTACAGGGCGAAACTATTACTGTTTTCTCGATGGATACTCAGGGTACAACCAAATCACGGTAGCACCGAAGGACCAACACAAAACAACATTCACATGCTCGTACAATACGTTTGCCTTTAGACGCATGCCATTTGGTTTATGTAATGCACCTGCTACATTTCAAATATGTATGATGGCAATTTTTACGAACATGGTGGAAAAGTTTTTGGAAATTTTATGGACTATTTTTTAGTGTTTGGAGACACAGAAATTGCTTAGCCAATCTAGCCAAGGTACTGAGGCAATACAAAGAAACAAACCTTGTACTCAACTAGGAAAAATGTCATTTCATGGTACGAGAATGCAGATGTCATTGAGAAACTCCCACCTCCAACATTTGTAAAGGGTGTTAAGATTTTTTTGGGACATGCTGGATTCTATCAAAGATTTATCAAAGACTTTTCCTAAATTACTATACCTTTATGCAAATTGTTGAAGAAGTTTAGCAATTTTGGAGAAGGATACAACATTCAACTTTGATGAAGAATGTTTGAAAGCTTTTAATGATTTGAAGAATCGACTAATTTTGGCACCAATTATCATCACACCAGATTGCAAATTTCCATTTGCATTAATGTGTGACACAAGTGACTTCGCGGTAGAAACTGTGATGGGCCAGCGAAGGAACAAAGTTTTTCATCCCATCTACTACGTAAGTCGAACTCTGACGGGAGCTCAATTGAACTATACTATAACAAAAAAAGAGTTACTTGCTATTGTATTTACTTTTAACAAGTTTCATTCTTATCTTGTAGGTACCAAAGTGATTGTCTATACGAATCATTCGGCAATTAAATCTTACTTCCCAAGAAAGATGCTAAGCCGAGATTGATCTGATGGGTACTTCTACTTCAAGAGTTCGATCTAGAAATTCAAAATAAAAAAGGGGTAGAAAATCCAGTAGCATTGAAGCCGCAAGAAGGAACCTCTCTGCTTATACCCATTCAGGAGACATTCCCAGGCGAGCACATACTTAAGATAAATCACATCCATAACACCCCATGGTTTGTTGATTTTGCTAACTATTTAGCTTGTGGTTTGATGTCACTTGATAAGACATATCAACAAAGGAAAAAAAATTTCCACGATGTGAAGTACTACTTTTGGGAAGATCCATACTAATTCAAATAGTGCACAAATTAAATGATTAGGAGATGCGTGGCAAAAAATGAGGTAGAAGAAATGTTATATCATTGCCATACAAGTCCAAGTGAGGACATTTCGGAGGATTACACACTACGACTAAAGTATTGCAAGTCAGATTCTTTCGGCCAACTCTGATGTGTATGCCTACGTAAAGAGTTGTGATCGATGCTAAAGGGTTGGAAACATAACCAACAGAAATGAGATTCCTTGAACAAACATTATTGAGGTATAATTATTCGATGTTTTGGGTGTTGACTTTCTTATTCCTTTCTATCCTTCTTTTGGTCACAGTCATATATTAGTAACAGTAGACTACGTATGTAAATGGGTTGAGGCCGAGGCATATCCAATGAATGGTGCTAGGGTAGTAATGAAGTTTTTGTAGAAACATGTGTTCACAAGGTTTGGAACTCCTAGGGCAATCATCAGTGAAGAGGGCTCCCATTTTGTGAACAAATGGTTGCTTGATAGACATGGAGTGAAGCACAAGGTTGCCACAACTTACCATCTACAAACAAATGGGCAAGCTGAACTGCCGAATAAAGAGATAAAAGGTATACTCGAAAAGGTTGTTTGTTAAAATCAACGAGATTAGTCCAAGAGACTAGATGATGCCTTATGGGCCTACAGGACAACATACAAAACACCTTTAGGGATGTCTCCCTATCGGTTGGTTTTTGCGAAAGCTTTCCATTTGCCTTTAGAGTTAGAATATAAAGCTTACTGGGCTCTTCAATAGCTCAACTTGGATCTTAAGCTTGCTCAAGAGAAATGGATGCTTCAACTTAATGAGTTAGAAGAATTCTAAATGTTCTCATATGAAAATGACAAATTATTCAAGGGGAGATTGAAAAGATGGCATGATAAACACATTCAAGTCTGAGAATTTGAAGCAGGTCAACAAGTCTTGTTATTCAATTCCAGATTAAGGTTCCTTCCACCTAAGTTAAAACCACGTTGGTCTAGTCCATTCACTATTCATCAAGTTTTCCTTTATGGGGTTGTTGAACTTCACAGTAAGAGATGTAATTTCATAGTTAACGCTCAACGTTTGAAACATTACTTTGGGGGTAAAATTGAACAGGATAAAACTTCACTTATTTTATTGGATTCCTAATTTTTTTCATTCTTCTTTTCAAATAAATGACTTAGGCTATATTTTCTAGATTAATATGTTAAAATAAATTCTGTCTAGGAGACTGGAACTTAAGCGGGACCGCTTATGACCCCTCTAATTTTTTTGGGAATTAATTTTAATATAATCTTCCAAGAAAATATTTCCTTAATGAAAAAATAAATTTTTAATTTGTTGAATAAAAAGGTCGATTTTGATCCAAGTTTTAGTTTTCTATTTAATTTTAAAATTATCTTTAAGTTCAAGTACTTAATTGAAATATTTTCAATAATTAGTTGCCTTTTTTGTAAATATTGAAATTAGATGTCTTTTTTGTAAATATTTTAGAACAGTTAAAATAAAGGTTTTAAATTTTTATTTTTAATAAATAGGATAATAATAAATAATATATTATTATTTATTATATATTATATATTATATGTTAACTGTTATTAACCTTGTACAGAATTAGAATTGTTAATTATTTTATCATTATTTTACCTAAGAGTTTTTATTTTTAATTAAATAAGATAACAATAAATAATATATATATTATATATTAAGTTTTAGTGTCTTTATATTGCATTAGGAATTATAATATATTTTTTTCTTAGAGTTTGAGTCGAACACTCCCTTACTCACTTTTTAAATACGACCTTCCCATACATCTTTGCCTCCATCACCATCTACCCCCCTAGTGCCGAAACCCTCACCTACTGCAACCAGCTACTATATGCTGTAAGTATAACCAACACCTACCACACGCACTAGCCATCCACTCAACTTGCACACACCATTGCTTGTGCCTGCCCCCTTGCACACTTTACACTTCACTGGCTAGCTGCACATGGCGTTGCTCACATAGCAACCACATCTTCCACCCTGCTCCCTCGTGCACTGCTACACCTTTCCCTCTAGTCCTTGCATGCCCTAGCTCGCACGTACCAACCTACGCGTGAGCTTGTTCCCTTTGCACCACACCACTTCAGCAACCTTCAAACACCCAAACCAACACCTTCCACCAACACCTAAAGTAGCATCAAATCTCCCTCCAACCCTAGCCCAACATCACTTTGTTTCCCTTTCATATTTTTTTCTTGAGTTAATATTAAGTTTTACAAAGGTGGTAAATTTTTTTCCCAAATTTTAATTTATCTAATTATTTAACTTTTCAATTTTATGAATTGTTAATTCCATTTACTTCTAATTAAATTTTGGGAAATTATTATTTTTTTCATCTTGTGTGATATTCAGATTAAATGATGCCTTGCAAAATAACTCATACCTCTGTCCAAGTTGAAGAATCACAAAACAAATTCCATTTTGAACAAGCCAAAGCAAGATACGACAGCATCTTCAAAAATCAACAAATACTTCCGAAAAAAGGTTTTACGTTAAAAGAAAGCAACTATACTGATTTCATGATGAGCATTTGACAAGTTACTGAAACTTTAAATTGGGGAGTGTTTGTGAGAAAAGACCTAGTGCAGATGAAGAGTTAGTCCGAGAATTTTATGCAAATTTGACCTTAAGAAAATTAACAAATGTATCTGCCCAAGAAATCAAGGTAGCAATAAACTGAAGTACTATTAATGAATTCTTTGATAAACCTAATTTCGAAGACAACGAATATTCTTCCTTAATGGAAAATATTGAGGTGAAGAAATTACAAGAGATTTTAGAAGAGCTACAGTTCTGGGTTCTAAATGGACAGTGTCAAAGCATGTGACTCACACTTGTTGATGAGAATATTTAACACCATTGGCGAAGGTATGGTTTTATTTTATTCGATTCAGTCTTATGCCTATCTCACATGAGGCTACGATTTCAGTACAATGGATGGTCTTTCTATACTAAATTATGACAACAAAGACCATTGATGTGGGAAAGATCATTCTAAGAGAAATTTGAAACTGTACAGCTAGACGTTCTAATCCAGCTTAATTTCCCTTTACGATAATAGTTTTTTGCTTGAAAGCTAAAATTCTTGCAAACGTAAAGAAGACAAAGTATAGCCAAGGCACAATCATAGTGTAACACCCCTGACTCGTATTTAACACTGGAACAGGATACGAGGCATTATCGAACTTACATCGCAAGCGAACATACAAAATCGAGTCATAAATTTGCATCCAAATTAGAACCATTTTTATTCAATCATAAAGTCCATAATATGAGCCTACGAGGCCCAAAACATGCTTTAAAAATGGTTCGAAACTAAACCGAGAACTAAGGAAATTTTTACAAATCCTGGAAAATTTTTTCCATGTACAGGTGTCACACGCCTATGTGGTTTGGGACATGCTCGTGTGGACAGGCCGTGTGGTCACACACGCCCATGTCCCTAACCTGTGTAACTCTCTATTTTGTAAGGCATGAACAAATTGAAGTCACACAGCCAAATCACACACCCGTGTGCTAGGCCGTGTGGTTAATTTAATTTTCATAAAATAGGTGCAAACTTCACACGGCCAAGACATACACCCATGTCTGGGTCGTGTCCCTCACAAGGCTAAGACACACGCCTGTGTCTCTACCGGTGTGCTCAATTCAGAGCATTCTGTTTCTCAAAATTTAGGTCAAAATGACACACAACCAAAACACATTCCCATGGCATAGGCCGTGTGTCACACACGGTTTAGACACACGCTCGTGTGTCTACCCGTGTGACAAAATAAAGGCTATTTACCAAGCCATTTGCCACCCTCATTCACACATACACATACGAGCGTGTGTCTACCCGTGTGGACAAAATAAAGGCTATTTACCAAGCCATTTGCCACCCTCATTCACACATACACATACACAAATTCAATGGCATAAACCATAGTATACTTAGGCAACCAAAATAGCTACAATCATGGCCAACACATGTCAATGCAATACCATCATCTATCATGCTCATGACATTCAATTATACCAAATTATACCAATTTCACATTCAAAACACCACTAAGACTCCTTTCAATTTGCATTAACTTATCAAGATAATCCATCTTACCGATAAACCAAACTCATCCATTTCACAACAAGTCATTAAGCCACAATCAACATTTAGCAAATCAATATGAACCACATCACCAAAGGGGCATTGGCACATACATGCATATATATATATGAGCTTACAATCAATTTAACCAAAATGAGCCCATTTACATGGCCAAATATCACATCAAGCCTTTGAAAATTACAAGCCAATACATTTGGCCAAATTCATGATAACACATATAAAAAAATGACCAAGTCCCTATACATGCCATATACTCAAAATAATAAGATCATCGATACCCAAAATGACAGTTTGATATTGTGATGCGATCTCTAATCCGAGCTAGCTTGGTGACATTATAAAACATGGAAAGTAAAACGGAGTAAGCTATATAACTTGTAAGCTCGTATGAAAGAAATAAGTAAATCTTACCATACATTTAACATTCAAGTAATAAATATAAGACGACGCAATTTACCATAATCTCATAACCATAGTTCATTCCATCACAAACTCACCTTGAGTTCATCATTTTACGAATTTAATAATCATAAGTTTTATGCACATACCTGTACCAACTCGTAATCGTTTCATACTTATTCTCATCTTTTACATACCCAACAAACCACTTGAAATAATAATATCAGATACTCAGGATCGATTAGGAGTATATGTGTTATGAGATAAAGGTAGCAATGGCTACATATGTGACATGTCACTTGTATCCTAATCTATTCCTAAGGTTCGATTAGGATCTCTCGCTTGCTAAAACATTGTCGAACGTGTCCATAGAGTCTTTTACACAATTCATATAAAATTAAAGCATTTAAAATACAATTATAATAAAGCTTATTTACATACGAAGTTACCTCGAATGCAAAAACCGCAAAAAGGATCTATTCGTTAATTATTTTATTTTTCTCCTGATCTACACCCGAACTCTTTTTCTTGATCTATAATACCATATTTAACATATTTAATCATCAAGCTATTCAATTCAGTCCAAAATTACGTTATAGCAAAAATTATATTTTTGCCACTAACATTTCAGCATTTTACAATTTAGTCCCTAGGCTCGTAAAATGAATTTCTTTCAATTTCATCACAAGAAAAGCCTAGCAATATTACTTGTACTCATAATAGCCCACATTTTTCATTTATTCACACTTTTATACACATTTTATGTAACAGTCCAATTTTGACCCTAATTGGAACGGTGGTTTCGGGACCACGAATCCGAGTTAGTATAATATTTAAATATTATTTTCTATGCTTAAAATGTGTGAAGTTGCTTTTGTGAAAGTTTCATTTAAAAATTTTAGTGTTTGGAGGTCGATTTAATTAAAAAGGATTTAATCGCGTAAAATAAAAAATTTAAGGCTTAATGTATAATGGCCAAATTATGATTGTTTTTATATTATGGAATATTAAGGTTGCAATTTGGCCATAAATAGGAATTAGTGGCCGGCCAACATGCATGGATTAATGACTTGAATTGTTTATTATATTTTATGACATTATGATATATTTTAATATATGTTAATATATTATATTTGATAAAAGATGAAAGTGTTCATCTTTCTTCTCATTTTTGGCCAAAACTAAGAGAAAGAAAATAAATTTTAAGCTTTGGTATTTTCGGTCCTTGCAAATTCAATTAGGTAAGTGATTTGAGTTCGGTTTTTATTAATTTTTACGTTTTTTAGATCGTTGCTATGAATACTATAAAGCCCATGCTTGAAATTTTGAAATTGGTTATGTATTCATGAAGTGTCATTGTTGATAGTTTGATGAAATTTATGTTTGATGTTAGAAAATAAAATAAATATGTTAGATTAACATTTTTGGTATTGGAATTTTTGGTAATTTTGAGCATCTAGGGTTAAATTTCAAAAATATTAAATTGAAGGATTAGATTGTGAAATTAGTGAAATGGGAGGACTTATATAAGCCTAGTGAACATTCGGCCCTAGCATTGTATATGCAAATTCTTCATATTTTGTGTTTTGTAAAAATTGGATTAAATTGTAAAAGTGCATAATGTTAGGGGTAAATTGGTAAATTCCTCAATTATGTGTATTTGGATTTAAATGAATGAAATTCTATTTGAACGAGCTTAATTTGGAACTTTGTAGATCAAGAACCAAAAAGATCGGACGTGGATCGGGGAAAATAAAAAATCGTTGAGTAGTTGAATTCAACTGTCCGTCGATATCGAGGTAAGTTATTAAGCAAATTTTTGTGTTGTTGTTGATAAAAATTTAAATCAAATTAAGTAGATAAGCCGAATTGAATTATATGAAAGGTTGGTGTTGCCGAATAAAAAGGGAATTGATGAATTTAAATTGATGTGTATTGAGTAATAGAATTTAAGCACTAAGTGTGCGAGTATTGAGTAGATGAATTTATATAAGCCTAGTGAACATTCGGCCCTAGCATTGTAGATGCTCGATATTTACAGGTGTGAATCTTGCACTAAGTGTGTGAATGTGATTATTGAGCACTAAGTGTGCGAGTTTAAATATCGAGCACTAAGTCTGCAAACTATATATATATATTGTTGAGTAAATATAAGCACTAGGTGTGCGATTAATTGAGTAGATCGAGAATGGTTGAATGAATTAAAGCTTCAAACTTCTTGAGGTACAACTATGATGTATAGTTCAAGTTTGTATAGGTGAGTATCGATTCTATGTGATGAATATTATAAATTGAAAATATGTATAAAGATAGATTGGTTTTAATGGCTTTGTGCTTTAATATATTAGTGTTATACAATAATGAATGCTAAATGCATTCGGTTTTTGTGTTTGTGAGTAATGTAGTATATTGTGGTTGAGCAAATGCATATTGGACTTAGTTAAAATTGAGCATATGATTAATAAATTGCTTTGAATGCTGTAAGATATTGACTAAATGATCTAGTAGCATGACTTAGTTAGATGATACTAGCCTATTAAATTTAATTTGGAGTTTTTGAAGCTTATAACTTACTAAGCTATGGTAGCTTACTTTGGATGTGTTTTTCTTGTCTCTATTTTATAGATTTTGGAGATCGTTACGTGACCGGGGATCGTTAGTAAAGTCATCCACACTATCTTCAATATTTTGGTACTTTTAAAAGTTGGTTTGGTACTTATGGCATGTATAATCTAATAACTCTTTTGGAGATGTTTAAATTTCATATATGTATAATGGTTAAGTCATGCGAAAATGACTTAATTTACATGTTAAAGTTTGGTTATGTTTGGTTGTGATTTGAGTTTGCCTTTATTTGTGATGCCTAAATTATGTGTATTTGTTTATAGCAATGATCAATTTGGGTTATAATATTAGTTTAGTAAGATTTGAATATGATGGAATAATAAGTATTAATCGAGTCTAAGTATTATATGCTATAGTGGTGTAAGTTTTTTTCTGGTATGTATATGTTGTGATAAGTGAGTTGTTTTATATGTTCTTGGATGATAATCGAAAATTTTACTTATAATTTAATCAATTATGGGTTGGATATTGATATTCGGTGGTAATGGCAAGCATGAATATGTTTTAAGCTTAATGATTGGTATTTATATTCGGTTTATTACATATATGATTTTGGTATGCATATTGAGTATATATATGGTTTTATATAGACGTTCAAAGTGATTGAAATGGACATGGTTATTTTACTTAAACATTGATGAGAAATGATGCACATTTAGTCTTGTTATAATGTTACTTCATGCGCATAATTTTTGTTAAGTACTTATATATACCTTATTTTGTAGAGTAAATATCAAGCATTGATGGCATTTGTTTTAACCTATTATTTGTTTTTAAATGAATTCGTAAAATGGTCAATTGACTTTGTAAGTAAGTATAAGCAAATGAGTTGTTAAGTTTATATATAAATTTGGCTTGGCAGCATATTATTGTACAGTTAAATTTTACTATATGAGTGTTCAAATGTTGTTGTGATCGTTAGGTAATACCTCATAACCCCTCTGGCGACTGAAATGGGTTAGGGGTGTTACATTTTATGGCTTTTTACAAATAAGTCCCTGTTTGTTGTTTTTATCGAAAATCACTTTACAAATGTTATTTAACTAACAATTAAGCTTGAAGGCTTGGCCAAACCCTAGCTATGGTTTCTCTTCAAAAATTCGGCTAGGGGACTAAATAAAAGAAGATGGACATATTTTATTTAGTTAATTTTGTCTTTATTTGCCAAATTACCAATTACCCTTAATGCATAACTTTAGAATTTCACCTAACCATGTCCATTTTTGTCCATTCTAAAGTGTAATGGTATAATTAACATTTAAGGACCACCAATTTCAAATTTCATAGCAATTAGACACCTTTAACTTATAGAACTCAAATTTTGCGCCTATTGCAATTTAGTCCTTCTAGTCAAATTGAGCACTCAATCGATAAAATTTCTTAACAAAAATTTCACACAATTATTCTATCATGCTGTAAACCTTAAAGAAATAATAAAATAAATATTTCTACTTTGGATTTGTGGTTCTAAAACCACTGTTCTGATTTGACCCAAAAACAGGTTGTTACAACTCTCCCCCATTAGGGATTTTCATCCCCAAAAATCTTACCAGAAAAGAGGTTAGGGTACTGTTTTCTTATAGCTTCCTCGAGTTCCCACGTAGCCTCATTGACCCCGTGTCATTGCCATTAAACTTTCACTAGAGCTATGCTTTTATTTCTCAACTGTTTAACCTCTCGAGCTAACACTTTGATCGGTTCTTCACCATGTCATATCAAGTCGAATCTCAATATCTGATGGTGAGATTACATGCGATGGATCTGATCAATATCGTCACAACATCGACACATGAAATTCATTATGAATTCTTTCCAGCTCTGACGGCAAAGCTAGTCAATATGCCACTAGCCTTATTCTTTCAATAATCTCATATGGTCCAATGAAATGCAAACTCAACTTGCCTTTGTGACCAAATCTAAGAATTTTCTTCCATGGTAACACTTTTAGAAACATTTTATCACCAACCTGAAATTTAATATCCTTCCGTTTCAAATCCACGTCTGATTTCTATCGATCTAAAGCTGCTTTCAAACAATCACCAATTACTTTCACTTTATCTTCTGTTTCTCTGACCAAATCAACCCCATGAATCTGCTTTTCACTAAGCTCGGTCCAGTACAGTGGAGTTTGACACTTGCAGCCATACAATGCTTCATACGGTGCCATCTTTATACTCGATTGACAACTATTGTTCTAAGCAAATTCGACCAACGGTAGATATTTCTCCCAACTACCTTCTAACTTTAAAACACAACAGCGAAGCATATCTTTGAGAATTTGAATCACTCTCTCAAATTGACCATCAGTTTGTGGATGAAATGCAGTACTAAAATTTAACTTTTTACACAACAGTTCTTGCAATTTCTTCCAAAATCGCAACATGAACCTTGGATCTCTATCCGAAATAATAGAAGTAGGCAACCCGTGCAATCTAACAATCTCAGTGGTAACTTGGATACGAAATCCATCGTGACTCTATCCCATTTCCACTCAGGTATCATTACATGCTGAAGTAAACCTGAAGGCACTTGATGTTCGGTTTTCACTTGTTAACAAATCAAACATCTCGCTATAAACTCTGAAATGTCTCATTTCATGCCTAACAACCAATACAACTTCTTTAAATCATTATACATCTTTATACTTCCAAGATGAACAGAAGACAACCATTATGTGCCTCATAAAGAATTTTCTGAATCAGTTCAGTATCTCTCGGTACACAGATCCTACCTCGGAACCTCAAACAATCATCGGATCCAATCTGGTATTCTGAATCACTATTCGATTTGCATTGAACTCTTTTAGTTTGCAACTCATTATCACTTTTCTGAGTTTTGCAAATTTGCTAAAGAAATACCAGTCTAGCTCTCAACTCAGCCAAAATTGATCCATCATCAGATAAGGTTAACCGTGTATTCATCGCCCTTAAAGCAAACAAAGACTTTCTACTTAAAGCATCTACAACTACCTTCACTTTCCCTGAGTGATAGTCGATCACTAACACATAATCTTTCAATAGTTCGAGCCATCTCCATTGTCGCAAATTCAAATCTTTCTGAGTCATTAAATACTTTAAAATCTTGTGATCAGTAAAGATGTGACACTTCTCAAAGAATAAATGGTGTCTCTAAATTTTTAAAGCGAACACAATAGCGGCTAGTTCCAAGTCGTGCGTCAGATAGTTCTTTTCGTGTGATTTCAATTGTCTCGAGGCATAAGCTATCACTTTACCTCTTGCATCAACACATAACCTAAATCGTTCAACGAAGCGTAGCTAAAAATCACAAAATCCTTTCCCGACTCAGGTTACACTAACACCGGTGCCCCAGTCAACAATGTTTTCAACTGCTTAAAACTCTGTAGACATTTCTCATGTGACACCCCTAATTTGACCCTAGTCGAAAAGTGGTTTCGGGACCACAAAATCAAGTCATAAAAATAATTAGCCGTCATATTTTATGTTTATTATATGTGAATATGAATGTGTGAAAGTTTTAAGTTTCGATTTAGTCGATTGCATGTGAATTTAGTAATAGGACTTATGTGTGACACTTTTGAAATGCGATGGGTTAATCTATAAGGACCTATTAATGCATGTTGTATAAAAGAAGGGTTTGCATGTCAAATTAGCCAAAAATCTAGATGGTGGCCGGCCATGCTATGGGGAAAAACATATTATAGACATTTTATGCTAATATGTGTGGGAAGAATAATAAAATATGAGGGGAGTGGGAGGAGAAACCAAAGTTGTCTCCCCCTTACTCCCCATTGCCGTGACTAGAGAAAGGGGAGGAAAAACAAAATTCTTTCTTTGTTGTTCAACATGGCCGAATAGAAGAAACAAAGGAGGGGAAGAATTTTTGGTCACTTGAGTCATTAAAAAGGTTAGTATATTATGTCAAATTGTGAAATTTTAACTTGTTTTAGGTAAATAATCATGGTTCTTACTTAGCCCATGCTAAAATTTGTAATTTTGATGGATGATTGGAGCATTCGGCTAGGGTATAAAGGAAGGGATTTTGATTGTTTCATCTAAGTATTGATGATGAATGTGTTATGGAAAGAAATCGGTCTTCCTAAGAATATGATTTGTGAATGTTTATATTAGTAATAGCCGAAATTAAAGAGGTTTGATGTCTTGAACAAATGTTGATTATATGATTCGAAAATGAGATATGTTAATGATGAAGTATAATCGGCCATGGAAGTAGCCCATTTTGGAAGTGTGATTTGTGGTATATTTTTTTGTGGTTGATTATAAAAATTTGGCTTAAGTGAGGTAATTGGTAAAAGATGTGTTTATGATGTAATACATATGTTCTCATAAGCTAAGTTATGTATATGTGATATCTTGCATATTGGTTGTTATGGTAAGGTTTGAGATATTAACGTATGAATATGTTTTGTTTGTGGTTCGGCAACTAATGGTTAAGTTGTTAAGTTACATGCTTGAGTTTAAAATGTGCCTTATATGTGGTTTATGAATTTGGTAAATGATAGATTGATATTTTGGATATTTCATTAGTCAAGTGATATTGTAAGTGTGGTATTATTTGATTCGGCACTTATGCGTAAAATTGGTAGTTATTATTTTGGTAAAATGTGCAAAATTTGGTAAGACCAAATTTTATACTTAAGCTTAAGTGAAGTTGTTAATGCTGTATATATATATTAACGATTAATAAATCATGTGGTTTGGCTTGACTTAGTAAATAGTGAAGAAATGCATATTTATACATAGTGTTTATGAAAGGTAGTTTTATAAATGTGATATGAGTATTTCGTTTGTAAATGAGTAGCAAATATGTTAAGAATGGTTCTAAAATGTATATGGATGCCGTGTGATTGTGTTTGATTGGGAAGTAAATTGTTTGATTTAGCTCAAGAGCTTAGAGGATCAAAGTCGGATAGGGGAAAAGAGAAAGTAAACGAATAGCCGTGGATATCTAATCGTCGACCACTTCCGAGGTAAGTTTTAAGTGATTAAACGTTGAGTAAATTCAATCATAATAGGACATAATGTGTTGATTTAATAAGATATGATGTGGCCATGATATGTCTTAAACTCAAATGGTAAGTTCATAAGTGTTTGGACTTGGAAATTTAAGAGCAAATTGTAATAATTTGCTTTGGACAGCAGCAGTAACGTGATTTTAGAAAATCACTATAAATTGTTGGTGTGGAATTATAGGCTGCATAAAATATGTAATCAAGGCTTAATTAGTCTAGTTTCTTATAAAAGAGACCTTGTGAGCAAAGAAATTTCCTATAAAGAGATGTTTAAAGTTGTGTGAGACGGTGTCAGAATGACTCCGAAATCCCCTGTTTGGTTTTTAGAAAATCATTATAAATTGTACAAAAATGGTTATAAGATAAAATTTATATGCTTAGACTCCTTAATGAGTCTAGTTTCAAATGAAATCAAATACAACACATTTTGAATTCTGTAAAATGAGAAATTTGATTCGTAGTGAAGAGTGGTCAGATTAGTCAAACAGTGAAACAGGGGAAACTTCAAGAAAAATCTGGTATTTATTGGCCAAACCTAAAATTCTGGAAATTTTATGGATGGAAGATATACAAGTATATATTCAGGAAAATTTAACGGAAAGTGATTTGGAGTTTTGTAGCTCCAGTTATAAATAATTTATGACTATTGCTCAGGAAAAACAGCTTGTGCTGAATTTGAGATTATGTTGTAAACCTTGATAAACTTGTTTTAGTTGCTCATAAGCTATTGATTAAACCCATACGTGAATTCTAAATTGTGATATTGGAAAATGATAGATGTAGATTCAGCCAAGACAGTGTGTATACGTGAAAGTATATGTGGTATGTGAAGTATGTTTGGATAATTGTGATGTGAATACATGAAAATTTATATTTTGATTTAGGATTTTATGTGATGGATGTGAACATGCGTATGTGTGATAAGGCCGAATGGCCAATGTGATGAATGTGAACCCGTATATATATGTGTGATAAGGCCGAATGGCCAATGTGATGAATGTGAACATGCGTATGTGTGATAAGGCCGAATGGCCACTATGATGGATGTGAACATGCGTATGTGTGATAAGGCCGAATGGCCAATGTGATGAATATGAACCCGTATATATATGTGTGATAAGGCCGAATGGCCAATGTGATGAATGTGAACATGCGTATGTGTGATAAGGCCGAATGGCCAATGTGATGAATGTGAACCTGTATATATATATGCGTGATAAGGCCGAATGGCCAATGTGATGAATGTGAACATACGTATGTGTGATAAGGCCGAATGGCCAATGTGATGAATGTGAACATGCGTATGTGTGATAAGGCCGAATGGCCAATGTGATGAATGTGAACATGCATATATGAGATAAGGCCGAATGGCCAATGTGATGAATGTGAACATGAATATATGTGGTAAGGCCGAATGGCTAATGCGAAACGTGTATGAGATGGATATGTGGTAAAGCCAAATGGCTAATGTGAGATATGTACGAGATGTGTATATGTATATATTGTGGCCAAATGACAAACGGTGAAAGGTGTGTATTATTAGATTTTTGGATGAGGCAAATGAATTACAAATATGACAGTCGATGTGAATGTTGTAACATGTGATTAAATGTACATGAAACTTGGAAATATATTCCGGGTAAGACCCGATGACTACGTGTGGAGATTATGTCCGGGTAAGACCCGATGACTACGTGTGGAGATTTTGTCCGGGTAAGACCCGATAACTTCGTGTGGAGATTTCGTCTGAGCTAAAGGTCTCACCGATAATCCGAGTAGAGGTTAAAGCTATAAGACTTCGTAATAAAAATTGCTTATAAATATATTCAATGCGAAAGGTTAAACAGGTATGTACTCCAAGTTTATATGTGAGCTTGATTTGCACTAAATCATAAGGTAGTTATGTGATGCATACGAGAGCAATCTATGAGACTATTCCTATGATTATGTGACATCGGATCAGTGTGAAAGGTTATGTGAAATCATACGATATATCTATGTCACATGAGCTCACTTTTATGTGAAAGTTTATCTGCCTATTGTATATGATGAGAAGTGCATATTCGGTAAAGGGATGGTATGCCCGAAGGAAGAGTGAAATAAAAATACGAACAACTATGTTATAATTTGATTGTTATCTGTTGACATTGCTTAAAACTTACTAAGCATTGTAATGCTTACTCCGTTTACTCTGTTTCCTCTGTTTTATAGATCTCATTGCGAAGCTACAGGCTCGGGGATCGTCAGCAACTAGTCACACTATCACTATCCATTGTTTGGTACTGCTACGTTTTGGATTATCTTATGGCATGTATAGAATAGACTAGTAGTGAGAGGATATTTTGGTTAATGTATATAAGCCATGCGAAAATGGCATCTTTTGAATGTGTACTTATAGAAGTTTAAATTGTATCCCTGACTGTCTCTAATACTTATCTAAAGGAATGTTCAAAAAAAAAATTCACTATTCTGATATGAGTTTCAAGACTGGTAATGCCCCTTTATCTATTCCGGCGACGGATACGGGATTGGGATGTTACATCTCAGACCACTCGAATTTCACATCTTTTTGTAATAATCTGGTCATAGGTGTAGCAATCATTGAAAATCCCTTAACAAAATGTCGATAATAACCGGCCAAGCCAAAAAAGCTTCTAACTTTGGATACATTTCTTGGTGGTTCCCAATCAACAACTGTCGAAATATTACTCGGATCAACCCGTATACCTTTTTCTGAAACAATGTGTCCCAAAAATCTAACTTCTTAGAGCCAAAACTCACTTTTGTTGAGTTTAGCAAAAAATTTCTTATCTCTCAAAGTCTGCAATACAATTCTTAAATGTCTGGCATGCTCAGACTCATCTCGGGAATAAATCAGGATGTCATCAATAAATACAACCACAAACTTATCTAAATACGGTCAGAAAATTCGATTCATCCAGTCCATAAAAACTGCAGAAGCATTTGTTAATCCAAACAGCATCACAAGGAATTCATAATGCCCGTACCTTGTTCTAAACACAATCTTCAGCACATTCGAACCTTTAACTCTCAATTGATAATAGTTTGATCTCAAGTCTATCTTCAAGAACACTGTCACTCCTTTCAATTGATTGAATATATCATCAATTCTCGGTAAAGGATACTTGTTCTTTATCATAAGCTTATTAAACTGACGATAATCAATACAAAGTCTCATGGATCCGTCTTTCTTCTTAACGAATAACACTAGTGCACCCCAGGGTGAAAAACTTGGTCTCGCAAAACCCTTATCTGTCAACTCTTGCAACTGAGACTTCAATTCTATCAATTTGGTCAGAGCCATTCTATACGAAGCTATCAATATCAGTGAAGTCTTCGGTGCTAAATCAATAGTAAACTCAACCTCTCTGATCAGTGGTAATCCAGGCAACTCTTCTAGAAACACATCCGGGTATTCACAAACTACCAGCACAAATTCGATCTTTAATTTAGAAACTTTCATATTCAGTACATACCAAGATAAGCTTCACACCCTTTTCTTACATACCTCTGAGCTGAAATCGACAAAATTACAATAGGCAACTCACTGGACTCATCCAATTCAATCCGAAGAATTTCACTATTTTGAAATTTCAATTGAATAACCTTTCATCTACAATTCACTATTACATCATGTAGAGTCAACCAATCCATTCCAAGAATTACATTGAACTCATCAAATGGTAAAAGCATTAAGTTAGCTAGAAAATAGTGACCTCGAATCGTTAAAGGACAACTCTTGTAAACTTTATCAACTAAAACATATTTGCCTAAGGGGTTCGACACTTTAATCACATACTCAATAGGCTCAACAGGAAAATTCTTACTAGATATCAAATTCATGGAAATATAAGAATGAGTCGATCCAGGATCAATCAATGCAACTACATTAGTATCATAGAGAGAAAATGTACCAGTAATAACATCAGGGGATGACGTATCTTCGCGAGCGTGAATAATGTAGGTTCGAGCAGGTGTTCTGACCTCTGATCTCGCAGTTAAATCTTTTATTGCACCTCTTCTACTATTCCCATTTCCAGTATTTCTTGGTGGCTTCCCTCTAGTGGCAGTGGCACTCGGTCTTGCATTCTAAAAATTAGCTTTCTCAGCAGATTCAGGGAAATCTCGAATGAAGTGATCTAGAGAGTCATATTTAAAGCAAGCCTGGTTATTCATTCTACATTCACGGGGATTTCATCTACCACAATGTTGACATTCAGGTCTATTAGACCTAACATTACCAACGCTCGCTATTGGCATAGTTTGGGCCTTCGAACCCGAATATTGCTTCCCACGATCTCTGTTAGGATACCCAGCTGAAACACTCGAACAAGTATACAAATCCCTTGATTTCTTTGATGAAGATTGAAATGACTTATTCATCGGTCTTTTTCTCAGTTCTCTAGTCTCAAGCTCAGCTTTTCTATTTTCATTGCTCAACTCTTCGGCTTTGCAAACTCGGTCGACTAGCATAACAAATTCTTTCAACTCTAAAATCCAAACTAATAGCCTAACAACCTCATTCAACCCATCTTCGAATCTTTTACACATGATGGCCTTGGTGGAAACACATTCTCGAGCATACTTATTGAGCCTAACAAACTCTCGCTCACATTCAGTCACAGACATATGGCCTTGTTTCAGCTCTAAAAATTCTTTGCGTTTTTTATCAATGAACCGTTGACTGATATATTTCTTTCTGAACTCATCTTGAAAGGATTCCCAGGTAACTCTTTTTCTCGGTACCACGGACACAAGAGTATTCCACCAATAATATTCCAAGTCCCTCAGAAGTGATATGGCACATTTCAAGCACTCATTCAGCGTGAAAGAAAGCTCATCAAATAATGATTAAATAAACCACAATAAATTAGAATAATTAGTGTCTTATTTTATTACTAAGAATTGTCTACTTAAATAGAGGGTTTATAAGGTTTTATTCTTGTAGACTAAGAAACTAAAACTAACTTGTAGAATAAGAAACTATAATTAAAGAAACTAAAATTAAGTGCTTTTATTTGCAATAAAATACTTCCTAGGAATATTACTAAAAGTTATTTATCTTCATATCATCTTTGGTGCTTTTGACTTCTTGTCTTGCCCACAAAGGCATTCATAACATTACTCCCTTCTTGGAAAAAGAGATTGTTCACAAGCTCAGGATTGCATAGTTTGTGCATAATTTTTGGAGATTATTAGAATATACCCATTCTTTGCCCATACCTTGCCCATACCTTTCCCATACCTACCCATACCTTGGAAAGGTCAAAGTTATGGGCATCAAATATTTATTTAGTGTTAGGCATGGAATAATAGCAATTTTTGGTCCCTAAGTGAATAGGGATTTTGCAAGGTGGCCCTTGAACCTCAACTATAAATAGGCCAACCATTGCTCATTCTCATCATCCCACATTTGCCATTCTCTACTTAAGGCATTGTTCTCTCTCCCTATTTGTAAAGTTTCACTTGTATTTTGGAGTGAAATATATTTGGTAGTGCCCGAGGACGTAGGCAAGATTTGCCGAACCTCGTTAAAATTCTGGTGTTCTTTACTATTTATTATTCATATTTCGTGAATGTGATTGCAGTGATTTATTGTGCTATTAAATTACGCAAGTGAGATAAGTCAAAGGCTTCTTTGGATCTTAGATTAGCATCCCTTTTGGGCCTCAAGGTAGGACATTGTCCAATACTCTATTCAAACACCTTTTCAACATAGATAAATTGACATCCTTAGTAGCTCTTCATAATATCTATGATGTGAATCATCATCATTACCAACCTTACCTCATGTATAACTTAATTATTATAATAAATATCATTAATTTAAACTCGCTCAATTAATATGTTCTTATTCTAAAACTCTACTCTCTCGGGATCATCGTCAACATTAGCTCTAAACTATTCAGCCCATTATTTTCTTATCTTATCAACTGGAGGCTTGTTCGGTCTTAAAAATTCCACACCTTGGGGAGCTATGGGAACCGGTTGGGGTTAGGTGGGGTAGAGGATGTTGGCAGCTGGATTTGTTCGAACAAACTCGGCAAACCACTCATTCATCCTTTGGAATAAGGCTTCTTTAGCCTCTCCTCTCTAACTAACCATCTATTTTCAGATGGCGCTGTCCCTTGGGTGGGAGCCGACGCATTACTTTCAAAATCATTAGCTACATCTTGGTCAGGATCCATTTACTATATGAAGGCACAATTTTAAATTTTTAGGAGTCGTCACACTATCACAATTTATATATAGCATCAATAGCTAGACTCTCACACATGCTACGCTAGTCCAAAAATCGACTAAACCGTAGTTTTGATACAACTAAATGTAACACCCCTTACCAGTATTCAACGCCAGAATAGGATACGAGGCATTACCGGACTTACATCGCAAGCGAACATACAAAATCGAGTCATAAATTTGCATCCAAATTAGAACTATTTGTATTCAATCAGAAAGTCCCTAATACAATCCTACGAGGCCCAAAACATGCTTTAAAAATGGTTCGGAACTAAACCGAGAACTTAGGAATTTTTTACAAAACCTAGAAAATTTTTTCCATGTGTAGGGGTCACACGTTCTTATGGTTTGGGACACAGCCATGTGGGCAGGCCGTGTCGCCCGTGTCCCTAACTAATGTAACTCTTTGTTTTGCAAGGCATGAACAAATTAAAGTCACACGGCCAAATCACACGCCCGTGTGCTAGGCTGTGTGGTTAATTTAATTTTCAAAAAATAGGTACAAACTTCACACGGCTAGGACACACGCCTATGTCTGAGGCTGTGTCTCTCACACGACTAAAACACACGCCCGTGTCTCTACCCGTGTGCTCAATTCAGAGTATTCTATTTCTCAAAATTTAGGTACAGGGGACACACGGCCAAAACAAATGCCCATGGCATAGGCCGTGTGTCACACACGATTTAGACACATGCCTGTGTGTCTACCCGTATGGACAAAATAAAGGCTATTTACCAAGCCATTTGCCACCCTCATTCACACATACACATACACAAATTCAATAGCATAAACCATGGTATACTTAGGCAACCAAACATCTACAATCATGGCTAACATGTGTCAGTGGAATACCATCATCTATCATGCTCATGACATTCCACTATACCAAATTATACCAATTTCACATTCAAAACACCACTAAGACTTCTTCAATTTACTTTAACTTATCAAGATAATCCATCTTACCGATAAACCAAACTCACCCATTTCACAACAAGTCATTAAGCCACAATCAACATTTAGCAAATCAATATAAACCACATCACCACAGGGGTATTGGCACATACATGCATATATATATATGATCTTACAATCAATTTAACCAAAATGAGCCCATTTACATGGCCAAATACTACATCAAGCCTTTGAAAATTACAAGCCAATACATTTGACCAAATTCATGATAACACATATAAAAAAATGACCAAGTCCCTAAACATGCCATATACTCAAAATAATAAGATCATCGATACCCAAAATGACAGTTTGATATTGTGATGCGATCTCTAATCCGAGCTAGCTTGGTGACACTATAAAACATGGAAAGTAAAACGGAGTAAGCTATATAACTTGTAAGCTCGTATGAAAGAAATAAGAAAGTCTTACCATACATTTAACATTCAAATAATAAATATAAGACGATGTAATTTACCATAATCTCATAGCCATAGTTCATTCCATCACAAACCCACCTTGAGTTCATCATTTCGTGAATTTAATAATCATAAGTTTTATGCACATACCTGTACCAACTCGTAATGGCTTCATACTTATTCTCATCTTTGACATACCCAATGAACCACTCGGAATAATAATATCGGATACTCAGGAAACCTTGCACACAAGGTCTCACATATGTAGCCATTGCTTCCTCTATCTCATAATAAATATATGCTTGCTCTCGCGCCATCAACGGGCATGCTCACACATGATGTCAGTCAAGACGTAGCTACATTGTGCTACTCACACTAGCTGTCAAGTAACAGCAACCTATGCTGATATACTCAGCCACCGGTAGGACGTATAGGACCAGCACCCGGATCACATAACATAAAACCCTAGTGACATGTCATTTGTATCCTAATCTATTCCTAAGGTTCGATTGGGATTTCTCACTTGCTAAAACATTGTCGAATGTGTCCATAGAGTCGTTTACACAATTCATATAAAATTAAAGCATTTAAAATACAGTTATAATAAAGCTTACTTACATACGAACTTACCCCGAATGCAAAAAGGGCAAAAAGGATCTATTCGTTAATTATTTTATTTTTCCCCCGATCTACACCCGAAATTTGTTTTTCTTTATCTATAATACTACATTTAACTTATTTAATCATCAAGCTATTCAATTCAGTCCAAAATCACATTATGGAAAAAATTACATTTTGCCCCTAACATTTCAAAATTTTACAATTTAGTCCCTAGGCTCGTAAAATGAATTTTTTTCAATTTCATCACAACCCAAGCCTAACTTAATATTACTTGTGCTCATAATAGCCCACATTTTTTATTTATTCACACTTTTCTACACATTTTATGGTCTTTTACAAATAAGTCCCTATTTGACATTTTTATCGAACATCACTTTACAAATGTTGTTTAACTAACAACAAACATGCATTTTCTACCATCGAACATAAAAGTACAAACATATTCAACATGGGTAAAATTTTATACTTTTACTTTCTTTCAAATTAGTCCTTGAAATAGCTAGATCAAGCTACAACAATCTCAAAAATATAAAAATCATTAAAAACGAGTACAATTGAGCTTGAAAGCTTGGCCAAACCCTAGCTATGGTTTCTCTTCAAACATTCGGCTAGGGGACTAAATTGAAGAAGATGGACATCTTTTCTTTAGTTAATTTTGTCTTTATTTGCCAAATTACCAATTTACCCTTAATGCATAGCTTTAAAATTGCACCTAACCATGTCCATTTTTGTCCATCTTAAGTATAATGTCTAATTGCCATTTAAGGACCTTAAATTTAAAATTTAATAGCAATTAGACACCTTTACCTTATAGAACTCAAATTTTCCACCTATTACAATTTAGTCCTTCTAGTCAAATTGCGCACTCAATCGATAAAATTTCTTAACGAAATTTTCACACAATTATTCTATCATGCTGTAGACCTTAAATAAATAATAAAATAAATATTTCTACTTCGAATTTGTGATTCCAAAACCACTGTTCTGATTTGACCCAAAAACGGGTTGTTACACACAAATTGAGACCTTGTTCGAGTAGCAGGAAATTTTATTCTTCAATAGTAATCTAAATCGAGTGATGAACAAAAGAAGAATAAATTCCTATAGAGACAGAACCAATACAACCAGTTGAAATTCCTGATTTGGTAGAGCTAACTAAACCAATTTTTGAACCTGACATGGCTACCCTAACATTTAGAACTCGTTCACCTTGCCTAGATCTTCATAATGAGATGTCAAATTTGATGGACATAATGCAACATATGCAGTGGCAATAAAAATTTTATTGGAGATATTCAAAAATACCGGATGACTTAATTAGAGCTGCTTTTACAAAAACAGTTCATGATCAATTTGTTTTTGTGCCTGAATTTCCAGATTTTATATTAGAACCATGGACTCTAATATCAAAGATGGAATGAGGCGATTCAAGAAAAAACAAGGACGATGAAGCAAAAGATAGGTCGGATTCTGAGGGGTCTGTAAATAAATAAAAATGGGGGATCTTGTCTTTACTTTATTTTATTTCTTAGGATATTTTAAATTTTTAGGTTTAGGTTCTTTTAGGAGATGTCTATTTCTTGCATAATAAAATAAGAGGTTAAAATCATTAATAAAATTGAACGATTTGCAAAATAAGAAGTGTGACAATATTTATGTACATGTCTACGATTCCATCTGTCTAGGAAAGCTTGGTATTTAAGTAATTAAATTTAACTCACCTACTTTTCCTAGGACCCTACCTATTGTAAAATATCTATTCACTTTTATATTTTCATTTTCTCTATCATTTTTAACAATGGGGACATTTTCATATTAAGTAAGGGGACCAAAATTTGAAATTGTTTTTTTAGAATACATTCTTCCTATAATTAAGTTAATTTTATTCAAAAATTTGAATTTTTGTTAACTATGTTAAATTTTAGTACAAATAAAGTTCTATTATCTCAATAATTCTTATGTTAGCTGAATTATAACATAAATATTACTCTTAATAAAGTGTGTGAATCGAACCATAAAATTGTTAATACCTTAGGAAAGCTAAGCATGCATGAAATTTTATGTCTCTATAATTGACTTAGTAATTTCTTAAGGCAAAATCCTAGGAAGAATGGAATTTTAAAAACGATTTAGGCAAACTTTTATTTGGACTGGTTGAGCCTTTCAAGTCAACTTTAACTAATATTGATCCCTTAAAACCTAATTGAAAGACCTAAGAAAAAAAGAAAACTAAAAGACTATATCTAAAGATAAAATTATAAAATATAACAGATGTCTATAACATGTGTTAAAAGAGTCTATTTATAGACTATAGGGTGGTCGTCATCCTCAACCCTAGGTCAGTTGTCCTCGTGCTTAACATTTGATTGTGCAGACCTAAATGCCACTAGCTCGTAATTATTTCTCGTCCAGAGCCAATGTCGGACACACTAGTTCCTGTGTCGCGACATCGAGGGCAGTATGCTTATCGCCAGGGTGTCTTCAAGGGTATGTCACGACATCCTCAGGCTGTGTCATGACATTGAAGGCAATCTTGGAATTCTTCTATTTTTCTCCCTATGTTGCAACTTCCAATGCTTTGTGTTGCAACATAGCGACCAGTATCTAGTTAACACACCTTCTAATGGTCTCCTGCATGCTCACAAAGTATATTAGCTCATATTTAGGCCTTCTTCGGCTTTTAAGGTCAATAAAAGAATCAAATTACACACTCTATTAAACTTAACTAAACTTTTGAAGATGTAATTAAAACTTAACTAGAATGTTTATGTTCAAGCCCCTAAAGTATGAAAACTAATTTAATCTGCTATATCAAATTACGACAAATCAAACTCTCCTACACTTAAGTCATTGCTAGTCCTCAAGCAACATAAACAAAAGCAGTGAATAAAAAGACGACCCTTGAAAAAGTATGGTACAAGTGTTAGCTTTGGAGCACATGAATAGGCATTTCATATTCACACATAATCTTGGCATGATATATAGTTGACTTACCACTTTTGATATCAAACACCTAAGTTAAAGATATTATAAAACATACAAGCACTAAGGGTCTCAAATGTAGGAATCCATCAAAAAATTATACAAGTAATTTGATTATCCTAGTAGAATACAAATAATTATAAATGCAATTATTCAGTATGATTTAAAATTATGAATAAGTCCACCTAGAACATATAGGGCTTTTCAGCTTGTAACATTCTGAGGCTTAGGACAGGTACAGATTTCAAGAATAATAAGCATCAAATAGTTTCAAGCACAAAAATAGTTTGGCACATCATATTGTCCCCTATTCTCTCCTTTAGTGACCCTTTCCCGCTTACCGCCTTATTTTTCCTTCTCTCACTTCTTTTAATCTCCTTAGAGGAAATCTTAGTATCATATGGCAACTATGGTTAGCTCACGAGTTTTTGTGCAATAATGTCCAAGTTCTTCTATGGTTGTGACTTTGTCACTTTTTCTTTCTTTTTCATGATGTCTCGCTCACAATTGCTTTTACTTTTCACGTACTTTTTTAACACATTAAATATTCTTTTTCATTTATTTTCTTTTTGTACTTTTAAACTAACCTATAATCACTATAATATACTAATATTTCCTGTCGCTCTATTTTTACAAAACAATTATATTGTATCTACTTATCCCTCAATATCTTTGACCAGACGTTTATAATCATGCAGCTCAAGACCAAAGAAAAATGTAAGTACAAATCATCATTTTTAGCTTGGGTTTTGTATAAACGTTCATCAAGAAGTGTTTTCTAGCTAAAAAATAGGTGCTAAAGACGAATAAATAAGGTTAGCTTTTTGGGTCTGGGTGTATACCAAACAATGCCTTAGGTCATCCCTAGGTATCTCAATATTCGCAAATTTAGCCAACCAAATAATCACAGATTCAATAATTTATCATTCATACTAGCATATTCGTTTCATTGTATTCTCTATATCATTGGGTATATTCGATTCCTTCATACCTATTTACAGTGTAATATATAAAACTTAAATAGTCTAATAATAAAAAAAAATTAAAATCACCTATCCTCATGCCAAATTTACCATGAATTCAATCAACCTATGTACATGCTCCTAACCAATCACTTGTATTTCTACAAGCTCAAGCACAAAAATCATAAGAAAAATCAAAGAAAAACATATTCTATTTTACCCCTACATACTTTAAATAACACATTATCCTCAATGTGTAGCCCTGTAAAAGATAAGGAAAAAAGCTACCCAATTGATTGTGATAGTTTCATGAGCTATTGGTTTGTACCTCCTCCTTTGATCATTAATAGCTCAAAATCGTTGTGTTTCTTCCATGTGGAGTTCCTGCATTGAAAATTTAAACACAAAACAACTACAAGTCTATTTTTTTACTCCTACTCCTAATAAGTTAAATAAATTAAAAATCATCCAAAAATTAATACAATCTCTAAAAACAAAACTAAAAGTTCAGTCATCCTCCTCAAAATCCATCTCATCATCCTCCTCCCCCTCATCAAATCATTCTTCTTCTTCATTCTCCTACTCCTCTTCTTCATGTTTTGGATATGGCAGCCCAAACATATCTGGCGTATAGTTAGGTACCCTAATATTGTTTTGCCGCATGAATTCTTGAAAAATTGGGCTCGACTCCTACATCCATTGTATCATACAGTCTATCTTGGGTGACTACTCTGACCAATTTACTGTTGAGCGATCGATTTTCCTTTTATTTGCAACAAAGCTGAAGTGACCATCATCTCTTGTTGGCATTTGTTCCATTCTTTAATTTGCTTAGCTGTAGCTCAATGTACTGTGTATATAAAGTGTCGCCAATTATGCTTCAAGATGGCCTCATTGATTGATCCGTAGATTCCATCAGAACACCTACTCTCTTAAATAAGGTCGTCACTATGTGAGAGAAAAAGACTCCCAATCTCTAGCCACTAACGCATCACTTCACATTTTGGTATATCCACGTTATGATGCATATCTATTTTTCAGTAGAATAGTGTACAACAAAATTGCTGGAAAAGTATTGACATTAGAAACATTCAAAGTAAGAGTATTCTAATGCAAAGAAATTGAATCCAAATTTTTGCTTAACGAAACATTATTGCTTGATTAAAGGAGGTTGGGATATTAGTGCCTAAGCGACATTTCCGTTCACCCATTGACCATCTAACATCCAGAGTAGAAATCCTGCACAAAAGATGTGAAATAGCGGTATCCGCAAGTATACGAGTCATGTTCTAATATAGTTACAACGGAGTAGTTAAGTACTCTGAGGATCGTACCTAAGGTGGGCGAGTACTAAATTAATTCTAATCTAAGCATAAATAGATCTAATTAATACTCTAATCAAGTTATAGTACGCAGAATTAAAAGAAGCATTTTTGGATAAATTATAATAAAAATAATAAGAAAGGAAATAAAAGTAAATAAATGAAAACAAGAAAACAAGAAATCAAATGAGCAAATATGTATCAAATATGGGCATGAGTGATTAGCTCACTTTGGTAATCATACCCAACTTTCATCTCAGACTTTCTTGTTTAATCAACTAGTCAATACCCTAGCAGGATCTTCCGATACATCTACTAAAATATTGAGTCAACAAGAACTACTTATCTTCTAACCTCACAATCCAAATTGGTACAGGGTTAAGGTGTTCACGGATATGCAATACCAAATTTGGGTTAATTCCCACCTTGATGACTTCCTAGGGTTGTCAAGCCTAGGGTTTAGATTCTTCCTTTCCTGAACAGTTGATCCGTTAAGAAATCCATACAAACCAGTTAATTATTCATGCCACCACTTGTTAATCCCCCACAGGAGGATTAGTTCCTCATGGATCTAATAAACAATATAAACTTGAATGAAAGAATGAACATAAAGAACCATTTCAAGAATAGAGTTAGAAGAAACCTAATCTGTATTGAAATTAAATGTAGAATCCTCATAGAGTTTGATAATAATTCTAGAATCTGATTTCTTCACAAAATAATAATAAGAATAGAAATCTAAAACCTAAGACAAGAGAAAACTAAAAGACTAAATCTAAAGAGAAATTTTTAAAATACAAAAAAGGTGTCTACAACATGTGTTAGCTGAGCCTATTAATAGACATAGAATGGAAATCGTCCTTAACCCTAGGTCATCAGACATTCCCGAGCTTAAAGTTGGATTGTATAGACTTAAACACCCTTGGTTTGTATTAATTTCCCGTACAGAGGAGATTTTGCAACACATCAGGTCATGTGTCACGACATCAAGGGTAGTATACTCATCTTTAGGGTATCTTCAGGGGTATGTCGCGACATCCTCATAATGTGTCGTCATAATGAAGGAAACATTGGAATTCTTTAGTTTAGCTCCCTATGCTCCAACATCAAATGCTCCATGTTGCAACCTAGCAACTAGTATCAAGTTAGCACGCCTTCTAATGGTCTTATACGCACTCACAAAGTATATCAGCTCACCCTTATGCCTCATTCGGCCCCTAAGGTCAATAAAATAATCGAATAGCACAGTTTTTTGAATTTAAGTAAATGTAAGAAAACTTAACTAAATTCTAACTAAAATGATCGTATTCAAGCTCCTCAAATGTGAAAACTAGTTTAATTTGCTACACAAATTACAACAAATCAAACTCCCCCACACTTAAGTCATTGCTTGTCCTCAAGAAACATAAACAAAAACAATAAATGAAAAGATGACCCTTGAGCGGGAATGGTACAAATGTTAGCTTTGGAGAACATGAATAGGCATTTTATATTCACACATAATCCTGACATGAGATATAACTGACTTACCACTTTTGGTATCAAACGCCTAAGTTCAATATATTACAAAGGATTCAAGCATTAAAGGTATCAAATGTAAGAATCCATTAATAAATTATACAATTCATTTGATTATCTTAGCAGAATACCAATAGTCATAAATTCACTTATTCAATATGATTTCGAATTGTGAATAAATCTAACTAGATCACATAGGCCTTTTTGGCTTGTAACATACTAAGGCTTAGGATAGGTATAAATTTCAAGAATAGTAAGCATGAAATAGTTTCAAGTATAAAAATAGTTTGGCACATCATATTGTCCCCCATTCTCCCCCTTAGTAATCCTTTCCCACTCACCGCCTTGTGTCTCCTTCTTTCACCTTCCTTTTTTTCTCCACATAGGAAGTCACAGCCTAATATAACAATCATGGTTACTTCAAAAAAATTTATGCACAAATGAATGAGTTTTCCTACTTTTGTGACTTTGTTACAATTTTTTTTCTTTTTCCATACATCTCACTCACAAATGCTTTTACTTTTCAAGTACATTTTCTACTCGTTATGATTATCTTTTTGAATTTTCTTTTGTTGCACATAGTGGTTAACCTATAATTACTATATCACACTGATCCCTCCTATTTCACTCTATTTTTACAAAATATGTAATAATGTATCTACTTAACCCTCAATCCGTATGACTAGACGTCTATAGTCGTGCAGTTCAAGACCAGCGAAAAAGGATAAGTACAAATTTATCTTTTGGCTCAAATTTTGTATAAAAGTTCATTAAAAAGTGTTTTCTAGCTCAAAAATAAATACTCAAGATAAATAACAAGGTTAGCATTTTGGCTCCAGGTGTATTCCAAACAATGCCTTAGGTTATCCCTAGGCATCTCAATATTCACAACTCTAGTCACCCAAACAACCAGAAATTCAACAATTTATCATTCGTACTAGCATGCTTGTTTCCTTGCATTCTCTATATCATTTGGTACATTCAATTGTCTTAATGCCTATTTATAGTGTACCATATAGAACTCTAATAGTCTAATAATCAAAACTTTAAAATTACCTATCCTTATGCCAAATTTATTGTAAATACAATCAATATATGTACATGCTCCTAACCAATCACTTGTATTTCTACAAGCTCAAACACATAAATGACAAGTAAAAATTTAAAACAAATTTTCTATGTCATCCCCCACACTTTAGATAACATATTATCCTCAATGTATAGCCCCTAAAAAGTAAGGAAAGAAGTTACCTGATTGATCGTGATAGTTTTATCATAATCAACTATCATCTCGGGCTTTCTTATTCAATCAACTAGTCAATACCGCAGCAGGATCTTCCAATACGTCCACTGAAATATTGAATCAACAAGAACTACTTATCTTCTAACCTCACAGTCCAAACCGATTTAGGGTTAAGGTGTTCACGGATAGGAAATGCCAAATTTGGGTTAATTGACTTCCTAAGGTTGTTGGCCTAGGGTTTAGATTCTTTTCTTTCCTAAATAGCTGATCCGTTAAAAAATCCCTAAAAAATATTTAATTATTCATACCTTCACTCGCTAATCCCCCACAGGAGGATTTGTTCCTCATGGATCTTGTAAACAATATAAACTTGAATGAAAGAATGAATATAAAGAACAATTTCAAGAATAGAGTTTAGAAGAAGCCTGATTTGTATTGAAATTAACTGCAGAATCCTCACGGAGTTTGATAGTAATTCTAGAATTTGATTTCTTCACAAAAGCAAATAACAAGAACAGAAATCTAAAACCTAAGAAAAGATAAAACTAAAGACTAAATCTAAAGAGAAAAATTTACGAAATTAAAAAGGTGTTTATAAAATGTGTTAGCTAAGCCTATTTATAGACTTAGAATGGTCATCATCCTTTACCCTAGGTCAGCTAACATTCCTGTGCTTAAAGTTGGATTGTGCAGATCAAAATGCCCTTGGCTTGTTTTACTTTCTTGCACAAAACCGATGTCGCGACACATCAGGTCCTGTGTCGTGACATCAAGGGCAGTATACTCATCCTTACGGAATCTTCAAGGACCACAACAAAGTCTTCTCAGATTATACAAAAACGTTCCCATCTATGATATCTAACTAAAGGCCGTATCTCCTGACATAGAACCATAGATAGTTCAAATCCCCCCTCTTAAATAAACGTTTTCCTTGAAGTTCTACAAAATATTTTTCAATGTTTAGATTCGGGAAATTAGAGGGGTTTGGAACCGTCGAAGGTTCTAGTTCATTAATTCTTCTAACCTTTCATAAAGACATTTTAAATATTGTTTAAATTCAAAAACTAATGAACTAGCAAGCAAAGTTTTCAATGGAATAGTAAAAATAGGAACCCTTAACCTTAAATGGAAATTCATCGGATTCCCTTACGAAATCTTGTTTGTTTCGTCTTCCAGTCCTTGCACTGAGTGAGTCTATTCTGAAAAATAAGAGTTGCAAAACAAAGATCTTTGGAATAAAAGAAAATTTTAAGGTTTTAAGGATTTTAGGTTTTATGAATTTGAAGGATTTTAAAAGAATTAAAAATAAATAAGGTTTTAAGTAATGGTTAAAGTGTTTTGGAGTTTTCAAATAAAAACTTTTGAGCTTAAAATCGGGTATAATTAGGGATTAATCTGCTGAGTTGCACAAATGGGTCAGATCAACCCTGCAAAAAATTGCAGCGAAGTCGCGACACAAGGGTTTCATGTCATCACATCCTTGACAGGTTGCCATTTTTACGACACAGGGGTCTTGTGTCGCGACACACTATGGAATTTTGGATTTTTGGGTAAACTAGCTTTAGTGTCACGACACACAAAGTTTTTGTCACGACATCGAGATGATTTTCTCAATTTCATCGATTATGGCCTTGGTGTTGCAACACGGGATTGCTGTGTTGTGACATTGCCTCTGATTCTGCCCAAATTTCCAATTTCCAGCATTTCACGGTTCTTATACAACATAAATTTAATAAAAATTAAAATATAAACTAATAGTTACTTGAATATACAGTAATTTACAAAAATTTAAACATCAATTTAAATAATTATTACTATTGTATTCATCCGACAGCACTATTCATTCACATAACGATGATTCTCTGGTTCTTTCAGTATTAGTCCATCGCCCGTTGTGCCACTTCACCTTTTTCTGGTTATATTTTTCCTTGAACTTGTTCTTTTAACCTACATGGATTAAAGGAAGTACGTCCCTTGATTAAAGATTATTAGGGTTAGAAATAGATAATTTATTACAATGCTTCCCTAAGTCCCTTTTATTTTCCCCACTCTATTGGTGTCCACATTTAAAAACTTTTGTTTCACCATTAATCTTCATTGTTAATTCATTATTTTCCAGATCAATGGTGGATTTGAAGTTGATAGAAAAAGTCTACTTGACAGGATTGGTATCTCTCAATCTTCCTTAAAGTCTAGAACTACAAGTCTATCGATATGATAAAGCTGCTCACTTTGACTAACATTTCTTATAATACTCCTTTTAGATTCACTGAAGAGTTGTCAGCCAACTGTAGTGTTATTTGGGTATTCTTGAGATCCCCTACTCCAAGTTTTAGATATATTGATTGTAATATCCTGATTTTGGGCCTAGTCGAAATAGCGGTTTCGTGACCACAAAATTCGAGATAGAAATAATTATTCTATGATTATTTTGAGGTCTATGATATGATTGCATGATTGTGTGAAAATTTCGTGAAGAAATTTTATGCATAAAGTGCTTAAATTGAAATTAGGGACTAAATCGAATAATTTGTAAAACTTGCATTCTAGAAGTTTCTAGTATGAAATTGTTTTGAAATATTAATTAGGAGGTCTTAAATAGAATTTTACCAATTTCTAAGTCTATGGACAAAAATTGGACATGGATGGAATTTTTGGAAAGTTTAGTAGTAAGGGCATTTTGGTCATTTAGGGGTAAAATGAATTAAAATACAAAATTAAAAGCCAATTTTTCTCATCTTCAACCCCATGGCCAAATATAGCAAGGAGAAACCATGGCTAGGGTTTTTCAAGCCTCCAAGCTCGATTGTAAGTCCGTTCTAGCCTCGTTTTTAATGATTTTTACGTTTTTGGAATCCCGGTAGCTCGATTAAGTTTATGCTAGCAATAATTCAACCTAGGGTTCATATTTGGAAAAATACCCATAGGTGAAATTTGTGTATTTTGGTGTTTTATGATAGAATATGAGGTTTTAAATTATGTTAGACAACTTGTACTACTCGGTTTTAAGTGAAAACGAGCAAAAGGGCTTAATCGGTAAAAATACCTAATAGTCATAAGTACATGTTAGAGTGAGAATTTAATGTTTCCATAGAAGGGAAAAATGATCAGCATGACATAAAACATAAGAAAATAGGCTGAAGTTTAATTTACGAGCTTTGGGGAAAAAGTGTAAATATGCAAAAGTTTAGGGGCAAAACTGTAATTTTTCCAAAATATGATTTTGGGTCAATTTCTATAATGTGAGTCCTAATTAAACTATATTTTAAATGATAGAGCAAGGAAAACTAAAATTCAGGCTAAAATGGGGAAAATACCAAGTTGTGGACGAAATGGTAAAAGTAGCCATTTTCGCATACGAGGTAAGTTCATGTGTAAATAATGTAGCATAATTGTTATTTTTAAGTTATTGATGTTAATTATATGATATGCTGATTTTTAATCGTAAAATATTATGCTTTGTGGTTAATGTTGAGTAATATACAAATTATGTTTACTACTTGATAAATATGAATTGCTACCGAGTATTGGTTCCGATATTCCATGGAAGACGGCAAATGTGAGATCGAGGAAAAAATAGCCCGTTTGAACCTTAGGAATAGATTAGGATACAAGTGACATGTCACTAGGATGGTTGAGCATCCGAACTCGTTGAGTTGAGTCCGAGTTCACTTATGGATGCGAATGTCCGAACTCGTTGAGTTGAGTCCGAGTTCACTTATGGATGCGAACGCCCGAGATCGTTGAGTTGAGTCCGAGTTCACTTATGGTCGGGTTACATGGTAGCTTGGCTACATATGTGGCACTTATGTGCAAACTTTCCATGTATCCGAATTATATTCCGATGTGTTCAACGGGTAAAATTCTACTCAAATAGAGGAATACTTGAGATGAAAGGGATGTATTGGTAAGTGTTGTGAAATGAATACTTTGAACAGGTATGTACTTAACCTTCGGGTTGAAAACTCGATATAATAACAATATGGTAAGATGATAAATGAAAATGTGATATGAATGTCTCGATGATGATTATGCAAATGATGTTTTATGTTTGCGTATATAGTTGTGTTACTTGCTATTTGCATGTGAGCTTACTAAGCATTTATGCTTACTCCCTCCTTTTCATTCCTTGTAGTGTTGACAAGCCAGCTCGGAAATCGAGAACGGTCGGAGGCACACTCACACTATCCGTATACCATCTTGGCATAATGGCTTGTATATTTTGAGTATGGCATGTATAGCATTAAAATCATTTTGTATATATGGTCTTATGATATGGTTATTGAGTGGTATGGAAATGCTTGGTAATGATTAGCCATTGGAATGGCTAATCATGATCATATTTGGTGTTATGTATGCTAAATTGCTAGCAAATCCATGGAAACCATGAAATAGGTAAAATTTACCATAAAATAGATTCAGACAGCAACAGTGATGTGAGTTTGAAAAATCATTAAAAATAGTAGAGATACAATTAGATGATGAATAAAATATGGAATTGAAGAACTATTAGTCTATTTTCATATGGATGGAACAAAACAGGTATATGAGTTATATTTTATGAGATGTTTAATTTTTTGTGAAATAGGTCCAGAGCGATTTCTGGATCCCCTGTTATGACTTTTGAAATTCGCCATAAATTTTACAAAGATAATTAGAAGTCATGCTTTATATGTAAAGATTCCTTATTGAGTCTATTTTTATTAGAGACAAATAGCATAGTCATTGAAGCTCTGTACAGGGAGATATCTGATTCGTAATACACAGAGGTTAGAGTAGTCAAACCCTGAAATAGGGGAGACTTTAACTAATAAACTGTACTAATTGGCCCGACCAAAAATTCTAGAAAAAAATTAGTAGATAGATATAAGAGTCTAGTTTTAGGAAAAATTTACGGAATTGGATTTAAATTTTGAAACTCGAGCTATGATTTTTAAAGCGACTGTGATGCAGTTAGCCAGCTTGTCTGGAAATTTTAAAATGAATTGTATGAGCTGTTTAAGTAATGAATTAAGTCTGTTAACACCTCGTGTTCGACTCCAGCGATGATCTCGGGTACGGGGTGTTACATTTATTGGTATCAGAGCAGGTTTAGTCGGTTCTCAGACTAACTTAGTATGTGTAAAAGTTTAGCTATACATGTCACTGATCTGTGATAGTGTGATGTCATCCGACGCGTATGAGTACCGTCTTATTTAGACAGGGTACTCTCCAATCGAGCTGCGCTGACCATGTTCAATGTTATGTGAAGGTATTTGAGTAAAATTATGATTATGATAAGTCTCGGTTCAGAAAAGTATGAATAAATGTTTATGATACATATGTGATAAATATCCATATTTGCTTAATGCTTATATGATGTAGTGTATATGGCTTACTTGATAAGATGAACGGAATAAATAGAAAGTAGTAGAGGTATGAATAAAAGTCATAATATTATGATACGAATGAAAATGTCCTTGTCTTGATTTGGACGTCGAATGTTGATGAATGCTAATGATATATAATTTTTATAAGATAAAGGATTATAATGGAATGAATTTATCTATGTTAAATTGTTGGACTGAATTATATGATTGTAATGATATGTACATGATGATGCACGAAATGAATGTTGTGATTGTGATGCAAATATCTATGTTTGTTTGGCCTTATATGATGTCATGAGCATGAATTAATTTAATTAAATGAATGGATAAGTAAAGCTATCTAGAAAACATAGAATGTATGCATAAGTATATTGTCTAAATGGACAATAGGAAAATTTGTGTAAGCCAACATGAATGTTGCATTGCCTGAATGAATGACATGATTTTGATGATGTTGCTATGATGATGGGAGTTATGTCATATGTGTATGTATAAGAAAGTCGAGTCAGAGGTCCTACAACCCCTCCCCCTTACCGAAGTGGTACTTATAATGGAATTTCATGAGATTTGTATTGAATAAGTTTCCGGTTGAGAACCCAAAGAGTTCAGTGATAGAATAATTATAAGTATGATCAGAGATTGAAAATGAGCTGATAAGTAAAGTCAGAGTCAGTAAAGTATCGGATTGATATAAAGATTATTGGAATTATGCACTGTCCCAGTTAGAGAAGGAAATTCTCTTTGGTAAATCGAATTACTCAGGTGCAAGGTCGAGAAAAGTGTAAATCAAAATTTATTCAGAACTGACCTTCTTTAGTGAATGGTTTAATATGAAATTTGTGATGGCAGAACTAGTTGGGGAAATGATATTTGAAATGTGAACTATCTGAGTGTGACAGTTATAACTGGACAGATTTAGCAGTCTCTTTTGAGATGTTCTATGTGTTTACCCGTTCTCTGAAATATTTCTATGGCTATTGATCTTTTGAAGAAATTCTTGTTATATGGGAATGTCTTCTAATTCTAGTGTTTGATGAAAGCATTGGTAGTCTGACTGGTTTATAATTTATATTGCTCTATTTCATCGGGTATTCTATTCCATTTCGCCTGATAAGAATTGATGAGAGAATACATATGATATTATGATTATGTTTCTACTACTTGATGCTTCATCTGATATATATGTATGGGAAGATATATTGTTCTTGTTATATTTGATTCTAGTGGGATTAAATGATGTTTTCTTTTGGACTTTCTTTCTTTGAAGAATTATCAGGGTATTCTGTATTTTCTCTATGAGTTTGGTTTTCGATTCTCCGGCATAGTATCGTATCTTGGATTTCTTTATTCGGTTTTCTTGTTATCTTTGTTCTATAATTGGTCAATTATGACTCATGTTCGAAGTACGTTCTTCAGCTCATGATAATCATGTCAAATATGACTATACTTCTAATTTGATCTTGGTAATGTGGTGATTTTAGTATTGGGATTTTTTTTCTAATTTTTGTGTAAGGATTTGACATCAGTAAAGGCATAAGTGATAAAAGCGCGAGTTTCAATCGGTATGGTGAATTATTTATTTGAAAGATTTCATGTGACAATTATGTCAGGATTATTTTTCTCAAGTCTGATAATATAATTTCATTTTTGTACTGATAAAAGAGTAAATAGTCTGAACGAGAAGTGTATATTTATTAGAGAGAGTTGGATATTAGTTAAAGTCACTACGAATGATAAGGTTTTCATCTTGTGAAAGCTGAAAAGTTTATTACATGTTGACAAAGTTTGGATAGATGAGAATATTGGTAACCGAAGCGTCTGAACTAGACTAGTCTACATTGAGTAAAGACTTCCTGACTTTCAGTAATGTACCATTGTATGAATTGTGATGTGTTTCAAGACAGTGAGGTAATGTGATAGTTTAGAGCTTTCGATGTTACATAATATCGGAGTTGTTAAAGGGGTTAAAGCTGAGCATTGGAATCTATCAAAATTATCCTTGTCAGTGTTGATATTGGGATGGAAATGAGAAGGATTATTCTTGAGGCCATATCAGAATTAATTCCATAGCGGAAAGAGGAAAATGTTATGTATCTTATTGTTAAATGTTTGGCGAGATCTATAAATCATATCTATATTGAATGAATTCCTACTCACCAGATTCATGGAATTTCAGATCTCTTTGATTGTTGGATTTCTTGGAATTCCGGTCTCCATTAAATCAAGTTGAGATCTGGGTTTTTTGTCATGATATCATGGGAAACTGAGAAGGGTTGAAAATTTAAGAACAGTTGAGAGTTGAGACTGTAAGCTTTCAGATCATATGAGAATTAAAGAGATGTATTGGAGGTACAGCCTAAGTGAAATTTCTTCGGCACCGAATATGAGATTAAAAGTGAAGACCACTTTTCTGGTAAGATTTTCGGGGACGAAAATCCCTAAAGGGGGGAGAGTTGTAATATCCTGATTTTGGGCCTAGTCGGAATAGCGGTTTCGTGACCACAAAATCCGAGATAGAAATAATTATTTTATGATTATTTTGAGGTCTATGATATGATTGCATGATTGTGTGAAAATTTCGTGAAGAAATTTTATGCATAAAGTGCTTAAATTGAAATTAGGGAGTAAATCGAATAATTTGTAAAACTTGCATTCTAGAAGTTTCTAGTATGAAATTGTTTTGAAATATTAATTAGGAAGTCTTAAATAGCAATTTTACCAATTTCTAAGTCTATGGACAAAAATTGGACATGGATGGAATTTTTGGAAAGTTTAGTAGTAAGGGCATTTTGGTCATTTAGGGGTAAAATGAATTAAAATACAAAATTAAAAACCAATTTTGCTCATCTTCAACCCCATGGCCGAATATAGCAAGGAGAAACCATGGCTAGGGATTTTCAAGCCTCCAAGCTCGATTGTAAGTCCGTTCTAGCCTCGTTTTTAATGATTTTTACGTTTTTAGAATCCCGGTAGCTCGATTAAGCTTATGCTAGCAATAATTCAACCTAGGGTTCATATTTGGAAAAATACCCATAGGTGAAATTTGAGTATTTTGGTGTTTTATGATAGAATATGAGGTTTTAAATTATGTTAGACAACTTGTACTACTCGGTTTTAAGTGAAAACGAGCCAAAGGGCTTAATCGGTAAAAATACCTAATAGTCATAAGTACATGTTAGAGTGAGAATTTGATGTTGCCATAGACGGGAAAAATGATCAGCATATCATAAAACATAAGAAAATACGCTGAAGTTTAATTTACGAGCTTTGGGGCAAAAGTGTAAATATGCAAAAGTTTAGGGGCAAAATTGTAATTTTTCCAAAATATGATTTTGGGTCAATTTGTATATTGCGAGTCCTAAATAGACTATATTTTAAATGATAGAGCAAGGAAAACTAAAATTCGGGCTAAAATGGGGAAAATACCAAGTTGTGGACGAAATGGTAAAAGTAGCTATTTTCGCATACGAGGTAAGTTCATGTGTAAATAATGTAGCATAATTGTTATTTTTAAGTTATTGATGTTAATTATATGATATGCTGATTTTTAATCGTGAAATATTATGCTTTGTGGTTAATGTTGAGTAATATGCAAATTATGTTTACTACTTGATAAATATGAATTGCTACCGAGTATCGGTTCCGATATTCCATGGAAGACGGCAAATGTGAGATCGAGGAAAAAATAGCCCGTTTGAACCTTAGGAATATATTAGGATACAAGTGACATGTCACTAGGATGGTTGAGCATCCGAACTCGTTAAGTTGAGTCCGAGTTCACTTATGGATGCGAATGTCCGAACTCGTTGAGTTGAGTCCGAGTTCACTTATGGATGCGAACGTCTGAGCTCGTTGAGTTGAGTCCGAGTTCACTTATGGATGCGAATGCCCGAGCTCGTTGAGTTGAGTCCGAGTTCACTTATGGGCAGGTTACATGGTAGCTTGGCTACATATGTGGCACTTATGTGCAAACTTTCCATGTATCCGAATTATATTCCGATGTGTTCAACGAGTAAAATTCTACTCAAATGGAGGAATACTCAAGATAAAAGGGATGTATTGGTAAGTGTTGTGAAATGAATACTTTGAACAGGTATGTACTTAACCCTCGGGTTGAAAACTCGATATAATAACAATATGGTAAGATGATAAATGAAAATGTAATATGAATGTCTCGGTGATGATTATGCAAATGATGTTTTATGTTTACGTATATAGTTGTGTTACTTGCTATTTGCATGTGAGCTTACTAAGCATTTATGCTTACTCCCTCCTTTTCATTCCTTGTAGTGTTGACAAGCCAGCTCGGAAATCAGGAACGGTTGGAGGCACACTCACACTATCCGTATACCATCTTGGCATAATGGCTTGTATATTTTGAGTATGGCATGTATAGCATTATAATCATTTTGTATATATGGTCTTATGATATGGTTATTGAGTGGTATGGAAATGCTTGGTAATGATTAGCCATTGGAATGGCTAATCATGATCATATTTGGTGTTATGTATGCTAAATTGCTAGCTAATCCATGGAAACCATGAAATAGGTAAAATTTACCATAAAATAGATTCAGATAGCAATAGTGATGTGAGTTTGAAAAATCATTAAAAATAGTAGAGATACAGTTAGATGATGAATAAAATATGGAATTGAATAATTATTAGTCTATTTTCATATGGATGGAACAAAACAGGTATATGAGGTATATTTTATGAGATGTTTAAATTTTTGTGAAATAGGTCCAGAGCGATTTTTGGATCCCCTGTTCTAACTTTGGAAATTCACCATAAAATTTAGAAAGATAATTAGAAGTCATTCTTTATATTTACAGATTCCTTATTGAGTCTAGTTTTATTATAGACAAACGGAATAGTCATTGAAGCTCTGTACAGGGAGATATATGATTTGTAATACACATAGGTCAGAGTAGTCGAACCCTAAAATAGGGGAGACTTTAACTAATAAACTGTACAAATTGGCCTAACCAAAAATTCTATAAAAAAATTAGTAGATATATATATATGAGTATAGTTTCAGGAAAATTTTACAGAGTTGGATTTTGAGTTTCGGAACTCAAGATATGATTTTTAAAGCGACTGTGATGCAGTTAGCCAGCTTGTCTGGAAATTTTAAAATGAATTGTATGAGCTGTTTAAGTAATGAATTAAGTCTGTTAACACCTCGTGTTCGACTCCGGCGACAGTCTCGGGCACGGGGCATTACATTGATAGAGGCATTTAATTGATACTATCTTTTAAATCGCATAAGGCTCTATTGAAATGAATACGCCCTATCTCTATGGGAATTGTAAAGTTTCAGAGGTTTTTCATCTTTTTAGGGAACATGTCTAGAAATAATAACACAACAGGAAGCGCTCATGTTAACTTGCATGTTAACTTGTTCTCCTACTTTAATTTTCCTACGCTTAGACATGATTTCTTTTAGGAATTTAGTGTACTTAGGAACTTTCTCAATTAATTCAATCAAAGGCATGTTGACATTTAATGTTTTGAACAAGTTTAGAAAACTTACAAACTCGTCTTCATCCTGGTTTTTATTCTCTTCTAGCCTTTTAGGGAATGGTATTTTTGCAATGACAGAATCTTTAATTGTTTCTATCTTTGGTTCAACTGTCGGTGCAACTATTTTCTCTTGTTCAGGTTCATTATCAACTTTTAAGTGTTCTTCCTAAAGATCATCAATATTCTTCTTATGCATCTCCTGAGTTGGGTCCTCTGAGCTACTTAGTATTTTACCCAATCAGAGTGCTATTTCTTTCACATGCTCCTTTCCTTCTTTACGAGGACTATTTTTTGTATTACTAGGAATACATGTGCCTATTTTTCTTTTTATATCCCCCATCATGCTCATCAATTGGCTCATCTGATCTTTAAGCTCAGTCAATGTTCTTGTTGAATTGGTGCACTCAGATTGTACTTGTTTCACTTCTATTCTCATTGACTACATCTCCTCCCCGATTCTATCTAGACGTTGACCACATATAGTATGGTCATTCGGGTTGGCCCTTTCCTGAGGTTTTTGTAAATAAGGAGGTTGATAGTTAGTGTTTTTAACTTGGTTCGAGTTATTACCTCCTCCTTGGTTTCTTCCCTATCTCAGATTCTAGTGATCTCTTCATCCAGGATTATATGTATTTGAATAGGGATTTCCACCCCCATTTCCAATGTAGTTCACATCCTGGGTGGGATTGTTAATGTAAGGGAAAATTGGATTGTCTCCTCCATAGATAGATAGTGCATTCTTCTTAGCCTCTATTCGGTTGATTTAGTCCACAGTCCACTAATTGTTGATATCTGTCATCCTCCTGGGCAACCTTCACCATAGATTTTCTTTGGCCATATATATATATATCATTCAGTTGGCAACTGAAAAGAATTCATTGCCATACTTTCTATTAATTAGTACGCATCCTCGTACGTTCAGTTCATTAGCGCTTCTCCTTCTACTCCATCTAATCCTGACCTTGAATGCACATCCAACCCATTGTATAAAATTTACAGTCGTAACCACTCAGACAGTCTATGGTGTAGGAATTTCTGAATTAACGTTTTAAAACGCTCCCATGCTTCATGAAAACTTTCCCCCTCTAGCTGTTTGAATATCGAAATTTCCCTTCTTAGTTGGACCGTCTAATTAATGGGAAAGAACTTTTGTAGGAATTTCCCTACGAGTTCATCTCATGTCGTGATTGATCCTGGTGCCTATGAATCTAGCAAAGAAAAGGTGTTATCGATTAATGAAAAAGGGAACAACTGAAGACGAATAGCATCATCAGTGACCCCATTATATTTGAAGGTATCACAAAGCTGGAAGAACCATTTCAAATGCAGACTAGGATCTTCTGTTATTTTTCCTAAAAACTGCGAATTATTCTAGATCATCTATGTAACACCCCTAACCTATATTCATCGCCAAAATAGGGTTACGGAGTATTACTAGAGTTTTTCAGATCAATGGAGTATAGATTTCAAAATTTTCAAATCATATCAATAAACACTTTAAAACCAATTCAAAATATACATATTGTCCCTTAAACAAGCCCTCGAGGCCCTAAATAAGCATTAGAAATAAGTCGAGACTAAATCGAAAACTTTAGGGGCCACACGGCCGTGTGTCCAGGCCATGTGGGCATTCAAAGTAAGGACACATGGTTGTGTTCATGCCTGTGTAACTCACTGACTTGGGTCACACAGCCAAGCCACACGCCCGTATGCCAGGCCGTGTACCTTTTGAAGTAACCTCACACACCCGTGTGATTGGTCGTGTGCTAAGCCGTGTAACAGACTGACTTGCAACCCTTTGAAAGCTACAGGGGATAGAAGGCCATTAGGCCTGGTCGTGTGTCACGCACGGTTAAGGCACATGCCTGTGTCTCTACCAGTATGGACAAAAATAGGTCATTTTACAAGCCATTTTTCTCACCCAAACTAGCATGTACCTTTAAGCACTTTTGCACTTATTGTCAATCCATCATAAGAAACCAAAATCATGCATAATCAAACTAACCAAGCATGATACAAACACATCCAACCAATATGCCCACTGGCACCTCAATCATAAAATCATTTCATATACAATTAGATACCTGAATTTTTGTCAAGATGTTCACTAACATCAAACTAAGTTTAAAACTTCACATGTCATTTGATTTACCAAGCTAACACAAACCATTTGGCACCAAAAAAATTCTATTCTAAACTAGCCCCAAATAACCATATAAGTCATACATACTAAAATACCAATTCACCACAAATTCATCAAATCACAAGTGATTGCATCCATACCATTTCATCAAGTCAAAAGATACATATATACAACCTAGAAAACAAAATGTCCAAACACATAACTTAGTTGTTCATTATTTTACAAAAATTATCTAGACAGATTTACATATATACTTATAGCCACATAAACATGCCAAAATCAAAAAGAGTTTAAAAGCTACTAACGATGATAGATAATGTCAACCAAAGTTTCAATCTGTCCCAAGTCAGCAAAAGTAATCTACAAAACGACACATAAACATGTATAAGCTTATAAAGCTTAGTAAGTACATAGCAATTTATTTAACTTAACATTAAATGGATGAACTCTTATTTCACTTAATTAATGTTATCGAAATGTAACCAAGGCACGAAAGTGCTATCAGGACAACCGAAATACAACAGGGTCACATAAGTACGATCAGGGGTACCAAAGTACGACAGGGGCACATAAGTGCGATCAGCGATACCGAAGTACAACAAGGGCACGTAAGTGCGATCAGGGGTACCGAAGTACAATAGGGGCACATAAGTGCGATCAAGGGCACCGAAGTACAACAGTTTTCTACTAAATTATAGAGTACAAATACATAATGAAATTTAATTAATCAATTTATTGCTATGAACTTACATCGACACTATCACAAAAGAGTACGATCGACTAATCCACGACTTTCGCCTTCCCTCGATTTAAATGCAATTGAGATCTATCTTGATCTAAATAAATAAATTCAACCAATTTAATAACTATTCTATTCAATTCAATCCAAATTCACAAGTTAGCAAAATTACACATTTGCCCCTACACAATTGATTTCTTTTCAATTTAGTCCTTAAACTCGTAAATTAAAAATTAATGCAATCTCATCCCTACCCAAGCTATTCGAATTTCATACACAGCCAAAGCAACTCATACATTTCACTATTTCTCAACTTCACCACATATTTTACACATTTTTTAAAAAAATAAATCCTTATTTGACATTTTCAACAAAAATTACTTTACAAAAGTTGTTCAACTATCATCAAACATTCATTTTCCTCCATCAGTCATCAAAAGAAAATAATATACATTCATGTTAAAACCCTATACTTTTAATAATTTTACAAATTAGTCCCCGGGCTAGCTACATTAAGCTACAATGACTCCGAAAACATAGAAATCATTAAAAATCGAGCAAAGATACACTTACATGCAAGGTTAATATATAGTCAAACCTTTAAGCTCCATTAATGGCTTCCTGCTAGGTTAATTTCGGTGAAGATGAAGTGAAAATGATGATATCCATGTGTTTTTTCTTTATTTTACTTTATTTATTTAACAATTTACTTAATTAACCTTAGTATATAACATTTAAAATTGTTAAAATGATGTCCATAAAAGTCCACTTATATTATCAATGGTTTAATCACAACATAAACCCTCTAACCATTTAATACAAGATATTAGATCCCTTTAGCTTATGAGCTCAAGCTTTTCACCTTTTTCAATTTAGTACTTTTTATCAAATTAAGCATGTAAACGGTAAAATTTCTTAACAAAATTTTTATACGATACTACTATCATACTGTAGGCAATAAAATAATTTTTTTGACTTTAAATTTCGTGGTCCTGAAATCACTGTTCCAATTTCACTAAAAATGGGTTGTAACAATCTGGATCATAGTTGGCTTAATCTCGAAATTATTGGTCGTGATGGTTGGCCTCATTATATTCCCTTAAACCATATCTAGATTCTTTAGCACATATTCCTCAGAGTCCTCTCATTATGCACCATGTTTATATTTGCGAGTAGTTGTGGTAATGGTGGTGGATCTTCTAGATTGTTATTGTTAGCCTCATCGAACAATGGATTCTCACGTTGTAGTAAATTAACTCCAGCAGGTAGCGGATTCTACATTAGCTGTTGCTACTGTTGTTGTCAATGATTCCTTCGAATTATTCTTTCTAGATCTGTTACTGGCTCTATAGGTGTTCCCCTACTACTTGTCATATACTAAACCTAAAAAGACAAGATTAGTAGAAAATAAGAAAAATATATTCGTAGTAATAATCTAAAAAATTCCTAATTATTTGATTAATATGCAAAAATTAAAATCAATATAATGATGTTGCTTCCCCAGCAACAGTGCCAAGAACTTGACCGCCTCTGGACGTACTAATGTCCAGAGTAGAAATCCTGCACGATATCCACAAGTATATAGGTTAGGTTCAAGATCCTAAAACACGAAAACTAGTTCAATCTGCCACACTGAATTATGGCAGATCAAGCATATATACTCAAAAGAAATAGATGTACAAAGAGCATGTGAACTCAAATGCAAATTTAGTTGGTGAATTTGGAGGTATTTATTTCGAAGGTTTGATGCAAGCTGATTCTAGGATTTTTAGCTTAAAATTATCTATTTTCTACCTCCCCCTAGCCAATCCAAGTTACAACCTATTTAAAAGGCCTATTGATTCAAATTTCTATGTTGACTACATTAGTAGAGATGAATTGCTAAGTTCAACATATGAAGGCATAAATTAAACTTAGTGATTGCTAATCTTAAATGGCGAAATAAAAATTAATTTGTAAAAATTTAGCATATCTTTATTGAGAGAGCATTTAGTTTATTCTTGCCATCATGATAATAATTGAGAATAAGTCAACCAATGGGTATACTTGAGTTTCATAACTTCAAAAATTCTTGTTCTTGAGCATAATTACATTTAACTCATAATTGTAGGAAGAAATGATTTCTGAAAAAAAATTAAAAGGTGATTTTAAGCAACTTCTTATACAATATGTGCAATACTCAGGACGAGCAATGAATTAATTTTAGGGGTGTGGAAACACAAAAATATATAGATATTTTCAACCCCTTTTTAGCTCTAATTCAGGCAGTTTCTTAATCATTTTTACCAAAATTCATATTTAATTATAAAATAATTAATTTTTACTCAAATCATGAACATATTTAATTTTAATTATTTTTATAATAAATTTACACAAATTTGATTTATTTTCAACAGCTTTTCACAACGGGTGAAAAATCGGCGCAGTAGTCACCTTGGGAAGATTAGACCATTGAAGCAATTTTTGTATCAAGTGACACAAGAGTTTGGCTAATTATTTTCCCAGCCATGGATGGTCCAATGATAATTATTGAACACATTTTATAATTAATTTTGATCCAATACAAATTAGGTTAAAATTAGCTACAAGCCTGATTAAGAAAAAGGGGTTTAGTTGTGCACAATGAAGATGACTAATCCACCAAGAAAATTGGCAGCCCAAGCCGTCCCATGTAGCTAACCCAATCCTCTTATTTTAGCTGATTTTTATAAGTGCAAATCAGCTCTTGAACTTGTCCTTAATGTCATTCAAACCCCTTCCCTTTTCAAGCTTGCTATTTTTAGCTAAAAATAGCAAATTCAAGTCAAACCATCCCTCCTACCATGCATGACCGACCCATGGAAGAGGGAATGGCTGCTATTTTTAACAACCACCTCCACTTATAAAAAGCCCCATTCACTTCATCATTTTTCATCCCTCACATCTTTCACTTCACACATCTTTCTCACACACATTTTCTCTCTTTTTCCCTTCTAGTAGCTTTCCAAAATTCTTCTTTTCTTTGTCAATTTCCCCTCTTAAAAAAGATTTTGCATGCCTCTTGAAGTAACAACAATCAAGTGTTCGTGAAGGCCTTGGATTAACAGAACGGGTAGAGAAAAGAGGAGCATACTAGTTTGGCTTCGGAAAACAATCGAGATTTGTTTTTCTAGTTCCCTTCTCTTAATTTTTGTTTTTGTTTTGTTTTGATCATGAACATGAATATTTGTGTTGTTGCTCTTCAATTAATTAAAATTACTTAAATTCCTTTTGTGTTAGATTAATTGCATTATGTTCAGTTAAGATTATTAAAAATGTGTTTGTGTTGTTATTAGGTCCCAATAAATTGTTCAATTAAATAAAACCATACTTATGTTTATGCTTGCATTTTAATTGTAAAGTAACAATTGAATTAATTATTTAAACGGATTGAAATTGTAATTAGTGGATACAATATTTAATTGGTGCATGTTTAATCTTCTAAAATAGCTGAGGGTTAAATTAGCGACAGTATTAAACAATAAATTAGCCTTGCATAACTTGCAAGATTATTGTGATTAAATTATTTCAATATAAAGATATATTGTTACCTCACTTAATCTTGTATTTTCTTATAAAAATTTGATTAATCGTTTAAATTGACATAGAGATATGATCAAGAGATTATTAAGTTTTAGTGGGTAAGTATGTGCATTAGTTAGTAAGTTACCGAGTTGTTGTGAAATTATTCATAACAACATGTACACGATTTCAATAATTCTAAGTTAAAGAATAAAATTAATCTAATACATTTATTTCATATTGATTAAACTCATTTTTAGAAATCGTGCATTGAAATTTTACTTTTCACTTTCTTAGTTAGCACTTAGTTAATTTTTTAGTTTTTATATCACCACTTCAAATAAACATATTTCCATCACCAAATTGTTTAAATTTGCATTTCATAAATATTCTCTTTTAGAGTCCTTGTGGGTACGATAACTCGACATCACTTGTCACTTTATTACTTGTTGCGATTGTGTACACTTACACATTTTCGTCGTTCCAGTTGTTTTTAAACTCCTCATGCTAAAATTCATTTTTATTCTCATTTTGCAGCCTAATCCTTATCTTTCGACTACCTCATTGATTTTTATTACTTGCGATAGTTTTGTTTCACTTACCTTACTACCTTTGAAACTTGGGATTAGCTCAATTTTCTTACCATCAAATGTTTGGTTCTCCCTAACTTAGTTCGTGCCTTCTATTTTAATGCCACCTTTGATCAATCTTCTTATACAGAAGAAACCATAGGAATCTCTTTGTACATTATGGGCTAACATTAGTTTTACCCTTACACAATTTGTTACCCAACTTCATAGTCACTATGCTAGCACTTCTCTTGAGAATGGTATGGCTGCTCCAAACACTTACTCTATTGACAATAATGGCACCCATTTAGGTCTTCATGACCAGCTATTTCACCTCATTTTGACTTGGGTGTGGCACCCTATAAACAACCATGTCTACCTTCATAATATGGATTTTTCGTGACTTTATTGCTTTAATAACAATTTCTGACTAAACCTTGCCTATCTCCTTTTTCATGATATTTCCTTCATTTTTGGAAAGCCTCTCACTTCAAAAGCCACACTCAAATTTGGCATGTACCTCAATTAATTTTTCACCAAGCTTGACATTAATGTGTCTGTCAATCCAAAAATTATCATAACAAGATCTATTGGTAAAAAATGATTCAAAGTTATGGTTATTTTTTCAAGAATGAGCAATAGGCCAAAGAAAACCCCGAGCGACATGCTCCTATAGCTCAACTCGAAGGTGGTGAATATCAACCCAATAGTGGTGAGAACCAACCCGAGAAATAACAAGAGACTAACCCTCTCAAGGCCCATGGCAACAGAGCAAATGCATTGACCTTAGCTGTACCTCTTTCTCCTCCCATGTTAGCCCTTCTCATTATCCTTAGAGGAATCTCCGATAGGGATCATTCGCTTACCGAGTGTTTCGATGTTTTCTCTTAAAAAATTGGCTTGTGTTTCATGGGCTTGGAGGATCAAATGACACATCTCATGTCTTGATTTCCTCTACCACCATTTCCTTCCTTAGATGTGCAATTTGTTGGCTCTATTATGCACTTTGTTGATATTTGGTATGTTTTGTTGATACTTGGTATTTTATGCTTTCTTGGATGATTTAGGCCTTGGTTAAATGTTTTTTGTTGACACATTTGGTTTCGTAGTCTTATATTTTAGGATGCTTTAGACTTTATTCTGGATGTTCATATTTTGGTAGGCTATTTTTGTTGCTTTTGAATGCTTAACATTAACACTGGATGCTATTAGGTTTTTTTTATTGTTTTCAATTTCTATAAAATACTTTGATCTCTTTTTTTTCTTCATTTCCATATGTCATATCATATACCTTTGTTTTCTATTGCTTCCTCTCATTCTTTGATTTTCAAATGTCCATTTTTTATATATACCAAATAGGGGGAAACTATGTTAAAAATTTACAAATTTCATCAACTTAATATGCAATGACAACACAAAAAAAATTCAATTTTAGATTATTGCCAATAAATTATGACAATTAAATTTGAAAACGTTATAATATTTTTCCTCTTATGAATTTCAAGCAAACTATATGAAATCATTTTCAAAACAAAGTATTCATAAAGTATTTTAAATAGGGGGAGCTTTTAACTTGAAAATAATGTTTGAATTTAGTGAGGGTTTACAAATGCAAATTTTTATATAAAAAAGGGGACATGTTAGCTTTGATTTTCAAATGTTTTGATATGAAAAAATAAACTTTAACATCCTTTAATCAAATCTGTAAAAAAAATTTAACGATTCTAAAATTATTTCCATTGTGTTACAAACTCAAAAACAAAGTTTCTAAATAACTTATGTAATATATAAAAAAAATTTAAGTACCCCGAAGTCCTTTAAAAATGTTTCTAAGCCTAAATATTTCATTTTTCCCGCAGTGTCTCGACACATAAGACTATAGGTCTTGAGACATGAAACTTCAAAGGCAAACTCTAATTCAAGGGAGCAAAGTCTCAATACATTTTCAGACAAGTCTTGAGATGTCCAACCATGTCCTTGAGACATAGACTCGCTTATATCAAGACATGAAACTTTGAAGCTAATGTTTTTGCTTCCAAGGTGAAATGTCTAAATATAAAGCCTTCTAAGTCTCAAGACATGTTCATAAAGTATCAAGACATAATTCATGCAATCTTGATTTGATCGTGAAGTCCAACGACATCCAAAGGTTCATATCTCAACTCTACCAAGTGATTGTAATGTATCTTCCGAATTTTAAGTAGTAAAAGGGCATGTACCTAAGTCTAGAGAACTTACGAGTCTTATGTGTTAATTTTGGAAATTTGAATACTTTTAATATGTTCTTGTATGTCAATGTGTGCTTATTTCATTTGCTATTTAGCATTTGAGCCTCTAAAGGCTATTTTTAAGCTTGTTGTGTTTGAAGTTTTAGTTACGTAGGCATTCTTAGCACCATCTCCTCACTAAGGTAATGTTTGATTGGTATTACATGCCTTTCATAGTATTTTTGAACTATGATTGAACTTATTTGATGAAGAGATTAAGTATGGTCATAATATTTCTCTAAGTGTGTTTTTTGTTTTCTATGTTTGAGGGTGTTTCAATAGTTGTGTTTGGTGTTTTAAACTTGATTTCCTATCCCCCTAAGTTCAAGTTTTAGTATTAAGCTTCTAGGAATCAAATCTACAATACCAAGGAGAAATATTGATACTTTTACCCACTTGTACCGATACCGAGGTGCAAGGCTTAGGTCCCTGCCCTAGTTTTAACATTTTTGACCTTTCAAGGCCTTTTGTTGCCCAGACACCTTCGAACTTTATAAATTGATTCTAAATGGTTTAAACATGATTTTCAAGTTTAAAAATTAAGTTTATCTATTTTTTATGTTTTTACAAAAATGTTTTCAAACTTAATTTCTTAACTTAATGTAATGAATGATTGTCATTTGAGTTGCTCCAGCAACGGGCGTAACATCTCACATTAGAATCTATTGTCCAAGTCGAGTGTGGGGTGCCACAATTGTCAAGTAATTCTCTATATTTATACTTGAGGACAAGTTAAGGTTTTCAATGGGATATAATGATACAACACCACATTTAAATACATATTTTATAAACAAAATAGGGTAACACATGGTAATTTTATGGCCTTTGAGTAGGTCATCTCTGAAGAAGTCAATTGTTTAGTAAATTACGTAGGAGTTACACAGCTCATAGACTCTTTTTCACCTCCTACAAGTTTAGCTTAAATGTCACTCTTAGCATATTCAACACTTCTCCTATCATGTTGTTAGATTTTAGGAATTTGTTGTAACACCCCCTCACCTCTTTCGATTTTCGATATGGATGAGAAATGCTTCTGGAACATGTAAGAACCATAAATAATGGAAATATATTTTTTCTTTTTACTATTCCCAATTTAAAACACTTTTATAAAATCAATGAATCAAGTTTATGGAAGTTTAAAGGATTTAAAATCAATTTAAAACCATTTAAGAGTGATTAGGTGAAAATTAGAGGCGTTCAAAACTCTAGACAGACAAAGCAGTGCAGTGGGAACAAAGTTCTGCACAATGTTGGGACATTGCGCGAAGTCACAATGTTGCACATATGACATCACGACATCACCATCTAAGTTACAATGTTGTGATGTTACGAAGTTCAATGTCATGACTTAGTAGCAAAACAACCCAAAAACACTCCAAACTATCTCCAAATCACCTTCAAACGTGGTATACACAAAACCTACTTAAAATTTGTTCAAATACATGTAAATATCATCTTCAAAACATGCTCAACCAAACATTACATGCATGAAATCATTTAAATGATATTGAAAACATGTTAAGACTTCATGGTTTCATTTAGAGCAGATTTAATCTTTCATCTATCACTTCCCACATCATTTCCACATAACTCGTGACATTATAAAGCCAAATTCAGACTTACAAACTTGGTACTAAATAAGAATTCGACCTATAGACATGCCAAACCTATAGAAGACAACACTTAAAGAATTTATACATAATCTTTAAGCTTTGCTAAGGTGATGGAATCTCCCAAGCATACACTGCTTCACATGATCCAAAATCAATCTATGTGCAAGAAACAACAACGCATTAAGCATAAATGCTTAATAAGTAAACAAGGAAGATACTCAACTTACCTTAGGCTTTAATACTCAATTTACCCAATGGTTTGCATAACATGCCTGACCATAGAGTAACACATTAAAACTCCAAGTAACATCATATAACTCTAAAACCCTACATAATATCAATAAATTAAAATTCCAAGTCAAAACTGAGTTCCATGACAAAATAAAATTCCAAGCCCAAAAATGAAACTCCATATCTAATCCCTATTGGCATGCCAATCATATCTTAATTACTTCTCTAAGTTAAAAAGGGCAAGTTCAATTAACAATTTAATTAATAACATAACCTTACTAACGTATATATCATTGCATACATTCATTAAGGCACTTATGCTTAAACATTTCCACTTGATACATCTCAAGTGGTATCCACATTTCATTTTTATGAATAAGCATTCATTGGGAATGTAACAACCCGTTATTAGGGTTAATCGGAACAATAGTTTTGAGACCACAATCCGAAGACAAAATATTTATTTTATTATTTTATTAAGGTTTACAGTATGATAGAATGTTCGTGTGAAAATTTCGTAAAGAAATTTTACCATTTCAATGGTTAATTCGGTAAAAAGGACTTAATCACGTAAAGCGTAAAAGTCAAATTCTATAAGTTAAAGGTATTAAATGGCTATGAAATTAAATAGTGGGAGTCTCTAAGTGGTAATTATCCCATAAGTATTGATAGTGGAATTCTATGGCTTGGTATTGTCGAAATTTATGATGTTATTAAAGGTTAAAATGGTAAAATGGTTAAAATGTTAATAATAAATAAAACAAAACCAAATATCATCATCTTCCATCTATTTTAAAACCGAAAATGGGGTTTAAAAAATCCATGGAAGAGCTTGACATTTGGCCATGGTGTTATTGCTCAAATAGATCAAGATAAGCACTTACCGGAACTAGATCGGGGAAAACGAAAATTGGACGAATAGCCGATAGTTTTATTTGAGTGACATGAGGTAAGTTCGTATAGCTAGAATCAAACTATTAATACTTGTAATTTTTTAAAATGAATTTGTATAATTTGAATGAATAACCCAACTGAAATTTGAATTACTGATTATATGATTATATTACTGTTTACATGAATGAAAGTGAAATGTTACAAATGTTATATACGTTTCATGGATTCGGTATGATAATATGCATTGAGTATGCAAATTGAGTATTTAAATGTATGTACTTAGTTGAATTGAATATATATATGATTTGAGAAATTTAATTATTGATCATTGAATGCTTAAATGATGAAGTTGGATTGAACCGTAGGAATTTGTTAGATATGAGTGACATGTCACTAGGATTACTGATTTGGTCGAGCTCTTGCATTTTTTGTGGACTCACCACAGCTCGTATGAGCTTACCGGTATATCAGCTCGTAAGAGCTTACTATTTTCAGCTCATTGGAGCTTACTGATTCAGCTCGAAAGAGCTTACTGTTTTCAGCTTATTGGAGCTTACCGACTCGGCTCGAAAGAGCTTACTGTTTTTAGCTCATTGGAGCTTACCGATTTAGCTCATAAGAGCTTATTGTTCAGTTCGATAGAGCTTACCGTTTCAACTCAATAGAGCTTACTGTTTATCAGCTCAAGAGGAGCTTACTGATCATCGCTCGAAAAAGCTTACCGACTCAGCTCAAAAGAGCTTACTATTTTTAGCTCATTGGAAATTACCGATTTAGCTCATAAGAGCTTATTGTTCAGTTCGATAGAGCTTACCGTTTCAACTCAATAGAGCTTACTGTTTATCAGCTCAAGAGGAGCTTACTGATCATGGCTCGAAAGAGCATAAATGATAATGAATTGACGGATTTTCAATAAATACACTTAATGTGTATCACCCGAGTATCTATCCATATTCTACATAGTTCAATGGGCATAATTACTATTACCGATCATATGAATAAGATATGTGTTTATATGGATGAATTACTGTTATTAGTGATGAACTACTGTTTATACGGGTGAACTACTGGTTATATGAATGAATTATAGTTTATACGAATAAAAATGAATTGCCATAATGTTATGTGAATTACATGGTATTGATGTTATTTGATGAATTAAATATGAAATGAAGTTATATGTACTTGAGATTAAATATTTATTGTTTTCACCTATGGTGACTTGATGATTACATCGATATAATGATATTAATCTGTTGATGATTTTATATGCTTATGCATTGGGCAAATTTGGTTGGATTGTATTGAAATGGTAATATAGGTTATAATGACGTACGAACAAATGTTATATGTGAATCGAGATAGAAGTGGTTTAATCATATATATGCTCATTAGTGTGCAAGATATAGAATATTCGATGTTATTTCCATGGTTCAACGGAGAAGATAACGGTACGATAATTGAAATGATGATATGAATCAGTTCAGCTATACGTGACACGCTCGACAAGTAAGTAATATTTAAAAATTTTGTATGATGCGTAAGTGAAAACCAATGGATACATACAGGAATTACCAGGTTGTTATTGTAATATGTGTTGATTTCGATGGAGCTAATTTATATGTCCTTATGTTTCTCTAATTCTGAATTAATCGTTAAATTGTATATAGTACATAGTAGTCATACGAACTTACTAAGCTTATTAGCTTACTCTATTTATTTTCTGTATTTTACAGTGATTTGAAAGCTCGCTCGGGTTGGAAGTCATCAAAGATTTTCATCAAACTATCCAGGAGTTGAATTGGTATTTTTGAACTCTCTGAAATTGGTAATATGGAATGTATAGGCTAGTTGATTATATGAGATGTATAAGTTATTTTAAGTATTGAAGCTTATATGTATTGATGTGTTTAAGCCATGTGATTTGGCTTAACTTGGTTAAATATTGGGTTATGTTTATGTGTACTAGATATGGCATATTTTGGTAAGTAGTTGATGGAATGAAGTTATGCAAATGGTATGGATATGTGATGGAAATATGAATCGAAACTATTTGAATGATAATTGGTATTTGGATGTTTAAGGTTGAATTATTGAATAGGTTATATGTGTATATTGACTAATGAATCATATTGGTTTGGTATGTGTTTGAATGCACAAATGGAATTGATTTGAGTATATAAATGTTTGGTTTTGTAATGGCATATAATGTGTATTTGAAATGGTTGTTTTGATTGCCAAATTGAATGAAAGTATGGTGTTATATGTGAGCTTAGGTGATTGAAGTTTGGGTAAGGAAAAGTGGCTTAAAACAAGCCTATTTCTCATCCATACGGTTGAGCACACGGGCGTGTGACTCGACTGTGTGTCTGTTAAAGCTTAGTTAAAATAAGTCAATGAGTTACACAGCCTAGACACACGGGCATGTCTATTGACCGTGTGTGGCACACGAGCTGAGACACGGGCGTGTGGTCGGCCATGTGACCCAAGTCAGTATGTATGCCCTGTTTCTACATGGGTGTGTCCGGTGCCCTGTGAGTCACACAGTTTGGGCACACGGGCGTGTGACCTCTGTATTCAAGAAAATTTTTTAAGTTTTCCAAAATTTTCAAATGTTATCGATTTAATCCGGAATGCATGTCTTAAGTTATTTATGCTCGACTTAAGCATGTTACAAGTGTAAATGAATGGATTTGATTGAAATGAGCTGATCTAATGACAAATGAATGTTCTGAATTGTGCTATAAGTCTGGTAATGCCTCGTAACCTATTCCAGCGACGGATACAGGTTAGGGATGTTACAGGGAAACCATTCACATTTTAATTTATGAGTTTACACTTTTTTACTCTTATTTTTAATATGAGATTCTCAATATGAACATTGTTACACTAGTTTCACATACGTTCAACATTTCATAATACAAATTCATAAAAGCGCCATAAGCTACCCATTATTCCATTATTGCAATCTACCATTACACTTTATATTCCATAAAAGGTTCCATTTTCCAAATTATTATTATATTAATTAAAGCATTAATACGTCTTTTTCACAATTGTACACCAAAACATATAATAACAGATTTAATGTCATAGCTTACTCTTTTCTTTACAAATTTATTAACTTTATTAAAAGTTTTCATTTTTCATGGTTCAATTCAATTTGTAACTCAATACTTATCAAAATACAATAAGACTCAATATGTACATTTTAATCCAAGACCATGGCATATTCATATTTGTTTCTATTTTCATTTTCATTAAGCTATTTAATTTAATATTGATTATTAATATTTAATCTCATTTAACATTTAACCATTTAAACGCTAAAGATTATAAATTTTCATTCAAATAAAGTAACGATGGTTTCTTGAATATTTACCCTCCTTCGAAAAAGCAAAATCACCAGTTTTCTTTATACTCACTAGCCCAAATCTTCATCAACCACTTGTCAATTTCTTTTCTTCCAAAACACATAATACTCAAAATTTCATTAAAAAAAACACATGTAAAGTAACCTTAAATAATCATATTGGAGATGACATACTACACTTTCTTACCTTGCTCTTCACTTTTTCACTCTAACTTAAGTTTTTTCTTTCTAGTTTATGAAAACCCTTGCTTCCAATAACGAAGATTATGGTGAAGCCAAGATTAAAAATGAGTTTTCTACAAGATTCTTATAAGAAAATAACTTGGGTAGTGAAATTTTTTTATAAAATTTTTGAGGAACGATGAGAAAAATGAAAAGAGAACAACTTTCGCTTCTCGAATGGAGACGGACGGCACAAAAGGAGAAAGATGAGAGCTTTCATCTTTTCTTTCTTTTATTACCAATAAAATGGTTAAATTCAACCCATTTTAAATGAAAGGTCCACAATTTTTTATGATTTAAAAACTCCAAATCATATGGTCATAAATTTCTCATAACAAATTCTAAATTTTTCAATATAAAACTCTTGAAAAGTCTCAAAATATCTTTTAATAGAAAACTTGCACTTTTAGTCCATTTCTCATGTCACTTCTTTTTATTAAGTATCAAATATGACACTTAAAACATTAAAACTTTGCATATCACTATAAAGATCCATAATACCATCCAATCATCCAAAAATTACATTTGAACCCTATGTAAGCGAAAAAAAAAATATTTAAAATTTAGTCTTTATATTTTTTATTTTATTCAACTTAGTCCAAAAATCATTTTCTTAATACAAAGACATATCTCATGTCATCTCAATATTAACAAATTATTATCAATCCATAATTTCTCTAATAGGTCATTTTACACTTTAGTCCTCATATTTTTCTAAATTTTCAATTTAATCTTTTTTCCACATTTTTACATCCACGATCTTTTTCATAAATCTTCAACCACAAATTATGATTCCTTTAAAATTCGCCAGTCTCATTTTCATTTTTTTTAGAATTTAGGTCCTAAAACAATGGCACTTTCTAGGCAGAAAAATTTGGGGTGTTATATTTATTATACTTTAATTAATTTAAAAACTAATTTGCATACTCGTGAAATGCAAGATCCAATTGTAGTTAATCATTAAAATATATTAAATATATTGTTACTATTCTTTTAAAATTAACAATTTTATAAATAGTATAAGAAAAGTATTAGAATCACATAATTTACGAAAAATATATTAAAAGTAATAATACGTGATACTATTGTAATTTTGTACATGCATGGTGAATAAATGATAAAGAAATTTTATTTTATTATTAGATAAAGCTAAATGCTTAAATTTTATTATATACCTCATACAAACTCTTTTCTTAATTTCATCGGTTTATTTATTTTTGAGATCCAGAAATCATTCAGTATATTTGTCCAATATATATTGATATCCTTTTGTAATCAAGCATTACTCACAACATAAATATTTATAAATTTCCAACTCTGCAATCAATTCTTTATTTTTTTTTTCTCTCTGTGTTATCTCCATGAGCATTGTACATGATTATCTGTTAACAAAGACAAAGTAAACACTTACTCAATTCAGTATACGAAACAAATATAAAAAAAATATTAAATAATGTCAGTAATAATTCATTATAATGGCCTTATCACTTATATTTCAAAGTGAAAGAAAAAACCTTGACTTTTATTTATAAAAATGAAAAAAGACTTATCATACCTTGAATTTGTTGAAATTTTTGTTGGGATATCTGGGATTTAAAAATTACTTATATTTAGCAAAATAGAAATAAAATTATTGAAAAAATGGTAATTGGACTAAATATATATGATATAGAGGTAGGACACAATTGGAAGCAAAAACAATAAAATGAATAATAAAATAACATAAAGTATCAAATTAAAATTAAACATGAAGTTGATTATTAAAATTAAGAACTAGAATTAAAATAAAAAATGAAAATCATAGAATTAAAAACAAAATAATTAAATAATTAAATTAAATAAGAAAAAAGACCTGAATTGACTGAATATAAAAGATGAAAATCCGGCATTATTATTAGAAAAAAAAATGAACCCCCACTTTTAAAATGCGCTTAACCCTTGTGTATAAAGCATACCAAATTCTTTTGTTAAATTATTTGGAGCTTGTCCACTGCGTACGGACAGCCAACTTGAGTGCTTTAAGGTTCTTGCACTCAATTCTACTTTTTATCATAATTGCAAACACAATGAATAATTCATCGTAATGGTATCACATGTGGGTTACCATTGCATTCTAATATAACAATCAGAGAAGCTTCAAAAGGGAAATTACACTGATATGCATTTCAGAAAGAATAAGGTTTATCAAAAAGTCACGATCAGATACAAGAAGAGTCGCATATGTAAGGATATAAACCTTAATATTACCTTTTAAACTAGTTACCCAATTGATTCGAGTAAATATGGGGTTGGTTTCAAAAATAAAGAAAGAAAAAACCTCGAGACAGGGCTATTAATTGCCAAGCTTTGTTATTGAAGAAAAAGAGTAGTTTCATTTTTCACACAGCTGGGCTGAAGCCAACCAAGTATGGGTAAAGAGCGAGATCCCATGGCTGGAATCATGGACTTAATAAAGCTATGTTTACTTCCACCTGTACCATAAGGTTCTAAGAGCAGATTATGTACGAAGAAATGAAGAGAACCAAAGCCAAAGTGGACAGATGCGAGATATATCTGAGAAAACACCGGATCCTTATATGGGTTTTCATAGATATTTTACTACAATGACTTATTTGGTACTTCTTTTAGAGCCTAATTATCATATATCCATAATTTTCTTTTTACACATTATTAATAATTCTTGTATAAATTTCAAAAACAATTCAATGCTTGTATGGTTAATAGACTTGGCTGAGAACACTTGAAAAAAAAAAACATAGATATACAAGTTTCCATAAACAGACACAATGCAAAGTAAAAACTGAATAGAATTCTGATGAATATAAAATCTGGGGAAGTTATAACTAACAACTTAAAAGTATATTTGCAGCAGCATGCCATCATCGGAGTATTTGACTGCCATAGTCTGTATTGAACTTCTCGTAGCGATGAGCATGTAAATGTGCCGACGGTCTGGTGTTCCTCAAAGCAGTTTCTATATCATTAGACGTAACTGGCCCAACATTCGGCAGCTCTGCAAACCACAAACTAGTTTTTGAGTTCATTATGTCATCTATATAAAAATGAAGCATGTTAAAAGCTGCAGGCAGAACAAGGAAATAAGAAAATAGAACATGTCCCGCCTAAAAGGATCCTTTCCTTCCAGAGTTTGTTCTTGTCTCCCATTCAAATGTCTTCTTCCAGCCAAATTGATAAGCAGATGGCAAGATTTTGAATTGAAATTAGGGCAAGACCAGATGATGTTGGCCTTATAACTACCAAGAAAACCTTAAAAAACTATTTAGCTTAACATGATTTGATTTATTTATCCTGGCTCCTAGGATATGCACAAAATTATTTATGCTAACAAAAGCTAGTAGCACTTTATGGTGGTAGTTGATAGTCAGAGATAAGAGTTCTGGAGTTTGCCAAACCAGACCTATAACTAAAGAAACAGAGAAAAGAAAGGAAAATTACTAAAATAAACTGATGAACGTGAATTGACACCTAAGGGGTTAAGTGTTAAGCCACCTAAATAATTGAGCTCCTATTTAGGGAAAATTTTGATTTTGCAAAGCTCATTATCAAGTTTATACATCCTTTAATTCAAGTATTAGAAAGCACATACCATCCTCAGGCACTACTTCCTGGTTATCTTCAAGGACAGCCATTAGGCGTCTCAAAGGTTGCATGGCTGCTTCTTTGCAAAGTAATCGAATATCTGAACCTGAGTAACCTTCTGATCTTTCCACTAATATATCATAAGGAAGAGACTCCTCACCATGCTGTTGGGGCAGAAGCTCTTCAAACATCGCTTTTCTTGCTTCAGGCTCTGGGAGAGGAACAAGGATCTTACTTTATGTGGTTAAAGGCAAACCGCTAATAATAGCAAGTCTTGAACTTCAAAAGATATTTATTTCATTAATTGTGTAAAAGATGCTATCAAATATAATTGCAAGTATCAAGCAATAGAGCATTACGAAACTGAATAGTTTAGAGACAGCACAAACACTGTGACCTGATTTACATCACAATCTAATCATGTTGGAAAGAAATTTAGAGCAGTTAGTTAGTTTCTAGGCTTCAATCGCATCCTGGTTTTTTGAGTAAATTTCTGTCCAGCCAGAATTCAAATGTGTATATTATAATCTTTTAAATTAATAATGTTTGAAAAGATTCAAGGTAAATTTAAATGTCAATGGATACTCGCTTCTCAAGACGACGGAGCATGGCAGCATCCAATTCCCAGGGGAGGTTTGTTGCTGCCAGAACAAACACGAGCTCATCTGACCGTGTCAAACCATCCATCTACAATGTAATTCTACTTATCAGTAGCAAATAAACATGATTTATTTTCTAAATCACTATAAACAGCATGTATGAGTTAAGTACTTTATTTTCTACTTATTGCAAATAATAAATACAAAAAACGATGCACCACTAGATCTGCTGCAGAGTCGGTTTAAGATGCTAACCATGCTCAAGGTTAAAATCACTTGCACGGAAGAAAACAATGCACCGCTTGATTCTAAAGTGAAAGAATGAGAAAAAATAAACAAGTGACGGTGATTACCACCAAATTTGTTTAAAACAATGCTCAGCAATGCTAAGTACACTTGTACATGGGCCAGACTAGGCTGCGGCCCAGATTTTTTTGCTTCCTTTACCCAAACTCAGGAGAGACCCAGGCAGGCCTAAAGGCCCTATTCACCATGTAGAAAATAATATGATAAAAATTAGTTTTAAATTAATACTTATAAATTTATAATGAAATTTGAATAAAAGGATTTTAATCTTAAATAACAATTCAGATCAGGGCACCCTGAATTCATTATCCAAGGCCCAGCTCGTCTAAGTTGATAGCCCAGCCTTTGGACAAGTCTAGCTACAAGGTATATAATCAATAGGAATAAATTATCAATCCAAGTTTTAATTTAATCACTCACATGCAACCACACAGCATATCTATATCCAAAAGAATAAGGACACGTTTTTTAGGAAACCTAACCTGTATAAGTATCTCAGTTTTCAAACGCCTACTGGCTTCATGCTCGCTGCGTCCTTCACCACCACGCTGACTTATAATGGCATCAATTTCATCAAGAAAAATGGTAGACGGTGCATGGTGTCTTGCTAGGTCAAATAGTACTTTTATTAACTTCTCAGAATCACCTGAAATGTTATGAACTCCGCAGTTAGATAAGTGAGTGTTATTTCAGGTAACTATAAAAGTTATTGGGTCCAGCCCTAGTAAGGATCTTTGGTTTATATCAATATTGTGATCCATATAGCTAGTCAAAGAACTTTATCGAAGATGACTCTTCTTTTTGTGCCAGGTAAAAAAAACTTTTATACCCACACAACCATAAACACAGCACATTTGACATTCCCACAATCCAATTAAAGAATAATGCTTATCCTGTAAGGTTCCCCTTTGACTAGATTTTGGTAAGAAAAAACAAAATATTAGGAGAGAAAAAGAATAGTCCCTCATTTAGTAGATAAATATCTAAGAATCTACATCTAAAACTCCTACCATTCTTATCATTAAAAAATTTAGGCTGTCATTTGAACTAAGGATTAATCAGAAAATATAATTGGACAGTCAAAGATACATCTATGTATTTTCCAATAATATCTTCCATTCTCCATTTTAGAGACAATTCTTCATAACTTTCATACATACCTACGACCAAATCCCTCTACAAATCAAAGAAGATATTGGAAAAATGTGTTTAACATACCACGCCATTTGCTGACAACAGATGATGCTGAAATATTGAAAAATGTGGTCTTGCATTCTGTTGCTACAGCCTTTGCCAGCATTGTCTGCAACCAAAATGGTAATTCAAATTGAAAATAGCATCAATGATAAAGAAAAAGAATAGCACTACCAAGATATGTTAAATCATTCGCCATGATGCATAAATTTTTCCTCTAGTGTTGAGGAGATTGACCTATGAAAAAAAAAATTTCTTTTGCACAAGGGTTTCCATAGGGGAAGGGTGAACGCAAGTATTGGGAGTAAAGCCCCCTAGGTTCATCAGTCTAAAATGTACTATGTGATTATGAAAGACATGTTTTCCTCATAATAACCATACATCTTGCATATCTAGAACAAATGAATCGCATAGACAAGATCAATCTGTTGGAAGCAACAGAACCAAATGTACACCTTTCCTGTCCCTGGGGGGCCAAAAAGGAGAATACCCTTCCATGGTGAAAGAAGACCAGTAAAGTACCTACAAGATATCAAATAAACTGAAATGAAACCCTCAAATTCCTACATAACATGTTATTGAATGTTTCATAACATTTACTAAACCAAGTTAACAAAATAAAATGTTGAGACAATTATGTGAGCAGTGGCTCATGCAGTGGCCACTGCGCCTAGCACTACGATAGGCAACATAACTTGACATTTTTGAGTTGACAATCTTTGGGAATAAAATTCTCAAGCTGAGAATCTTGCTGATGTTGTGGAAGTATGAGTCCTTCTATGAAGAAGATCCATTTGAAGCAACATATCTTGAAAATTGGGTCGAATCGAATCAAAGCAATTGGATCCCATGAAATAAAGAGATTGGATCAAGACTGCATTGAAGACTTATCTCCAACCTTCCTACATTAACTTAGACTTTATTATTATATTGTTTATTCAATTTTAGCTACAGTTTGTTAGAGGGATTGATTGTAATTGATCTAATATGCTCGCAAGTCTCAAACTTTTATATATTTGAAGAGATTTGTATAGGTTTTGTATCTAGTGTTTTTATCACTTATCTATTCTTTGAGGAGGAATATGAGAGAGCATTGAGGGTGTAAACAAGTTAATTGTTTGGTTTACAACCCAAATTTTCCCATGGTTTTCAGAGGAAAACTTAAAAGGTGAAATCTAGATTTTTTTAGTACCAAAGTGAGGTTGCTATATTAGGATCTGATAGGACTTAAATCACTTGTTATATTGAGTTTAAAAACAGGATGTGATATGACTTAAATCACTTGTTGTATTGAGTTTAAAGATAGTAGACTATCTCACTGAGCTAAGCTCTGTAGATGTAGAGAAACCAAACTGCATAAAGAACTTATGTGTTTTTATTTCTTTATCCGTGTTGCAGTGCTATTGTTCCTGGAAAAAAAATTTATGTTGTTCGAAAAGTCTTTTGACAATATAAAGATTATTTATTTGTATATAAATGACATTATTTGTATCATTCAAGTTTATAGTTATTTTTATTAGGATTTTTTCAATCAATAAAGTTGGTGGTATTTTTATCCTGGCACCCTCAAGACGAAGGTTCTGGTTTTGCCCCTGCAGTTATCTTTTTCAAGGAATTGTGGAATACCATGCTCAAAGTCCATGCTCTATGCCGCAGCAATACTTACTTGGGATATTTTATAGGCATAACAACTGCCTCTTTAAGTAAGCGTTTGGCATCCTCTAATCCCTTGATGCTTTCCCACTTAACATCTGGATTCCCTCGAACAATGTCCCTAAGAAGGATATGATGGTAGACAAAAATTTCCAGCTAAAATGTTAAAGAATATACTACCCAAGCATTCAAACTCTCCTAATGTAAGCATTTCTGTCACCAATGAAGTAATTGATATTTTAATAATTACCTACTTAAACTCTCTCCTAATGCACGCATTTCTGCAGATTCAAAAGCAGGAAGCAGAGACCTTTGCCTGTAAAAGAAAGAGAAAAGAACATCAAAATCTTCATTTCCTAAAAAGCTAGAGAATCCTAGAACTGATCCTAGCGGTCAATGTGACGAATGTGCATATAAAAGCCTATGTTCTAAGTGTACAGGAGAAATACATTAAGATCACGAATCAGAGAAATGAATGAACATACGGTCTCGAATCAAATCCATTAGACACCGCGCCATTTGAGTGCACCGAGTGTGTACCCTGAAATTGAAACAAAACAACAATAAATCATTCCAATCAAGAAACATGCAAAACGCCTAAAGAAAAACAGAAAATTAAGACCGCAAAATTACCTGGTTCCGGTACTGCTCGTAGATAGCCATATCAGAAGTGTTCCTGACAGGGTGGTTTTCTTTTGAAGTCACGTTCGAATTAGTGCCATTGGAGTCGAGCTCATCAGCAGTTTGACCATTTTGCGGCTCAGGCAATCTCTTCCTCCCAAACTTGGCATCATAAAATAGTTTAAAATCCTATGGAATAATAACATAATTGCTTAAAGAAAATGCTTAGAACTCTTTTTCTTTCCCTTTTCCTTCACATTTCTTCACAGTTGGATCAAAATTTAAGAGTTAGATAAAAAAATTCAATGCAATGCAATGCAATCCAAGCTAATAAATGAGTAAAAAAAGAAAAATAGTCAATCGAAGTAAGTCAAGTAGCTTCATACAGTTCAATTGACCAAAGGGAAATCAGGAAGAAAACGACGGTTTGACAACCAAACAGAAAAGGAAAAGGAAAAGAAAAACAAAGAAAGAAAGAAATAGAAAAGAAAAAGAGAGTACCAGAAAAGACCATCGAGTGAGAGAAGGTTCATCAGCCATTAATGGATTAAAATTAAAATCAGATTTTCTTTGGTGGAGAAAGGAAGAAAAGAGAGATTATAATTCAGATCTCTCTCTCTTTATTTTCCTCACTCTCTATGTTAGTTGAAATGAACAGAAAAGAGAAGAGCAGAGCATGTGCTTTAAAACCGGAGAAAATGGGATTTTATCTTATTTATGTTTTTCCCAAAAGTTTGCTTTGCCGGCTGTCCTATTATCAGCCACCCTTATATTTAATAAAAATTAATGAAATGGTAAAATTTAATTATTAAAGATTATAATTAATTATACATTCAAAACTTATCAGGAATATTCTTTTATAACAATATTTGTTATTTTATAAAGAGTTAAATATTAAAATTATATTTAAATTTTGATATGATGTTATTAAAAAAATTAAATTTTAATTGTACCGCATTAGTTCCAAACACATCTTGTACCATACCATCAGTGCATAATTTAATCCAATTCTCCGGTATAGGAATGAATGGTCTCGGCAGCTGTTGTCTAGATAGATCCTTCCTATGAAAGGAAGCACATTTGTAACAACCCTTACCCGTATCTAATGTCGGGATAGGGTTCGAGGCGTTACCAGACTTAAACATTCACAACATGCAAAACCGGGTCACAAAATTTTTTCCCAAAATTAAAACATCTCAAACACATGCATATCGTCCTTTATACAAGCCCTCGAAGCCTATAACATGTATCGAGGCGGTTAGGGACTAAATCGAGAACTTTGAAAATCTTTGGGCAACTTAACAAATTTTCTTGCTTTGGAGAGTCACACGCCCGTGTGGGTTGGGTCGTGTGGTCACACACGCCCGTGTGGCTTGGGACACGTCCGTGTCCTCAGCCAGTGTAACTCTCTGTTTATGACGTCAGCCAAACAAATTGATCCACATGGTCACGCCACACGCCCGTGTGCTAGACCATGTCCTCCACACGGCTGAGACACATGGCCGTGTCTCTGCCCGTGTGGCCAACACTTAGGCTATTTTCCTAGCCTTATGTTGTCCTTAATTCTTTCCCATACTTTACACATCATGGACCCAAATTATAGCATCAATTTAATGGTTAATCAACCTTGAGAAAGATTCAAATAAATAATTTGCATGTTGTCTTACATGTGTTTATTACCCAGCATTTAATCTCTACACATTCTACAATTGTCCATGTTTAATCATTATCAACTTACTACCATGCCAAATATTCATTCCATGGCCACGACCACCTCGAATGGTTCTAAGGCATTCATCGTATACGTGTGTTATACTAATTATTCATAGCAAACAATTATAATCACACGACATGCATTAACCCATAGCAGAAATAATTAGGCTTACAAGCCATAACCATAATAAGCCACATCTCATGGCTATATACAATAGATCGATATAATCCGGTACAATTTTCTAATCATAACATCTAATATAAAACTAGTCCTTATAGATGCCACTCACTTGAAAATGTTTAATACACATATGACAAAACTCTGGAGTTGATAGCTTGATAGTGTGATGCTGCCTCCGACGATCTTCAACCCCGTGCCGACCTGAGAACATTAAAAGAAATAGAGGGGGAGTAAGCTTTTGGCTTAGTAAGCCCATATGAAAATAATAAGCATTATAACAACATGTTTCCTTAGGTAATCAACTATAATGACACTTTTACTCATATTCTGGTTAAGCTATTTTCTCAAGCCGTAGTTACTAATTTATTTATATCTAGAGCTATGGAACTCCAAATTAAGATCCGTTAATTTTCCCTAAAACTAGACTCATTTATCTTCCTACAATAAAACTTCCAGAATTTTTTTGCCCGGCCAATAAGTACAGTTTATTCTTTAAATTCTCTCATTTTTTATTGTTTGACAACTTCAACCTTTCTTCACTTAAACTTATTTATCTCATAGTACGAGACTCAGATAATGTTCTCGTATCTTTTCCGTAAAATTATACTCATTAAGGATTTCATTCATATGATTCCTATCTCCTAATTATTTTTGTACAATTTCTAGTGATTTTCCCAAGTCAGAATAGGGGATTCCAAACTCATTCTAACTTTGTCTCACAAGAGTTCAAATATCTCATAATATGAGATTTCTTTACTTGCACCATTTCATTTATCTGAAACTAGACCCAATAAGCTTTAATTTCATATTTTATTCTGTCTCTAACTCAATTTCCACTATTTTTGGTGGATTTTCAAAGTCAGACTATTGCTACTGTCCAAAACTGTTTCAGTGCAAATTTATAGTAACTATCATAAGCTCATTGATCATGGACTCATCATTTCATGAAACCTATATCTCATTACACAATGTAAGTTAGCATGATACTACAACACAATTCATAATCATAAGCATAAGGATGGTTCATCTTTCAAACCCTTTTACTTGTTTATCATGTATACACATACATATGCATGAATTTGCTTACTCATCATTTATCACATTTCAATAAGGCATCACTTATGAGTATAATGTACGTATCTGTACATACCCATAGCATATGAATTAACATTACCTTTATCACCGAGCCCATCCTGGGACTTTCATTGTATTATTCATTATAATACCCGTTGAATTTCTCAAAAATCTCGATGGATAATCCATTTACCGTCAAGTCATACAAGTGATCATCTCAAGTACACACTCCCGCGAACCTCAAATTTTACGGCGAGATTACCAGTCCAGGCTAAATCTCTCGTAATATAAACTCATAGAGTATTGTTAGGATTACCAGTCCAGGCTAAATCCCCTACAACGACATATACTCAAATGAGATCGAATCTGAATTACCAGTCCAGACTAAATTCAGATCCTAATCGGATTACCCGTCCGGGCTAAATCCTTAATGCGCACATATTCTTCGGGAGGCTCGATCACTCAAGGAACACCTGTTCGGGATAGATCATTTTCTATATTTGAGATCAATGGATTACCCGTCCGAGCTAAATCCTTTTTTACAACACATGCAGGATCTCAAGTCATGTAGGCCATGGTTTATCCATCGGATTTCCCTTTTCATTCAACCGGGATTTTCTCTTTTCATCAAATATCTCATTATGCATAGCTGATCATGCAATGTACATCCAATTCAACACATTTCCATGTTTATTTAGACATTAGTCCATGAAATAAACATGGTATTGCATATAATTATTCTTAGGCATTTGTTACAATATATAATCTTTATATCAACTAAATAAATATCCATCACACTATGCTAACACATCAATTTAAGTTCAAGTATGAACAATAATATCATTTCATTATCATTGACATATGAACTTACCTCGGTTTCGAGTACAACTATTCATTTCGAGTTTGTGCTTAACCTTGTTCAACCTCGTTCTAAGCCTGAATCTTGTTTTCCTTGATCTGTAATATCACATTTAGCCTACTAATTAGTCATATTATTTATATGGGTCCAAAAATCATATTTTTACAAATTTTCATTTTGACCCCTAAACTTTCACATATTTCACTTTTTCCCCAATGCTCGTAAAATGATTTTTATTTAATTTCCTTGTATTTCAAGCCTATCTGAATCATTTTTATAACTACAATAGCCCGCAATTTCCACTAAATCACCCTTTTATGACTAATTTATAACTTTTACGATTTAGTCCTTTTTAAGCATTTTTACCGAAAATTACTTAGCAAAAGTCGTTTATTACACATCGAGCCTTCATATTCTACCATTAAACATCAAAATATATGTATATCATTCATAGGTAAATTTTTAAACATAAACCGCAACTCAAAATAATGGTAGAAATGAGTAGAGCATGTTACCGGGATTTCAAAAATATAAATAACATCAAAAACAAGGCTTGAATGCACTTACTATTGAGGTTGGAAGCTTGAAAACCCTAACCATGTCTTCTCCCATGCAATATCCGGCCATAGGTAGAAGATGGACAAGAAATTTGGCTTTTATTTTATCTTTTAGTCCATTTAATGACCAAATGACCAAAATGCCCTTTGAGCATTTCTTTGAAATTTTATCCATCCAAGCCTATTTTTGTCCAAAATTTTAGAACTTGGTAAAATTTCTATTAAATACCCTCTAATTAAAAATCTAATTCAATTTCATGCTAAAAACTTCTAGAACTCATATTTTGCAATTTATTCAATTTAGTCCTTAAACTCTAATCGAGCACCTTAGACATAAAATTTCTTCATGAAATTTTCACACAATCGTGTAAACATATAATAGACCTTATAATAATCATAAATAATTATTTTACTTCTGATTTGTGGTCTCAAAACCACTGTTTTGACTAGGCCTTAATTCGGGATGTTACAACATTATTTTACCTAGGTGTATGAATTTTTAACAATGTCATTTGCTTTCCAAAGAACAACTTGGAAGATGAAAAGATTTTGATTTTTCCATATTCCCTAGGCAATCAAACCAAAAAGCCTCGACCAAACAACCTTGTCCATAACTAGTTTAAAATGACTAAGTAAATTGAACTTAACCCAATCATGATGATTACCTGCAAAGAACTACCCACGTAGCTCATTTGGAAAAACTTGCATCCAAGTTTCCTTAGCTGGAGGACAATATCTCATGGCATGTAAGATATCCTCAAATTGATATCCACACAGCCCATAAGAACTGTCATACCCTATGCCTCGCTTAACTCGTTCTACATTAGTAAGTAGGCATTATTTTAAAGCAAGCCATAAGAAGAGTCTAACTCTCTAAGGACATTGAAATTTCCACAAAATATTCCATTCCACATTCCTTGGGCTATTCGATCTTTCTTGTAAACGCTAGTAAACACTCTTAAGGGGAAAAAAACCAGTTGAAGTCTAAGCCCAAATAATCCTGTCACGACCTATAGAGATGTGTGGCGGAGGAATAATTACGATACACCTAATAATCTCCTCTAGTAGCTAAATACGAAATAGATCCAAATTATAAGTTCCTTCCTCAATAATCATCTTAGTAAGCAAACAGTCTTGATTGATATTAGCATAGGACAGAACCTGATAGATTAGAGGTCCTACATCTAGAATCCACGGATCCTTCCAACAACGAATATTATTCCCATTCCCCATAGACTAAAGAAAATTCTCTTGGAGTAGAGGCCAAACCTTAGAGAGTGCCCTCCAAAGGAAAGAACATCATCTTCATGAAATATCTTCTTACATCTCTTCTTTCATTCCATACTTGGACCTAAGAACACTAACTCGTAAAGCATCCATTTTTTAGACTAGATTGTACCTCAGTTTCATCATAAAAGAGGTATTTTAGTCCCTCAACTGTCAAAAGCTAAGACCACCATATGATCTAGGCTGACAAATAGCCTAATAACTGACCAAATACATCTTCTGTCGATCCTCAAAGGACTCTTCAAATAAATTGTCGAACAATACTTTCGATTTCATCATACAATCCTTTAGGGATCATCATAGATTGTATGAAGTAATTAGGAATCGACAACAAGACCGTCTATACAAGAGTAGCTCTATCAGCTATAGAGAGTTTTCTAGCATCCCATCTATTTAGCTTGTTACAAACCTTATCAACAACAAAATGCAAGGTACTATTTGAAATCTATCATCGAGAAGAGGCAACCCCTAGATAAATACCAAGATTTTGAACTTTACGAAAACCAAGAATTCCACTCAACTACTCTTCAATTCCATCATCTATACTTTTGGAAAAGTAAATATTAGTTTCTCGAGCATTAACCCCGGTGCCTAAAGTAAGCACAAAACCTCTCTAACAAATCTTTAAGGAGAAAAGTTTGTTGAATATTTGCATGACCAAAGATAACAAGACCGTCCGCAAAGAAAGGATGTGAAAGAGAAGGACCAAACTTGATAAGCAGATAGGTCGACAATGACCTTTATCTATAGCATGAAGAATACTATGTCCGAGCCACTCCATACACAGAACAAACATAGATGGGGATAAAGGACAGCCCTATTGAATACCTTTCCTAGGTTTGAACTTCTACGTAGGGATCTCATTCCACAACACCTACATTGTAGAATTCATGATAGCAGACATAATAACATTTATAAGCATATTAGAAATACTTACAGCCCTAAGAGAGGCTTCAATAAACTCCCAACAAACTTTGTCGTAGGCTTTTTCAAGGTCAATTTTGATTGTCATCCAATTTTTGTTCTTATGCTTACATTTCATTTAGTGAATAACCTCTTGAGTAATGAGGATGTTGTCAGTGATATTTCGACCCACAATAAAGCTCGCCTGTTCTTGTCTAATGATCTTAAGGAACAAATTTAAACTAGTTAGCAATAACCTTTATCACCAACTTATACATCATTGAGCACATGCTGATGGAGTGAAATTGTGTCAAATTCTCAAGGTTAAGAACCTTAGGAATGAGGACTACCAATATATTATTAAAATCAAGCTCAATACATTTTTAAAAAAAATTGATTTAACGCACTTATAATTCATTGTTCCAACTAAATATCACTGATTCTGAAAGAAACAAGTTTAAAAACCATCACTCCCCGGTGCCTTCAAAGGAGACATATCAAACAAAGCAATTTTAATTTCATCATTAGACACTTCCTTTCCAAGAAATTGAATATCACCATGCTCAATCAAAAGTTGGAAAAGCACTAGATCACTTATGGGCTCAGGTTGCTCACTATACAACTTTTGAAAGAAACTAATTGCTTCAAGTTGAAGGGCTTCAGCATTATAGATCCATTCACCACTATCATTTTTAAAGTAGTAATATGGTTCTGTTTCCTCCTTTGTAAAGTACGACAATGAAAAAACTTAGTATTCCAGTCACCCAGATTTAGCCATTCACATCAAGACTTTTGTTTCCACATAATCTCATCATGATGGAGAACTATCCAATTCATCACGCACTTCCATTTCAGAATGAAAGAGCCTACTAGAGTAAAAAAAAACCCCATCATTCTTTGAATACTTGAAAGCTTATTCAACATATGCTATTTGCAAGTTCTAATGTGTTTGTAAATAGTTCGAGTCCACTCCTTTAACCCCAAGGAAAAATTAGAAAGGGAGCACATCAAATTACCATTTAAACTTCCCCTTTTAGAAAAATTCAGAAAAGACAGATGTTCCAGCCATCTACCTAAAAATCTAAAAGGTCAGAGCATTTTTTTAAAATTCCATCCTCAGGTTTCAAGGAAAAGAAAAGCAATGTATGGTTAGACTTAAGCCTTGAAAGGTGGGTGACCAAACTACTAGGGAAGCATCATTCCCGACAGCTTTGTTAAGCCTCTCAAACCCCCCTTCTACACCAAGTGAACTAGGGGCCTCTAAAACCCAAATCATGTAAGGCAATAGAATTCATTAAGTCACCAAAAAGAGAACACCTCATTCCATTAATTTGTCTCCCCTTATTCTCGCTAGCAGAAAGGATGAAATTAAAATCTCCAATAGCAAGCCAAACGACATCCCCAATTGGAATAGTAACCTTAAGCCCTTCCCAAAGAAATTTTCGTTTTTGCCTGTTAGGACTACCATATACAAAAGTAATAAAAATGGGTTGTCGAAGAATATGATCAATGATCCGAATAAGAATAAATTGGGGGTGGGTATGGATTACCTCAACCAGAACCGAGTCTTTCCAGCCAACCCAAATTCCTCCGGAGAAACCAACAACTTCCACACAATGAGAAAATTGAGAGCCCAACTTAGCAATAATATTGTCTACTTTTGTACCATTAACTCTTGTTTCTAACAAACTGACGATATTCGACTTATATCCCACGTTATAATCTCGAAATAAGTGAGAAAATTTTAATTTGGCACAACTTTGACAATTCCATGAAAGAACTGATAAATTCATAATAAAATGCGAATATAAAGAGAAAATATTAACCTTTATTGTTTAGCAAAGACTGAGCTTCCCAAACTGTTCCCATTCCTTGGTAAGGTACTCGTGTCATCAACAACATCAATTTAGGAACTAATAAGTTCAACCATAGAATTCATAGTGTCTGAGATAGGAGTACGTGATAGCCTTGAATCTATTCCTCACGACCCTAAATAATCATGTTACGAATCTTGCCATTTCTATTCGAGTCAGCTTTTCCACCATTTCCACATCCCTTACTAACATGGATACCCTTCATTGTTTCAACAGAACTGTTTCCCTTCAATACTCTTTATCCAAATGAAGCCAAATTTTCTTTAAAAGAAATGGTCGAATGTCTGCTAGAATCAATAACTCCATCTTTCAATGAAACCTCTGTCCCAACCGAACCAACAAAAATAGGATTAATAAAGGTTGTTCAATTAGGGACTTACTTTGTCAAATTTTACATACTATCACTACAATCTACATCTGTATGTATATTGGGATTAGATGCTTCAAAAGTGGAATTAGAGACCGTAAGCTTAAACTCCTTCTGGGCCATACCAATTGATCCAATTTATTACTAACCAAATAATGAAGAGAGGGGTTAATGGATATTTGCCCAACCCTTTATCCTATTGGATTTCCATGTCCAAATATGGGCTAGGGATGTCCAAAGGAGATTTTTCATACTTTGGCCCAATTTTCCCTCCAGAGTCCAAATATATTGCTTTATCCTTTTTATTACCAGACGGGCCTACAGAATCATAACCTTATCCAACTAAATTTCCATGAGAGGCTCTTTTAGACTTTGCCCTAGCTTTAAGAGAATCCATCGATGATTTATCACCTTAGCTTCTAAGCCGCCATCAATGTTATCTTCAGAAATAAGGGCTCGAAATCTGGAGCCATTTACTTCCAATCCCGATTTTTTAGCCTACTAACTATGAGTATCCTTTGGATTCTGTCCAGATTTACTTTCAACCACCATCCAAGGCCTATATGCCACCGATTCCCTGACCGACTTCTCCTCAGCCACCGCTGAAACTTCCACCACCGACTGGTTCGAAACAATGGGCATGCCTCTAATATAACCATACTGTTGGAAAAATAGGTTTGGAAAACATAGTAGAAAATAAATTTAGGGAAAACCAGAGTTTAAAATTTTTTCCCAAATTAAGATCTTGGTTGTTATATCTAAAGTAATAAACACTTAATCAAAATTGTACCTTTTCGATTCGTTTAGGATGAGCGCTTTGACCAAGTAGTCTTCTCCGTTATCTTCAAGCTCACGTCTGCCAAGTGTGGGCTCGCTTCGAATCAGAAAATTTTCACAAAAATTATCAATGGGGTAATTTTGTAATTTCTCTAAAATTTTGGGTCAAGTTGTAAATCAGAAAAATAAATCTAGAAATTTTCTGGAATAATCTCTTCAGAGAATTTTCTCTCTACAACTTCCTCTTGAATTCAAGTGTGTGTAAATAATGACTTAAGACTCTCTTTATATAGGGAGAGTTTAGAGAGTTTAACAATAATTAAACTTAATCACTTTAATATTAATTTAATAAAATACTATTAAGATAAGTATTAAATTAAATTTAATATTAAACTATTAAAATAATATTATTTTTAGAATAATTAATCTGAAATCAAATTCTCTAGTAGAGTCCCAATAGCAGCGTAACTTTTTCACTGCTCAACCATCGATGACTAACCATGGCCCTCACAACCACTGGCACCACCATATCTGGTGATGTAAGTGCAACACCCTTACGACACATCGAGCCGGTTCAGCTGCTGCCAGTTCGGTCTGCGTCAATGATGACCCGATCGATCCAGTCTAGCCACCAATTGGATTGTCGATCTAGTTTCACATACCGAGCTTGATTCGATCAGTTTTTATGTCTTAGTCTCGGTTTTGAGCTCTCAGTCCCAATTTACGATCTCAGGTCCAATTTTCAAGTTCAATTACCCATTGGGTCAATTGTCTGACTTGAAAATTAACTTCCAAAAATATCATATTAATTATAATTGATTTGAATAATTTAATTTTACTTGATCTGAATTAATTTTTCCAAAAATCACTTAGATTTTCCAAATTAATTTTTCATGAAAATTCTTTAATCAAATTCTCTAGTTGAACATTCTCACGACCACCTAATTTAATTCCACATTGAATAAATTGACTCAATTAAATTATTCCCAAAGTCGTAGAATTTTCTTCTGATTCAAATGCAGTCTGATTGAGCATTTATTGAGCTAGTGGATGGAGCAATCGAACATATACAATTAGGCTCTAGTGATTGCAATTATGTCTAGAAGCATCATTTTGATAATTCGCAATTACTTAATCATGGAGTCAATCCACAAGAAGTACCATAATTGAAAACTCCTTATTGTATACTCTTTATGAAAGTAATTCATCCAACTACTTTGTCCAATGACCTCGTCATGTGTGTGTTACCCTCATATTATATCCTTAATTCATTTAAGTTAAATCCGTTTACTTAATACAATCCTATTTTATTTCATTGTCACATTTTATGTTCTTAATGATTAATATGATCACTGTCAACAAATGACTATGATAAATTGCTTGTTCGAGAACAAGCAACCCGTGGTCACGTTCTATATTTATTAATCCACACAATGTCAATGAGAGGATATCATTAACTCTTTAATTGAGCTATGAATTCAACTATTGCTAGTAAAGCCATGCCATATGCAAGTCATGTACCTAACATATCGGCCATGGGTTCGATCATCTTTAAAGCATAAGCCTCCACTTATCTCAAAGCATATGAGTTGTATACGCATGGTTAGTAACTAACTCAGGATTTAGATAAGTTACACCATGAATGTCACAAGTGAATTAATTCACAAACAGATTCAGAATTAATTCATCTTGGGTCTAGTCCAATGTATCATTCTACCAATGAATACATCTATGTCTCTACTCATAGAGTCAACTGCTCTAATAGCCAAGGCTAGTCATCTCTCCAATTGGAATTGTAGATGACATAATAATCATTCTCAATATTTGAATCAAATGCTCACTTTGATTTTTTTACGGGATTACAAACTCATTTAGACATTTTTATACTAAAGTAGGTCGTTTTTCCTGCAATGTAAACGTTCTTTACAATGCCACTTATCTTCAGTTTGAACTTTAGATAATCAATGGGCTAATATTTGTTTGTCACAATTTCACTATACATGCAAAATATAAAAAACATAAATACAAAAGACATAATAGTGAAATGTGAAATTAACTTTATTTATTTATTCATCGTTTAAATAAATAGAAAAAATTTACATGTTTATTATAATACGCGCATATTTCCCAACACATACCTCCCGCAGCAAAAGCACAACACCGAAAGAGATTCAAACTCAACTCGCTAAATGTTTCTGTTGATCAGAACTTGGGAAACCAACGGCTTATCAAGGTTTACATAAACTGCCATCCGAGCAAATTTCCCTTTTGTTCCACTATCAGTGTTAAATTCCATCTTTGCAGCTTTACCGATAGTTCCCCCAATCTCTTAAGAAATATAAAAAGTCCGAGAGACCTGAGATCTAATCCATGCCTTCACAACACTCAGATAAAGCTGCATCGGGTTAAAGTCCATTATCCGAGGCTGCACTATAAGGTATTGCCTGTAAATAATCCATGGTCTTTGAGATAAGACTTTCTCATAATCATTATTATTCTAGAATTTTGCTAGGAAATATCCCTTCTCTATATCCATTAACTGAAACGGAGAGGAAGGTTGCCAAATACTATTGATTCTGTTTTGTAGGGTTGTGTATTCGATGGGTCGTCCTAAGAGTTTGATTGTAACAGCCCATCCGGCGAAGTCTTTATTTATGGTTATTGATTATTGTGCTAAGTTAGTTTTGAGTAAGTAAAGTATTAGTTGTGGCTAAGTATAAGATTTTGTATATGCGTTGATTGGTGAATTCCATGATTTGGCAAATTTGTGTTTTGGTAAATTCTATGCTTTTCGCGAGATTTGTGGTTTGGCAAATTCTTCTATTGAGTATATGCCACCGCAAATGTTTTGGTGAAGTCGTCAAATATTTAGTTTCATAGATTTATTTATTATTTTTCTAAGACTATTTAGTTAGCTTAATAAGAATTGGTTAGAATGGAACTAAGATACTGTAGTTGATAAGACTTAAATTATGATAAACACACTTAATCAGGAAAATCAAGAGTGTTAGTGGAATAATCTGATCCTTCCACTAAACCTTGTCTCCGTGCTTAAGTATATGAGAATATCAGTGTCTTCACCGATAAAATTTTATGTTTTATTCTCATTTATCTTCTTTTTTATTTTTTCTGCACTTTTTTTTTGAAAAGCTTAAGTCCAGAAACCTTATTGAAGTTGAGCTCGCTGTATTCAACCAACTCTCATGTTGTTTTAGCTTTACGGTAAATACTGATGAACCCTAGGTTATTTTTATAATTATTTACGTGTTTTTAGCTCTGCATGCATAAGTGTTAGAATTATATGTAAGGGACGAAACTTCTTGATTATAGGTTATGTGTTAACTTTTCTTGCATGTATTTTTGGGTTCAATGGAGTAATGATCTTGTAACACCCCGAAATATAGCCTAGTCGGAATAATGGTTTTGAGACCATAAATTCGATGTTAAAATATTTAGATTATGACCATAATGAGATTTAGAATATAAGAATATGCATGTGGTAAAGTTGCATGAGGAAATTTTAAGAATAAAGTGTTCAATTAGAAAATAAGGACTAAATTGAATAAGATGCAAAATTTGGGTTTTAGGGATAATTTGTGTGAAATTGTTTTGGATTATGAATTAGAGAGCAATTTGCCCGATTTCTAAATTTTTGGAAAAATATGGACATCCAAGGAAATTTTTGTAAGTTTAGTGAATAAGGGCATTTTGGTCATTTGGATATTAAATGAATTAAAAAGGGAAAAAGAGCTAAAAATCAGCTCATCTTCCTCATGTTGCTGCTGAAACTTCAAGGGTACCATAGCTAGGGTTTCTTCAACTTTCAAGCTTGATAGTAAGTCAATCCTAGCCCCGTTTTTAATGCTCTTTGTATTTTTGACATCCTTGCAACTTGCTCTCTTCATTTCTACCATAATTCATGCTAGGATTTATTTTTAGAAAATTACCCATGCATGAGTTAGATGTATTTTGATGGATTATGGAAGAATATGATAGTTTAAGGTATGGAGAACAACTTTTGTTAAGTGATTTTGCATGGAAACACCAAAAATGACTTATTTGTAAAAGTTGAAAAATGGGTAGAAAGTGTGAAATGGAGGAAAGTATGGGCTGCTATAAGTACAAGAAGCATTCAGCTAGACTTGGGTAACTAAGAAATCACTTGCATTCCATCAAACGAGCCTAGGGACTAAATTGTGAATAAGTGAAAGTTTAGGGGTAAAATGGTAATTTTATCAAAGCATGAATTTAGGATCAATTTGTGTAATGTATGAAGTTAATGAGCTAAATTTATTATTATAGATTAAGAAAGGCGAGAACCGAATTTTGATAAAGCCAAGAACAAAGCGTTCGAGGCTTAAGCACTATACCGAATATTTTGTACCGAGGTAAGTATTCGTGCAAATAAATATTTTTATTGACGTTTTAAATGTTCAAATAATATTTAGATTAAAAATATGTTACGTGGTTACTTTTTTGCTTTAATGTGTTTTGATGTTTTATTTTTATGTTACAAGTGTTGCCATGCTAATATTTGTATCTGATAATGTCATATAATATAAGGCCAACATTCCGAGAATGTCCGACAAAGAGACGAAAGTCTTAAAACCCATTTGAACTTAGGAATAGGTAAGGATACAAGTGACATGTCACTAGGATAACTATGTATTTATGAGCTTATTTGATGGCATGATACATGCTAGGTCCGGGAGCTTGTGCAGCCTCATTGAGAGGCATGTAATTATGTGGTACACGCTAGATCCGAAAGCTTATGTAGCCCCGTTGAAAGGCGTGATTATGTGATACATGCTAGGTCCGGGTGCTTTTAGGTAGCCCTGTTGAGAGGCGTGCTATGTTATGTTATTGCACTTCGGTGCATACGTATCCGAGTATCTTGTTCATTATTCCAAACGTTCAATGGGTAATACACATGTAGTTTGAATGTGAGCTAGGTAAAGTATATATGTATGCATGGAAGTAAAAAGTTATGTGCTTAAACTTGTATACTCTTATGACTACAATGATTAATGGCAATGCATGTCTTTATGTAAAATCTTTGAAAATATAGATCATACGATTTGATAGAAGATTTGAAATAGTGACAAAGATATAAATAATATTCTAAAGTCTAAATAAGATTTACTTTATTTGTATGTGTACTTACTAAGCTTATAGCTTCCCCCTCTACTGTTTTTTCCATTCCTTTTAGATTTGTCAAGCTAGCTCAAAGGATCGGGAACGTCGGAGCTCGGGTCACACTATTAACTAAACTGTGGGTATAATACATTTGATTATTTTGAACCATGGCTTGTATAGGTGATTATTGTTTTGTATATGTTTCATATGTCTAGTCCAAAGTATTGGTGCTCTATTTGGAATGATCATTTTGTATATGGCCAAGTGATTTGGTCCATGTAACCTTTTTGAGATGTCCTCCTATGATGTTTCTATTATACGCATGTCAAATTATGTATGTGCTTGCGATATGGGTTAAATGGTAAAATGATATACATGTTGGTGTGCATGAGAGATTTTGGGTGACCAATGGCTTGGAAAGTAGCCTCCAAACGATCCACATGGATGGACACACTAGTAGGTGTCTAGTATGTACGTGACACACGAGAAGCCCACACGGGCGTGTTGTTCAGCCGTGTGTCCCCTGCATCCTAAAATTTTCACGTTGCATGCTTTGTAGTGTCTACACGGGTTGAAGACACGGCCGTGTGTCTCAACCGTGTGGAGCACACGGCATAATCACACGGGCGTGTGCCTTGAACGTGTGCCCCTAAATAAATGATGACGTCATAAACAGAATGTCCAGGTTTTCAGACATGGGTGACGACATGGGCGTGTCTAGGCCGTGTGAGAGGATACGGGACAAGGACACAGGCGTGTGCCTAAGCCGTGTGAAAACCACTATACTTGATCGAAAAAATTATAAAATTCATATTTCCACACGGGCTAGGGACACGACCGTGTCCCCAGCCTACGGGCGTGTGATATGCCTTCACTTGGGCGTGTGAGGCCAAAATGCAAAAATTTTCATAAGTTTTTCATATGTTCTCGGTTCGGTCCTGAACCACTCCAAAGGTATGTTTAGGCCTCGTAAACCCATATAAGGGACAAAATGACAAGAATAGAAACTTCATATAGGTATTTTAGTTGGATGTTTACATGTCTGTCCGGTAATGCCTCGTACTATATCCCAGTCTGGGGTACGGGTAAGGGGTGTTACTGATCTAATAAGTGTAATTATCCATATTTTAGCTCAATACGCTATTGAAGGATCGAGTGACAAAGGCAAAGATATTACTTTATAGACTTTGTTGTATTCTGGTGAGTTCCTTCTTGCTTTCATGTGTGTAATCTGGTGAGTTCCTTCTTGCTTCCATGTGTGTAATATTCTTACATTATATTTTGTGTAAGGTAAGTACTTATGCTTTGCAAAAGTGAAATGTGTGTTTATGAAAAATAGTTGTTCAAAGTTGTTAGTATGGGTTTATGATGTCTATGTTAAAGCGTAAGAATCATTCTTCATGCTTAAGCCACTACATTCTACTTCTGACAAGATTGATATGGTCTTAATCATGGAAATGTCGTTAATGAAGTATATTCATGGCATTGCGTTCGATGAAATGTACATTGAACTAGCATATCGCGATACAAGAAAATGATTATGTAGCCTCTGGTATGGAAAATGAATGTTGCGAACCAAATTGGCAAATCACAACAAATGATACAAACTAAAGGAATAAGAATGGATTGAATGATATGAATCTGACTATGGGTCTAGGTATGTGGCTAACATTGTAATAGCCCAAAATTGGGTTTAGTTGGAACAGAGGTTTCAGGACCACAAAATATGAGATAGAAATAATTATTTTATGATTATTTTGAGGTCTATGATATGATTGCATGGTTGTGTGAAAATTTCGTGAAGAAATTCTATGCATAAAGTGCTCAATTTGAACTTAGGGACTAAATTGAATAAGTTGCAAAACTTGCATTCTAGAAGTTTCTAGTATGAAATTGCTTTGAAATATTAATTAGGAGGTCTTAAATAGAAATTTGACCAATTTCTAAGTGATGGAAAAAAATTGGACATGGATGAAATTTTTGAAAGTTTAGTAAGGAAGGGCATTTTGGTCATTTGGTAATTAAAAGAAATAAAAAGGGAAAATAAAGCCAAAATTGACTCATCTTTTTCATGGAGGCCGAAATTAGCATGGGGGAAGCCATGTCTAGGGTTTTCAAGCTTTTCAAGCTCAATAGTAAGTCCGTTCTAACCCCGTTTTCCAAGTTCTTTACGTTTTTGGAATCCCGGTAATTTGATTAAGCTTATTCTAGCAATAATTTAAGCTAGGGTTCATATTTGAAAAAATACCCATAGGTGAAATGTGTTTATTTTTCTATTTTATGATAGAATATGAGGTTTTAAATTATGTTAGACAACTTGTGCTACTAGGTTTTGAGTGAAAACGAGTAAAAAGGCCTAATCGGTAAAAATACCTAATAGTCATAAGTATATGTTAGAGTGAGAATTTGATGTTGCCATAGAAGGGAAAAGTGATCAGAATTTCATAAAACATAAGAATAAGGGATGAAGTTTAATTCCCGAGCCTAGGGGCAAAAGTGTAAATATGCAAAAGTTTAGGGGCAAAATTGTAATTTTTCAAAAGTTTGAGTTAAGGACTGTTTTGAATATTACATTAATTAAATAAGTAAAATATGATATTTTAGATCTCAAAAAACGAGATTTGAACCTAGAATGAGAGAAAAATCGAAAATTGGAAAAGTTGGTTAAATGGCCGTTTTAGTATCGAGGTAAGTTCATATGTATAATAAGCATTAATTTATGCATGTTTCAATGTAAAATTGATATATTTACTATGATTTCCGAGGTGTTGAAAGTATGTAAGTTGGTATGATAATAATACAGCAATAATGTTGTAATTTATATTTGAAAGTTAAATTTAGTGAATTAATTGAATTATGTTAAATTAAATGATTATGGTGCCAAGTTTATGAATTGATTTAAAAATATGTCTATGGTACATGAAGTGCATTGAATTATCATGCATAAATGTGATTTCTATGATTATGGATATTATGGGAAATTGTAAGTTCATATGATTTTTAATAAGGCAATGTGTAATTTAATGTTATTGCCTTGATATCAAATGAGATGTAAGTTTACATGCAAGTAATACATCAATATTACTTGTATTATGATATTTTATAATAATATTGGAAATATGTTTGTGGATAATTACTTGATTGGTGAAATTGTTGGAAAAGAGAGAGAAATCCGGGTTGAACCTTCGGAAAGATTGGATGATACAGATAGTATGTAGCTAGGTCACATGTATGGTGCTAAGTGCACATCATGTGTACAAGAGAGCTACAAGACATTATGATGTAGCTAGGTCGCATGGGTGATACTATGTGTACACCATGTAGACAAGAGAGCTACGGGATATATGTAGCTAGGTCGCATATGTAGTACTAAGTGCAGGCTACTATGCGTACCCAAAAACTGTGATCACGTGTGTAGTACTAAGTGCAGGCTACTACGTGTATCAGATAGTTAGGTCACGTGTGTAGTACTAAGTGCAGGCTACTACGTGTACCGGATAATTGGTCGCATGTGTAGCACTAAGTGCAGGCTACTATGCGTACCAGATAGTTTGGCTACATATGTGGCACTTATGTGCAAACTTTCTACGTATCCGAATTATATTCTGAAGTGTTCAACGGGAGACTCTCTATGTATTGCTTTGTGTGTGTTGTGATGAATAAGTGCAGGAACTTGGTTATGTGAATGATGTGTTCATTAAGTGACCAGGATGTGGTAAGATTATAAACAAGTAAGTTATACATGAGGATGATTTTATGGTGATCTTGTGATCATGGGCCTATACTTGTGATGTATGAAATGTGGTGAAAATGATTTGTGATATGTATGTTAAAATGAGGTTAATACAAAGAAAGTGTTAAAAAGTGAATTAGCCATAAAACTGTTTTGGACAGTAGCAGTGACGTGATTTTGAAAAATCACCAAAAAATAGTAGAAATTGAATCAGAGACTGAATGAGAAATAAAATTAAATCTTAATAAGTCTATTTTCATATAAAAGAAACAGAACAAGCAAAGGAGTTCTATATTTTTAGATATTTATGTTTTTGTGAGACTGGTTCAGAATGATTACGTGATTCCCTGTTCTGACTTTGAAAAATCACAAAAATTTAGAGAAAAATAATTAGAGGCTCAAAATTATATTTTTAAAATCCCTAATGAGTCTATTTTCAAGATAAATCAACAAGAACATTATCCGAGTTCTGTACTGTGAGATAATTAATTTTTAGTGAAGAGAGGTCAGAACTGTCAGAAAGTGAAACAGGGGAAATTTTAATGAATAAACTGTACTAATTGGCTAAACCAAAAATTATGAAAATTTTATGGTGGAAAGATATGTGAGTCTAGTTTCAGGAGAAATTTACGGATCTTAATTTGGATCTCTGTAGCTCGAATTATAAATAAGTAAGTGACTATGACTCTTGTGAATAGTTTGATGTGAGCATTTATTAGTAAATTATGAAATCGTACTTACAAGAATGCTATATACATTAAGGATGTGGAATGGAGAGAAGGAGGAGGAGGAAAATAAATATATGTGGAATACATGGAAACTATGGTATATGAAATATTGATATAATGAAATAAATGATATGTGTTTATAAGAAAACAGAAAGAGAATGATATGTATCATGACATGTATATATATATATATGACTAGTCTCAATGTAATGCTTGTTAGGTATGGAGTTGAATCGAAATGTTTCAGGCAAACATGCTATTCTGCGCATCTAAATTATGGTATTTTATAAAGATATGATCTAGCTTTAAATATGAATGCTTGATGATTAAGCTGAAGATACTTGGTAAGATGATAATCTTGGTATAAATGTATAAGTGGTACTATAATAGACAAGGTAAAATGAGTATGAGAGACACATGTATGATGACATACAAATGCTATGTTTGTGGTTTAATTGAGAATGTTTAATCATTAAATGAATACCATGTTATATGCTTTTGATTTTGTATAAGTGTGTAAGAGATTAAGGTTGACCAAAGCTTGGAAAATAGCCTAGGTATATTCCACACAGGCAGAGACACGACCATGTGTCTCAGCCGTGCATGGAACACGACTTTGGGACACGGGCATGTGGAGCCTTAAAGCATGAAATTTCCAAGATTTTTGTAAGTTCTCGGTTTAGTCCCAAACCCTTTCTAAAGTATGTTTTGGGCTTCGTAGACTCAAATAAGGGACTATGTGTATGTGAATGAACGTTTTGAAATATGAATGAAATTTTATGGCCTGTATTTTAGTTTAATGTTTGTATATTTGTCCGATAACGCCTCGTACCTTATCCCGGCCTCGGGTACGGGTAAGGGGTGTTACAAACATGATGAAGTTTTGTCTGAATGGTCATGTGGGTGTATTGTATAGGCCAAAAGAATAGTAAACTGACGTATTGTCTGTTTGTGAATAGTACTCGCCATCTGACAAATTGTAAGATTGTGTTTGAACCTTGAAAGGATCTGCTCAAATAATTAATAACTATTGTTATGCTTTCTTCTAGAACTCACTAAGTTCTTTTAAACTTACCTTGTTTCCCTTTTCCTTCTCAGGCTTACTGTTGAATGAAGGAAGACATTCTGTTAGACTACGCTAGAGGACATCCGCTACTGTGAGACTTCTATTGTTTTGTATTATGCATGATGATGGGGGGTGATGTCTGATTGTATTTTGGAAAGAAATTGTAATTAAAATTCATGTTGAAGAATTATGACTCAATGAAGTTCTATTAAAATTTATTGAATGATTTAAAAGTATTTTTACCTAGGTTGATAAAATATATTATGAAATTCTATACGTCATTTGGCTTAATCTTTATTTTCCCTATTTTATTAAAGGTTTATTTCAAACACTATGGTTTTATAATGTTTACCCTAGAAATAGTTTAAGATAATGAATTCTGAATAGTGACACGTCACATTCGGACCCTCCTAAAGGATCAAGTTTGGCGTGTTACATTGATGACCATTGTGGTGGCCATGTCTTGAATCAACAGTTGATTAACTCTTTCAGAAAGCTTAATCGTGGAACTCTATTCACCATAGATCTCATGATATCCCCGTCCAACAATTCGATCTCTTCATGAACTCCAAAACCAGAATAAGCCTCTGACGCCCTGGCTCCACCTACTAAACCACCCACAATTTTGTCTTTCCAAGAAAGTGTTGACTTGGTTTCCAAATCCACTGCCATATCAATGGCCCCATCTGTATTCGAGTCCTTGAATCTCATTATTTTGGTTGATCACTCTTTAGAGAATTCAAAATTTTCACCACTTGCCATAGAACTAACTAAAGTATATTCAAAATTTTAAAAATTTCGTGTGTATTATTATTCTTAAGACTATAAATTATAGTTTTTGGTAAATTTTCAACTATTGGTACTTGATCGATGGGTGATACCAACTCAAACAATCCTTTAGATAATAGTATAAATTTTAACTTCTAAGCTTAGTAACTTTTACTCCTTTGGTAACTAAATATATATTTTTTAGATCTAACTGATACCTAAATTTGAAATCTATCACACGCATTGGTACTTTCATTGTAATGTTGTTAGAAAAGGTTGATGTAGCACTGATAGCCAATAATATTACGAGATGTGGCAACATCATATTATAACATGTGATAAGTATTACCAAAAAATAAAAATTATAAATTTAGAACAAGATCTAAAATTATTTCCTATCTAAAATCAACATAGACAAATGAGTATCTAAATTTTAAAAAACCTAAATGTTATTTTGTCCAAATTCATCTCGAATGTACATTTTAATAATTTTTAATTTTTCATAAAAAAATTTAATTATGCCAATATTGAAATATAATAAAATCAATATTTTTTTAAATATCATATAAAAATCAATATTAAATATCAATACTTCACAAAACTTCAAGCAATTAAAAATCAATACATAATAATATATTTACTTAAATCTGTTGTCAAATTATGTTACTAGACCCTGTACTTTGAGTAAGTTATAAACTTAGTAATTATATTTAAATTTAGTTAATTTCAGTTCTTGTATTTTAAAATTTTTAAAATTTTAATCCAAACTAAATAACAACTATTAAATTCATTAAATTATTCCTAAAATTTGATGGGTAAAACATATACATCAATTTAGGTTGCTAAAATTTTGACGCATTTCCTCATTTTGTTGTACCCCATTTAAAAAAAAAAGAAAAGAAAAGGAAAAAGGAGAAGAATATTTATGTACTTGCCGCCCTAAAAAATTTAAGTTGTTCCACAATTTTTAACATCCTATTCAAATACAATAATATTTTATTTGTGCCCCCTTAAATTCTTTTAATTTTCTTTAAATGCCATAATTTTTTTAGAATAAGGTAAATTTATATTTGGTCCTTTTTAAGTTTTACCCTTTAAAAATTTATAGTTTGGTATAACAAATTTAGTAATACTGTTGGTTTCATCTTAGCTTAATTTTATTTATTTACCATTCCAATCAATCAAATACATATTGACATTGATTATTAAATCAATATTTTTACTTTTATGCTCATAGAAAAATTATTTTCCCTAGCCATATATGATCTTTTTCTTTTCTTTTGTAACATCAAATAATTTTATGCATATTTTAACTATTTTAATTAGAATGATTTTTGACATTTTACATATGCAATATGAATGATAATATTTGAGAAAAAATTTATTATAAGAAAATTTATATTACTTTGTAATTGCAAAATTCTAATGATATTTAAAATTCGTATAGTAGAAACATCTGCTTTTTTCAATGCCCAATTTAATTTTCTTTTTGATGGAAAACAATTTTTTTAGTCTTTAAGATTTCTTTTACATTAATTTTTATTTCAAAAGATATTTAATAACAAAAACAAATAAAAATCTTTTTCAAGTTAAAAAATAAATTTGAGTAAAGCTCATTGTAAAAGCCAAAATCTAAGTTAAACAAATATTTCCGCTTTCATATATTTTTTTTATTTTAATATCTCAATTCTTATTAAATTATATTTTTAACTTTATTTTATTGTCACCTATCATAATATGAAGTTATTACGTATTGTCATATTATTAAATTCTAACGCCATATAACAAAGAAATTAAAATGTTTCAAGTTAAATAATAAAAGTAGATACTAATTAAATACAAATTATCAAGTTAAAAAAGGACTAATATATATATATATAGACCTACAAAGAGACAAAATAATTTCGTGTGGGAGAAAAGGGAATAGGGGGATGGAAATGTTTCCAACCCGTTAGTTATTGCGTGTTTTGAGTGACCTTCTATCATGTGAATATAGTGGTTTAGCCGGAAGTGGGAGGCACAATTCTCGTGTACCCTATGGAGCTATTTCAAAACATAGAAACAATATGTTTTTTAACTAAAATAAAAATCATCTTATACCTTACAAAACTCTTTATTTCTTGTTAACCCATTCAATGTCTCCAAGGGGCGAAGCTTACTCAAATATTAAAATGTCCCCTAAAATTTTAAACTAAAATTATATTACCATCTTTCTTAAAATTTAAAATTAAATTATGCCTTCTTTAAAAATAAAAATTCTATAATTTAATCTTTTAAATATTGTAAAAGTTTACATTAATACAATAATTTAAAAGCTCACTCAAAATTTTATAATTTAAATTCGCCCCTCCAAACAAATTTTCTAACTTCACTCCTTATTATGAAAGGCTTTCAACGAAAATACATTCCAAGATAAATTATATCTCTTTAATATGCCTTTTATTTTTCCCCACCAATATTATCTCTCTCATATAATAATTTTATAAATTTAAAAGTTAATAATGTGACTTGTAACACCCTAAACCTAGCCTAGAAATTTAGATCGAATCTCGGAGGCTACATTTATCACCGAAGTGATCGTGAGAAAATTTTACAAAATAAGTCGTCCTAAATTTCATTTCCAAAAAATCTTTATTTCTTTACGAACCAAAAAAATTTAATCCTTTAGATTCCGAACAGAAGTATTACAGTTAAGTTTATTATATAAACAAAATAAAAATTTTAAAGCGATAAATTCCAAATAGAATCTGTACCACAGTTTTTATAAAAACCTATATATCAAAACGGTAAATCTAAACGAAAATTTAAAAGTTAACTAATAAATTTTTTTCAACCGAGACTGTCTAAGACCTCCGCATACCGATTCTAGCGTCAGAATTTCATAAACGTACTTGCAAAGGGAAACACTAATGGGGTGAGCTACTTAGCTCAGTGTAAGTTCGAAACGAGATTAAAAACAAAATCACAGAATTTAATACAATAGTGCAACAGACTTACAGATATAAGCAGAAACAGATACCAGACACGGAACCAACGTCCCAACACGCAATCGGAACAGAGCACACCAAGTATACACAGAACACTTAACACACATGTTGTTCAAACAAACATAATACAATCAGATAATCTTATACCCAAACAGATGCACATGAATGCAGTCAAGTACCAAAACCCACCTATCTAGCCAACACACCTCTCCGTCCCCCGATCACACCCTATAAGAGCTGATTAAGCTCATCCAACCAAACACACCACGTAGGACCTCGAAAGGCCCATCCAACCCTACACACCATGTATGTGGACTAAGCCACTCAGATATAAATACGCAGTAGGGTTGGCGTATATGTAATACAGTGCAATGCGGTAACCCGCTGTACAGCCATGTTGCAGTTTGAACTGCCAGATCAGATAGTGGTACGCAACAAAGCTGATGTACGTATGGTATAGAGTGGTAAACCGATGTACAAATAAGCTTGCAGTTAAACTGCCAGATCAGAACAGAAACTGTTTTCCTTCTCTTCACAACCCAACCCAAAATACTTTATGCAAGTGCATGTATACATTCATTCCCATAGAAATAATGAACACGTCAACAGACAATAAGACAGAAACAGATATGCACATGTGCCCAACAGACTAGATTCCGAATTAACGTCTCACATAACAGTCACAAACAACACATAAGTAGAGTACATGGTCACAAATACCGAGACTTAAACACCCTCACTAAAGCTTAGCCAAGGGTTGGAATACACAGACACATTTTCAGATAAAAAACGCACACAAGCTAAAATTTGGTGTCTTAAGACACACGGCCGTGTGGAAAAACCTAGGCCGTGTGGGGGTTAAAACGCCCGTGTGGACGGAGGCACACGGCCGTGTGGCAAAGGCATACGCTCGTGTGAACCAGAGACACGTCTGTGTGAACAAGCCGTGTAACTCACTGTCCAATTGTGCTAAAGTAGGGTTCAGGGCAAACACGGTCGTGTAAGTGTCTCACACACTTGTGTGTCCACCAGACACGGTCGTGTGTCCAAAACACACGTTTGTGTGGGATTCTGAAATCCCCAAATTAGCCACACAGTTGTGTGGCGCCAAATCACTCAGACCCTAATTCCCAAACACACACACCCGTGTGCCCGGGGGACACAGCTGTATGGAAAATGACAAAAATGCCCAAATCAGCCACACGGTTGTGTGGCACCAAAACCTATCGAAAAACCCTAATTCATAATTGCACACGGCCGTGTAAACCGACACACGCCTGTGTGGCCACCCATGTGGTCACGAAACCACCTTAAAATAGCTTGAAAATCGGGTTTTTCGGTCACTAGATTGACCTTCAATCGATGAGACTCAGAAACACACTAACCAGAGTGGATTTTCATGTCATTTCGTAGTATTATCGAACTTCGAAAACCAATTTTAGAAAGACACCAAGATCGCCAAATTCTATAAAAAAAATTTACAATTTACAAATAGACTAGAAAAGTTTCGAAACCCACACCTGATTAGTGATCGAGAATGTCCAGATGCGGACTCAATGACCAGGAAACCAAAGCTCTTCGAAAGCCACAACACCACTGTTTTCAAACAGCAAAGAAAAAGAAAAAAGAAGAAAAACCCAAAAGAACAGAGGAAAGGAGCATGTGAAAAAAATAAAGTATAATAATAAAATACAAATAAGACTAAATAGTTATTATTAAACATAACGCAAATTTACTATTTAACAAACAATGTATAAAAATATATCACTCAACATGCACACACAAGGACTCAAACCCAGAATCTTGAGGTTCACTAACACTTAGTCAACCACCAGACCAGCAAGCCCATTCTATCAATTAAACGTACAATTAAATATAATAGTGCAACCTTCTCACTGACCCTAACCACAAAACTAAAAACTTTTAACCCAAAATCCGGAGTGTTACGTGACTACATAAAAAAACAAATTATTTAGAATCAACATATGCATTCAATTGAAAATTTATTTCAACTATGATTACAAATTCTAATAGATTTATCTTCTTTTTAAGTAAATGAATACATGCATAAAATCAGTTGGCTTTTAGCGATAATATTAGAATCACATCACTAAACTATAACTCCATTTTTTTTATTTCAAATTCCTACTTAATAATTTTACCATTTCAAAAAAAATTTAAATAAATAAAAGTAGTTGTTTTATCATTAATTTACATAAAATATGAATAATAATCTACCAAGATCTACTCATGGATTCAAATGATTAATTTAATCAAATAAAATACTAGCGCGACAAGTAAAAGGTAATAAGAGGTGACGCCACCAAAATCAAGAGCACGTGAAACAGGTTAAAAATAAGGAGAACCCTATGTTACTTAAAACAAATATCATATCATATTATTACTCCTTACCGCTAAATTAAGTAAATTGAATTTTATATGTTAAATTAACAAATATATTAGTTTTTTATTAAAAATTTATTTATTTTTACGGTTAAAAATTGACGTTATTGATAGAATAATCAATTAATTACACGTTGCATATCAAGTGTACCTCATTTTAACATATAAAAAATAATTTTTAATAATAAAAATAAATATTTTTTAATAAAATAATTAATTTAATTTTTAATTTAATATATAAAAATTAATTTATTTATTCTTAAATAAGGATACCTTTTAATATAAAAATTTCCATAATACTTTTATCGCTTTTACGATGTTGGTAATAATTAAGAAAAAAAAACAGAGAACAAATTGCATTGCCGGCCAGGGATAAGAGGAATTAAATCAAATCAGTCTCTTAATGAAAACGGCACATGGAATATATTTGAGATATGTCGGAGGAAAATGCTTTGAGATTTTCATTTTCCTTCAATTTTTAAAATTTTTTATTTGGGGGATTTGTTTTGAGTATTTTATTCATCTTTTATTTTTTAAATTGTTTCTCCTGGTGCTTGGATCCTTGCTTTGCTCTAATTATATGATAATATATTGAGTACAAGTAAGACATGATATGAATTTAGAGTTAAAATTTAATATTATTGACTTTTGACTATAACTTTTAAAACAAGATACATTTTGGCTTCTCAATGCATTCTCTCTTTTTCCTTTTTTCTTTTTTGCCCTTTCTTTTTTCTAATTTTCAGTATTTAAAAAATATTTTTAAATTATTATTAATTAATATTATTTTAATTTTTAAAGTGGTTGAATTGACCAATTTAATCCAGTAAACCAATATATATATATATATTTTGAATTGAGTTAATGAATGAATCAATTAGGTCACCAATCCTAAATTAATTGCCGGTCCGATTTCAATTAAATGAATTACTAAAAAACTTATAATTTTTTAAAAACAAAAAAAAATATATCAAAAATTATAAAATTTACTTCAATTAATTTAATTTTTTTATCTCAATTTAATCGGTATATGTCAATTGATTTTTAACTTAACTCTAAACTGATATATTAATCGATTTTCGATCTGACTAATTTAACACGGATTTGAATTCAATAACCTTGATCAAAAGTCCAATCGTTTAGGAAGAGGTTGTTCTAACATTGTTGGTCCTCTTCGTGTGACCACATTTTAGGAAGTTTTGTAGGAGAATATGTTAAGAGTAGGTAGAGCTAGAATGAATAAACGTAGCTTTATTAGAGCAAACATGCAAGTGGTTAGGGGCAGAAAGAAAGGAAAAAAAAATTGAGTGTTGGGAATGGAATTAAGAGTGAATACTTTGGTATGTGTATTTTTTTTAATTTTACAAGTAATTTTAAAAAATTGAAATGTGATTTTTTAAAAAAAATTATCTATTTTTTAATATTTTATCATACTCTTATAAAATACTTATTAATTTATTAATTTTATTTGTAAAATCTAAAAATTCCATGTTTTCGGTCAAATTAATGTATCATATTAGAATTTAGGAGATAGAAGAAAGTGTGGGTTTTTTACCTTAATAATATAAAAAATAAAATAAAATATCAAAATGGTATGTTGCTAAGATTAAGTACCAAAATGGTACATTTAGATGGGTGAAGTGTGTCAGATAAGCGGCACCAGTGGAGGGTATCAGATAGGCGGCACTGATGGTGCCTATTTGATAGGCGGCACACCCAGTATATTTTTCCCTCAAATTTATTTGGCATGTTATTTTTTTGATTATTGTAATATTATTTTTTATTTTTTATATATGTAAAAGATGAGACCATTGACATGAAATTTGGAATTTATGAGATAAATTAGGATTTAGTTTATATGTTTTAATTTTTTAAGATTTTATGTTTTTTTAAATTATATTTTATGTTTTTTTATAAATAATAAAAATAAAATTTATTTTGAATTTCTATGAAAAAATTATTTTTTTATAATAATTAAGTTGGCATGTTATTATATATATTTATTATATTTTAAACAAAAAATGTTTACTTATTATCATTTTAAAGTAATAATAAAAATATTTGTATTTATTATGTATCGTTTATATTATATTTTTGTTATTATTTTCCAAATTGATAAAAGCCGAATGAGGGAGTGGAGGGGAAATATGAATATTATTGTCAAAAAATATAATAAGTAAATATGAATATTTTTATTATTACTTTAAAATGATAATAAGTAAAACATTTTTGGTTTAAAATAATATATATATAATAACACGCCAACTTAATTATTGTCAAAAAATATAATTTTTTTCATAAAAGTTCAAAATAATTTTCATTTTTATTATTTATAAAAAACATAAAATCTTAAAAAATTAAATCATATAAACTAATTCCTAATTTATCTCAAAAATTTCAAATTCCATATCAATGGTCTCATCTTTTACTTACATAAAAAATAAAAAAATAAAATTAAAATAACCAAAAAATAACATGCCAAATAAATTTCAGGGGAAAATATATTGGGTGGGCTGCTTATCAGATAGGCACAACTGGTGCCGCCTATCAGATGACGCAACTGGTGCCGCTTATCTAACACCCTCCACTGGTGCTGCTTATCTGACACCCTCCACCCATCTAAATGTACCATTTTGATACTTAATTTTAGCAATATATTATTTTGATATTTTATTTTATTTTTTATATTATTAGGGTAAAAAACCCATAAAGTGTCGATGGATGGGGAAATGAGTTAGAGCCCAAAGCAAAATTATATTATATGGAACTGATGTAGGGCCTAAGAGGAAAATATGGATAACATATTCTTTTATGCTTTGTCGGAAACCCAATAAAAGCAAAGAAACCCAATATTATCAGTAAAAGAAAAAATCTATGGCAACAAAATCCGAAGTATTATCCAAATTAGGGGGGAGGAGCTTTCACAAACATCATAGGCTTGCATTAGCAGTTTTCTCAAACAGCCCAAGCCTATTAGCACCCAACCTTGACTTGTATGCACAAGTTTTGTATTCCCACCATGTGAATTCCTTGTACAAGCTCTCTTCTCCCTTTGCCATTAGACAAGTTAAAGCCACTATCTTTTCACTCATAGGTGGCCCTCCAAAATAGATCATTGAAACCCTTGATTTCATTGAGTCTGTTAACACCCTATGCAATACACTTCTTAGCCTCCCATTACTCATTACCTGCCTTAAAACAAACAAATATTCATCCCCACCCACATTACACGATTTAGTATGTTCATGAGGAAAGGAAACATACAGAGTGAATAAAAAAATATTTTAAAGGTACCTGCAAGGTATCACCAACACTGATGAAAAAGGAGGTTTGATCAGGAGGGACTGAAACCCAAGTCCTATCTCTCAGACATATTTGCAGGCCTGATGTGTTGTTGGATCTTAGGATAGAAATTATCTGTGGGTCTGTATGTTCCCCAAACCCAATCAAATTTCTACCACTCAATGCCTGTAGCTGTGGGCATGGTGGATAGTGGTTTAGCCTGAAACACGAGTCACTTTTCTCATCTCTTAATAGCCTACTCAACACATTCCTTGGCTCAATTTCCAGGCCATCAGCCATTATTTCCACTACTTCAAATGCCAATCTCTTCACTGCTAGGATATAGTCATTCACTGCATAGCTGCTTCATAAAAAATGCCAAAATTACTAATCGAAACAAAGAGGGAAGTTAAAAAGAAATGTTGCTTGTGAAAAGTAATACCAGAAATTTTCTGAAAGAGTTTTGAGGGAGGTGAGTTGAGGATTGGTATTGACAAGGAGATATTCAATCCATCCCACATCACCATTTGGTCCAATTTTGTTGCTGCCATAGCCAAAAGGGGTAGCTTTGTCCTTGTCGGACTGGGGGAGGTTAAAGAAGCTAAGAGCTTCAGCTTCCAATCTGGTCATGAATTCCATTGGAACACCATGATTGATCAGTTTGAAGAAGCCATACTCTTCACAGGCCTTGACTATGAGGGTCTTTGCTTCCGGGTCCCTTAGGTCAATCACAGGAATCCCTGTGAAAACACATGTAGGTTTGCATGTTTTGATCAAGGAACAATGCTCTAATGCTGCTGGCTGTGACAACACAACCATAGTTTAAAAAGAGAAAGGAAAGCAGAGGGGAGATTGTAGGGGCCTGAGGGTTGATGGATTTAAATACCAACGCCTAAGGATTTTGCTATTGCTATTTCTAATGCATTCTATCACTTGGTATCAACCAATTAAAACATGCATGGTAATCCAATTCCCTTCTGCAAAAGTTTTCAATGTTTCAAATGATAAAAAGGGATCACGTCAAGAATATTTATTTATATGATACTGTCATTTGTTTCTATATTCTGTCTAATCATTTAATCTATACTAGTTTAGTGGAGTGGGGGGGATTCTTATCACACGGTAAAGGGTATTCAAATCTTTGATTACTCCCTTCCCCCTTACAAAATTTTTCAATGTTTGACATGATTAGAGGGGCAATGAGATTATGGAGGATTTACATGATAATGTGATTAATTTGTTTTTAATTTCTGCCTAAATATTCAAATTCATCTATTTTCTATCAAACACCAAACATATTTTTTGATTTTTTTAACCATTAAACTTACATAATTGATAACATTAACAATTAATTACTTTTTTTTTAAAAAAATTATATTTTATTTTTTAAAAATTTTAAAATTAATTAATTATTGACATGACATTCACGTGGTGGGCAGAGTTAACAAACATTAATTTTTCTATTTATTTTTAGGTGATTTGTTAAATAATGTAAATTTAAAAGTTAAAAAAATAAAAAAATAAAAAATTTTAAAATATATAATTTTAAAATTGGAGGGTCATAATTTCTTTTCTTAAACTAAGTGGTATCATTCATTGCATGTACATATGTTGCGGAGTGGGGGAAGGAAGCAGGCAAGAAAAAAAGCGCTAATAAAAGCTCTCTCTCTCTCGATATTTTAAGGAAATAATTTGGGCACTCCATAAATGTCATCACTCATCAGAGGTCAGCAGAGTGAGGCCAGCATTTTCACTGTTTTGACAGGTGAGTGTATCTACGAATCCATTCTATTCTATTATTAAATAAATTTTTTTTGTTTGAAAAAAAATAAAAATTTCAAATAAATTTTTAATGGAATTAAGTTAATACAATCCCTTAATAGATAGAATTGACAAGTACCGTCAACATCTGTAACAAGTAAAATAACAAATTTAGGCCTGGTGGAAATAAAAATATCCAAATTCTAAATTTTATTTCGTTGATGGCAATCTTTTTGTTTTATAAAAGTGAAAGAAAATAATACAGTTGATCTGAATTCAGTTTTCTGGTATAGTCGGTTCTAGACTAAAATGATGGCAATTCCACAAAGAGGCATATCATTGTCAACTTTACAATCTTACTCAGGTTAGGGAGGAAGGGTCGACTTGTATGGCTCTTAACATCTTATCAATAAAATTCCAGGGATTTAAGTATAAATTAAACATTTCAATCTTACATTTTAATTCTAGGATCGAATATTAAAGATTGTATTCAAATAATTTAATATTAAATACGTAATTAAGTATTATTTTAATATAACAGTGTTTTTCTTTTAACTTACAACAATAAGTTTCATATCTGATTTGAAGAATTTTGAGTTGCATGGTATATGCTGGACTAAATGGACGATTGGTTCTGGGCTTAATTAATTAGTTTCATCTGATTTTTACAACATTGGAAAATAAATTATCTCTTTATTCTAAATTTGTTTTTTTCAAAGAATCAATTTTTGTCATGCATTAATAAAACAAATAAGATTAATATAAAATCATAAGTGTTCTTGTAATAACTGAAACCTTAATTTGGGATAAATATGTTTTTTTTTTCTTTCAAACAATTGTTTAAGTGAAATTATTTAAACAAAAAAAATACTTATATGAAGTAACAATTTAGTATAATCTTTTTATTTTCACCTATTTCTCTTTTTTATCAAATATAACATAGATAACTTCTACTGATGTTGGTTTAATTAATAAGGATCTTAATCCGCTATTTTCTTTTATCAGTTGACCCACAAGAAGAAAGTGATAAAACAAAATGTCCAAAGAAGACAAAGAGAGATTGTGAATTGTATCATGAATGTGATTTGTCACGATTTACACTATAATTTAGATCCCTTTTCACATAATTCTAGTTTATTTAATAGTTAAATCAAGTCATTTTAATATTAATTTATGTTTTATAGTTGAAGTAGTTAAATTATGTTTTTTTTATTATAGTTTTTACGATATTTTGATATTTACATAAGGTTATCTGACTAAGTACGGTGAATTGGGAGTTAAAGATGCAACTTTGAGTTGAAACTGCTGCCAAACTTGCGGCAAAAAAGGAAGTCACGACATCAAAGATTGACTTGAAAATAGCCTCGAGGACAAAACTTGAGTGAATGTCGCGACATCGAGCTACGAAAGTTGCAACATTAGCCGACATCGCGACAAGCAAGGTGCTCCATGTCGTGACATCACAGTGATCACAAACACGACAACTGCAGTTTCAAGGGGCAGTTTAGGGTCTTTCTCGAGTTTAAAGCCCTAATTGTTGTATTAATTAAAGGGGCATTTTAGTCTTTCATTTTTAACCTATATAAGTAATATTATAACCAAAAGAAAGGGGGATTCAGACTTAGATAAGATTTTATAATTTCAATTTCAGTTTGCAGTTTATTCCTTAGTCTAGTTGTTTATGTTTTCTTAATTGGAATTCTTCTATTCCAAAGTTAGACGATTGCGAGCGGAGATTGCTTTAGAAATGCACTTTTACATTGATTAATCCATGAGCATTCTCTTCCCTATTCTATTTATTTATATCTCTATCGTTAATTTAATTAATTGATTGTTTATATAAATAGTAGAATAAACTTTCACCTTATATTTATCTCACATGAATCGACTATTTAACTGGTTAATCAATTAAGTAAATTGTAACAACCTGTTTTTCAATGGTGTCGGAAACGGTAGTTTCAAATTTTCATTTTTGATGAGCAAGCCCATAAATATTATTATTTAATATTTACAATGTTAATATAAAGTTTAATTAAAATTTGGTTAACTATTTTTGTCATTTGGACAATAAATTAAGGTACAAAGACTAAATTGTACAAATGATAAAAGTTAATCGCTATGAATTTTTAATTAGCTAAAGGGACCACTTGAGAATTGAACCTTTATTAAATCACCAAACGATGGTGAATGACAACTTTTATTCACCAATTTAGTTAATCATCATTAAGTATGTTAATTAAAGTTTAATTAAATAAATTATAACTAATTAGTTAATAAACGAAGTATATAAGACAAAATAAAAGAAAATATGACAATTTTACTTCATATTCTTCAACTTGACTAGGGTGAGAAAAACATATGGTTTTTTTTGGGAGTTTTAAGCTTTTGGTCCTTCAATTTGGAATTTAAGTCATTTTCTTGTAATTTTTATGTTTTTGAGGTCTCGAGAGCTTAATTTAGCTAGCCCGTGTACCAATTTGTAAAATTGTTAAAGTTTTCAAAAGTTTCCATGGATGATTTTTTTAAGCTTTTGGTACTAAATTGTTAGTTTTAAGCTTAGAAGTGAAAAACGAATAGTTTGTAAAGTTTAATTGCTAGTTTTTGAACATAGGGACTAAAGTGCAAAAAGTTTTGAAATTGATGTTGAATTTCTATAATTATGGATAATAGGAGGTTGTAGAAGGGCTATATTGAGATTTATTTTGAAATCGAGGCTCAAATTTGAAAGTTAACTCAATTTCGATTTTAAGAACTACGTTGAATAAAATGCAAAATTTTAGAGAACATTCAAAAAGTGAAATTGAACAGACTTATACTTTTAATAGGATGATATAAGGTATTTGAAATTGATAAATTGAAACGAATTATTGTATAGATCAGAAATCGAATCAATCGAAGGATAATCGAGGAAAAGGTAAAATTTCATACTAGTCATTGACGTCTTGTTTGTTTGTTGTTTTGCTAGGTAAGTTCATATGGGACTTACTTTATTAAATTATGATAAATTTGTATTATATTGTTTTGCTTTTTAGTTTGAATTATTATGCATATAATGTTTTTGGAATCAAATGGACTAAATTGTAAAATATGAAATATATAACAAAAATGAATATAAATACATGGTATCAAATAGACGTGAAATTATTATATGATTGGATGATATGTATATTATGTTGTTACAAGTTTAAAATGTATATGGACTGCTATATGAAAGATGAAAAACGTGTATATGGCTACAGAGTTTAAAATGGTACAAACACAATAATAATTTCGTGTGAACTATGTCGAAACCATTTTTTTTTGAAAAACGGGGATCGACTTTAAAAAGAAATATGGAGTTGCCACCAATCCTTTTTGTTTAGGTGTGATCGGATCATCTACAAAACATTTTATTTTATTAAAATATTGATTTTGGCCTACGAAATTCAAGAAAACGGGTTCGGGAGTCGGTTACGTGCGATGAAGGATTAGCACCCTCGCAGTGCCCAAAATTGGTACCTTATTGATTAATTAATGTCCTAATGTCGAAAATTTGAAAAGATTTTAAAATACAATTCCTTTAAAAAATGTTTAGGAAACTAGAATTGGATATTAAGATTCTCTTGTTCCGAAGGAATAAAATATTATATCCAGCACGTTAGGATACAACATTTCAAACCCTCGATACCAAGATCATCGCATGACTTCCAAAATTCATGCATTGAAATTTTAAAAGGATATTTTGTTATTTGGTCAATGGAAAATCGAAACCCGGCATGTTAGGGCACGATTTCTCGAATTCTCGAACACGAAATATTGCCTTGTTTTGAGAAACTTTCAAATAAGCGATTAAAGAACTGACTCAAAATATATTTGTTTGGTTTACTTAAGGATAAAAGACAATCGATATGGGCAAAAGTTGGAATTGTAATCATGATGCAATGACAAGAAATAAAAGCATAATTGCAAGCATGGAAGAACAATACATGGATAAAAAGTTATACAAATGAATAACAATAATATGAAAATACAAAGGGACAAATTAGGGTACATACAATGGCAATAATCACACAACATATATCTCTTTAATATCAATTTTAATAATCAAAGAAAGCGAAACAACATAATATATAAAACAGTTTGAAGTAAATTATATAAAATAATTTAAGATAAATAATATGTAAAACAATTAAAAATAATGATATACAAAGCAGTTTTAAACAAATAATACATAAGACAACTTAAAATAATATATAAAAAAGTTTAAAATAAATAATATGTAAAAAGAGGTTTAAACTAAATAATATACAAAACGGTTTAAAAAGAATAAATGATGTATATAAAAACAATTCAAAGTAAATAACAATATATATAATAGTTTTAAATAAATGATATGTAAAATTTTTAAAATGGATAATAATTTGAATTAGTTTAAACTATGTGATATGTGGAAAATTTGAAATAAACAATAGTAAAACAATTTAAAACAAATAATACATGAGAAAAAGGGGTGAAAATAAATAAAAAATAACGAAAGTAAATTGAAATCAAACAGATTTAGGACTAAATCAGGACAAGAATGAAATTAAAGGGAAAACTATATAAAAATAGACAAAAAAGACCAAAATAAAAGGGCACAAAACGGCAAAGGGCCAATCAGGCGAAAAAACCATCCTTGGACACGTGTCCCTTCCCTAAATGATCAGCACACCAAGGACTGATCTGAAAAGTGTAGCAAATTCTATAGCCAAATCTAAGAAAGTAAAAAAAGGAAGAAAAGACCAAATTGTAACGAGCCGCAAAGTGGAGGGACCCATTGCGCAAAAATCCCAATTAATGAAAACACGCGAACCCCCTAGAACGGGTCAGGTCGCGCGTCTATCACCTTAAATGGCATCGTTTCAATGCTGGTCCTCTTGGTGCAAAATGGCACCGTTTTTCCATCCATTTAAATAAAAAAAAATCCTTTCATTTTGCCATTTCTGTGTTTTTTCTTAAAAAAAAATTTAAAGATACCCCCTTTCTTTTTCCCCTTTTTTGCTAGGGTTTTGAACCCCTCCTGCGCCGTTACCTGTCCGCCACCGTATACGGTGGCTGGAGTTCCTAAAAGGAACCTTTTTCGATCGACCTAGCTTCCCCAAACCCGATCTAGGGTCGCTTTCTCTAGAAAATAGTCCAAAATCACCAAAAAAGAAAGAGATTTTCGGTTTTTTTTCAAAATCCTAAAATACTTTCGATATAGAAAGGGGGTTCTTATTCACTGGTGATAACGACCTCGGTTGCTCGTGGAGTCGTAAGGTTGACTACCAGTTGAGTCTTATTTTCGTTCTTCCCCCTTTTTATATTTCGTTTATCATTCCTTGTTTTTATAAAGAAGAAAATAACAATGAAGTGAAAAAATGGAAAGAGAAGAGAGAAGATAACAGAATAAAAAACCTTTTAAATTTTACTTTTTGATTCTCTGATATCCATTTTTTGTGTTGGTTTTTATGTTCGTAAAAAAAAATACAATCTGTTTATATAGCTTTATATAGTAGAATTAAAAAGAAATAAAAATACATTCTTTTTGTTGTCTGTTTGTTCTTCGTTTGATTTACAGGTACAAAACGACGTGGCACTCAGCGTGAGGCGTACCGAGGTCGTGCGTGGCAGTCGTACGACGCTGAAGGCTGGGGCTTGGCTACTGTGCAAAGGGGGGGAAACCCTAGGGTTTCTGTTTCTAAAATATTTTTGGCCATTTGGGCCTTGTATTTTAGGTTTGGGTCTGGTTTTAATAATATTGGGTTAGGGTTTATTATTGGGCTTGTAAAGGACTAATGTATTTTGGACATTTTGGTTTTTTGTTATTTTTTATTTATTTTTTGGTTCTGGGCTTAGGCTAAAATTGGGCCTTATAGCTACCCCTCTTTGCTCATTGTAGTGTAAGGAGAATAGAGCAAAGACTTCAAAGAGGGCCAATTTTGCCTTGTCTTGCCGAATCTTGACTTGTTTGGTGCTCTTCTTCTTCAAGTAGTCCCATTGCGACTTCAGAAAGATGAGACTTGTAGCTTCGATTTATTCCAGTATGGTTTTAAGGAGAAGAGATTTGTAGCTTCGATCTACTCCGCTGGAACTTAAAGGAGATAAAAATTGGTAATTTCAACCTGCTTCACTGCAACTTCAGGGAGATATGGTTTGTGTAGTTTTATCCTACTCTACTTCAACTTCAGAGAGATAAAGATGGTAGCTTTGATCTACTCCACTGCAACTTCAGGGAGATAAGATCTGCTATCTTCAGTCTACTCCACTTCAACTTCAGGGAGATAAGACTTGCTATCTTCACTCTGCTCCACTGCAACTTCAGAGAGATAAGACTTGTGGCTTCAATCTGCTCCACTGCAACTTCAGGGAGATAAGACTTGTGGCTTTAATCTGCTCCAATACAACTTCAGGGAGATAAGATTCGCCATGATGACTTAATCTGACCTACTGCAACTTTAGAGGTATAGGGTTTATGGTTTCACTGGTCTGTTACGATGCTCTCTGGGGAATAGGACTTGTAAAATCTGTTTGATGGGCCTATTTATACCAAATGATTAGGATGTCATGTTCAGAATGAATTAAATGCTTCTAACTAGATGTACAGAATGATATTTGCATGAATGCAGAATGTCATGAGAATGATCCCGTTTTAATATTTGGGTTGTCATTGCTCGTTGTTCATCAAGGTTCTGTCACTGATGTGTTATCCTGCATTCTTTGCTCAGCTGGTGCCTTTGACAGAAAATTTGAAGAAATAATTACCATTTGCTCAGCTGGTTTGCTCCACTGCATCTTCAGGGAGATAAAATTTGTGGTTTCTTTTATCCATCCCACTGCAACTCAAGGGTATAGGATTTTTATCATCTTCAATCTATCCCACTACAACTCAGGGGGTATAGGATTTGTATCTTCTTCAATCAATTTGATCTGTCACACCATTCTCTGGGTATCATGACTAGATGTGTAAGTACAATATTTGCATGAATGCAAAATATCATTTTTGAGAAGGATCCCATTTTAATGTTGGGTTGCTTGTTATTCGTCAAGGTTATATCACCGATGCAATATCTTGTCTCTTCGTTCAACTGATATCTTTGACAGAAAATTCGAAGAGATAGTCATGATTTAGGCTCCTCTTTCTCAAATGTTTCCAACCCGTAGATTTGGTGAGTTCTAAACTGTAACACTCCTAACCCATATCCGTTGCCGGAATAAGGTTATGAGGTATTACTTGACTGAACAAAACTTCTATAAGTTCAAAGATACTTACCAGACATAAATTATCAACAATGCAAACCTGTCTCATTGATTTTCCATAAGAGCTCTTATAAAATTTCTAAAATGACTCACTATCAAAACATAACCGAATATCTAATAACAAATTAACTACTATCAAGTTATAATAAAAAAATTTCAACACTTTAGTTCAATTATAAGGCTTCCCTAAACAAAATGAGCAAGCCATCTTCGCATGGCTATAATGTATACAAAGTCGAAATATCATTCTACCTATAGTCTATCCTATACATGCCTTAAACCATGATGATATACAATCTTCTCAACTCACCTAATGACTCGATAGTGTGAAGATATCTCCGGCTCTTTCAACTCGAGCTAAAGTATAAACCTATAAGAAGTAGAAAAGAGAACACGGAGTAAGCTTCAATGCTTAGTAAATTTTAAGCAATGCAAACAATTAATTTACTTATAGATCGATTACTTCAAATTTTCAAGAAATCATTCCTAGATAATTGCCATTTTGGCCAAGTTTCCATGAACATAATGCATATTTAGCAAATTCACCTCACTTGAATCTGAACTCAATTAAAACCAAATATTGAAATCACAAATAAGATCATAAGAACTCGAAAAGCATCTCATTAACTAGTTTTAACCATGTTTGCAACAAAATCACAAATTCACTACAAGTTGTCTTCCTGAGCAACAGTCACTAAATTATTTATAACTGGAGTTAAGAAACTCCAATTCAAGTGCCGTTAATTTTCCCTAAAAATAGACTCATATATCTTCAATCCATAAAATTTTCAGAATTTTTGGTTTGACCAATCAATACCATATTTTTATTGAAGTTTCCCATGTTTCACTGTTTGACTATTTTGACCACTCTTCACTACGAATCAATTTTCTCATTATACAGAATTTGAAATATGTTATCGTTTATTTCATTTGAAACTAGACTCATTAAGGAGTCTAAGTATATAAATTTTATCTTATAATCATCATTGTACAATTTACAATGATTTTCTAAAAACAGAACAGGGGATTTCAAAGTCATTTTGACTCTATCTCACGCCACTTCAAATATCTCATTATCTACAATTTTTTTGCTTACAAGGTTTCTTTTATAAGAAACTAGACTCATTAAGATTTAATTACATAATTTATTCAGCTTCTAATTCAATTTCCAAAATTTATGGTGATTTTCCAAAATTAAGCTACTGTTGCTGTCCCAAGCAGATTTATTACAAATTTGCTCTTTCACACATTCCTTGCATTCAAATTATCTAAACATGTATATCATGTCATTCAAGTTCGAACTCATATAACATAGGCATTAAAATGCTTCACTAATAGCTTTAGTTCAATTAAAATGAATAAAATACAATATCATATTCACATTTAATTTTCCATGATCGTAATCACCTAAAAATAAATCATATACTTCCACAAACCTTTCCACAAGGACCAAGTGTTTATATTTGAATATAAACATAGAATCACTTCACATAACTTCACACATTTACCGAATATATCACGATCACATTTATAGTCATAACACTTATTCACAGATGCATCACTTTATATATTTATAATTTAATTCAAATCAAATCGCATACGAGTACATGATACGTACTTGGCCAACTTAATATGTAATGCACTTTCAATTTGTCAACTTAGTGTAGGATCTTGTAGTTGTATACTTTTATCAAATTCATCGGCACTTGGCCTGCTAGGTATAAAACCCGAAATTATATTACCAGCACCAGCACGAAGCCTGCGGGTCTTTAGCCCGGACACATTTCCAGCACGAAGCCTGCGGGACTTTAGCCCGGATACATTTCCAGCACGAAGCCTGCGGGACTTTAGCCCGGATACATTTCTAGTGTCTTGCATATTTATTCACATGTTAACACATTTCACATAACATATCACATTAGCAATTCAATTGCTTCATTCGAATATAAGCACAAAATGTACACCTACCCTTTAACTTTCGGTTCAATAATCATACACAAGGAACACAAAATCTTTTCACTATCCCAGTTTCACTTTTAATAACCATTCGGCTATATGCCATATTCACAAATTATTTCACACACAACCTCGATCCAATAGGAACAATAGTCACAATTCTTCTATTATACCAATATCCCATTCTTTGACTTTGTTTCATAATAGCTATTCGGTCACCACATATATACCATTCAATTCACATTCGACTTTATACAAACAAGTACAATAAAATTGTATACACATATTACACAATTTCACATCATCACTTAATAGTCATTCGGCCACATTATATACATAAATCATTCATTTCATATTCGGCTTTATAGCCTAAATTCAATATACTTATTGCAAATCGAACTTGTAAAGGTCAAATAATTACATATCATATTATATAATCTTAAGCGCGCAACAAATCAAATTTAATTACTTAAGGACTTACCTCAGACAACGATAATCGGAACGAGACGACTAATCGACCACTTTGATTTTCCCCCCGATCCAAATCCGAATTCCACTTTTGCCAATCTTGTATAGGCTTGAATATTGACCGAACCCTAACTTGCTTTCTTTTCTTTTTATTTTGTTTAGTTTTGGCTACCAAGAACATATGAACACTCAAATATGGCTTTGTTTATTTTATGTTTATATTATAATATAACATATATTATATAATATTTAATTTACTTATATATCTTTACTAATATAATAGAAAAACCATGTAACTTATATTTTATGCCGTCCCACTTACTTATTAATGGGATATTTACAACATAAATGTCCCAACTTAGAAAGCCACTAACAATTTGGCCCTCATGCTTTAAACTATCAAGTTTTTAATTTATGCGATTAAGTCCTTTTTATTAAATCAAGCACACAACAATAAAATTTTCGTACGAAAATTTTACACAAATCAATTCACATACTTTAAACACAGAAAATAATATAAAAATATATATATATATATTTACTCGGATTCGTGGTCCCGAAACCACTGTTCTTACTAGGGTCTAAACTAGGCTGTTACATAAACAATAGTCCTGTTTCAGGCTCTTGTACTATTTAGAAGCCTTCAGAGTAATATGCAGAACTTCTTTTCTGTGAATATTATAAGTCCAATGATCGTTGTTTCAATGAAAAATGCTTGAAAAATACTATCACGATGAACAAGATAGAATCTTATTAAGAGCAAAGCTCGAAGTGGATAAATTAATCAAGATAGCGAATTTTGCTAGGATACAAAATGAATAAGATAAAAATAGGTACCCCGTGAATTGCAGTACGAGCTTCTCTGTTCAAACTTCTCGAAGACCATTTCAAGCTAGACGTGTATCTGGGAGATCTAAAGTATTTGTTGATGCCCCAAGATGTAACGCTCCTCATTCTTTTTAATTTTGAGAGGACAAGACTAACACATGCCCCATTTTCAAAATTTGAGCCGCTCGTTTTCGGGTTTTCAACTCAAAACCCCTTTGGTCTCAAAGCGCCCTTTGCGGGTTTTCACCATGGCCTCTCTTTTTTTTTTGAAGGTCTCAAAGCGCCCTTTACAGGTTTTCGCCTTGGCCTCTCCTCTTCCTAGGTGAAGTACCTCTTGATGGAATCTGAATTCACAGGGTTGGGTAAGTTTTTACCATCCATCTTGGTTAGGATCAACGCTCCTCTAGAAAAGGCTTTCTTTACCATATAAGGTCCTTCGCAGTTTGGCATCCATTTTCCTCTAAAATATTTTTGCATGGGAAGGATTTTTTTCAGTACTAGGTCCCCTTCATGAAATTCTCTTGGATGAACCTTTTTGCCATAAGCCCGCATCATTCGTTTTTAGGTACATCTGACCATGACGGATAGCCCTTAGCCTCTTTTCTTCAATCAAATTCAACTGATCGTATCGAGACTGGATCTATTCTGCCTCATCCAATTTCACTTCTGACAAAAATCTGAGGGAAGAAATCTCGACCTCGATAGGTAAAATCGCCTCCATTCCATAAACCAGTGAGAAAGGCGTTGTCCCGGTAGAGGTCTTGACAGACGTTCGATAAGTAGAAAGGGCAAATAATAACTTCTCGTGCCAATCTTTATAAGTCTCAGCCATTTTCCCTACGATCTTCTTAATGTTTTTATTGGCTGCTTCTACTACCCCATTCATTTTAAGGCGATGCGGTGACGAGTTGTGGTGTCTGATCTTGAATTAACTACAGACATCCGCTATTGTGCTATTGTTCAAGTTCAATGTATTGTCAGATATGATCCTCTCCAACATTCCATATTGACATATGATCTCCTTTTTCAGGAATTTTCTTATTGCCAATTTTGTAACATTGGCATATGAAGCGGTCTCTACCCACTTGGTGAAGTAGTCGATAACCACAAAGATGAATCGATTCCTATTGGAAGCTTTTGGCGATATTGGTCCCATCACATCCATGCCTTACATAGAGAAAGGCCATAAGGAAGTCATGACGTGTAGAGGTCAAGGAGGTACATGAATTTTGTCTCCATAGATCTGGCACTTATGACATCTCTTAGCGTAATTGATACAGTCTCCTTTCATGGTGGACCAATAATATCAGAATCTCATAATTTGCTTGGCCATTGTAAAACCATTAGCGTATGTTCCACAGATACCATCATGGACTTCTTCCAAGATTTTATTGGCCTCAACGGCATCCACACATCTTAATAGTACCTGATCCTTTCTTCTTTTGTATAGGACCTCCCTATCTAAGATATAGTCGCAGGCTAGTCTTCTCAACGTCCTTTTATCATTCTCAGTTGGTTGGTCAAGGTATTGACGATTTTTCACGTATCGCAGTATACCGTGGTACCAGGGTGATCATCTTTTTCTTCATCTTATTCGATATTGTAATAGGGAGCCGGAATTTCATAAATGCTCATCTAGATAGGTTTTACATCTTTTTGTTTGTTCACCTTAATCATGGAAGCTAAGGTAGCCAAAGCATCGGCTATCTGATTTTCGTCCTGTGGAAGGTAGCAGAAGGTGATGTCGTCGAACTCTTTGATAAATTCAAGGACCAGCTTTCGATAATCGATCAACTTGGGATCTCTTGTCTCCCATTCTCCTTTGAGTTGATAAATCACTAGCGTAGAATCTCCATACACCTCTAGCACTTTGATCTTGCATTCTATGGCTGCACAGATACCCATGATGCACACTTCGTATTTTGCCATGTTATTTGTACAATCGAAATCCAATTTACTAGTAAATGGATAATGATCTCCGTTTGGGGATACCAAGACTACCCCGATTCTATTACCCACAACATTTGAAGCCTCATCAAAGTTTAGCTTCTAGGGAAGTTCTTCTGGAGCACTTTCTTTAGTGGCTGCAACACACATCAGATCCCTATTCAGAAAATCAAAGTTCAAAGGCTTGTAATCTTCCAAAACTCTACTGGCCAGAAAATCTACTATTGCACTCCCTTTTACTGCTTTCTGATTCACATAGACTATGTCTAATTTGGAAAGAAGAATTTACTATCGGGCCATCCTTCCATTCAAAGTTGTCAACTCCAATCATGTACTTCAGGGGGTCTAGTTTTTAGATGAGCCAAGTGGTGTGATACAACATATACTGTCTTAGCCTTCGGGTTGTCCAAACCAGGGCACAACACAACTTCTCTATTGACGAGTATCTTGTCTCACATTCAGTGAACTTTTTACTGAGATAGTAAATAGCTCTTTCTTTCCTTCTTGATTCATCATGCTGGCCAAGTACGCATCCCATGGAATTCTCAAATACTGCCAAGTACAGTATCAATGGCTTATCTAGGTTGGGTGGCATCAGCACCGGAGTATTGGATAAATATTGTTTGACCTTGTCGAAAGTCCTTTGGCATTCTTCATCCCATGCACCTAGGTTGTGTTTCTTAAAGGAGAAGGAAAATTGGGTCACATTTCTCGATTAGTTGTGAAATGAACCAAGTGATGTAATTTAATCTTCCTAGAAAACTTGGAACTTCTTTCTAGGTACGCGACGAAGATAACTCTTGTATGGATTTGATTTTGTTTGGGTCGATCTCAATCCCTTTCTCACTAACCACAAATCCGAGAAGCTTTCTAGACTTGGCTCCGAAAGTACATTTTGCTAGATTGAGTTTTAGCTGAAACTTTCTCAATCTTAAAAACAATTTTCTCAAGACTTGTACATGCTCCTTCTCTGTTCAGGACTTTGCAATCATATCATCGACATAAACTTCGATTTCTTTATGCATCACGTCGTGAAATAAGGTTACCATGGCCCTTTGATATGTTGCCCCCATATTTTTCAATCCAAATGGCATCACCTTGTAGCAGAATGTGCCCCACATTGTTACAAATGTAGTCTTTTACATGTCTTCAGGATGCATTTTTTATCTAATTGTATCCTGAGAAACCATTCATAAAGGAGAACAGTGAGTAACCCGCTGTGTTGTCCACTAGGGTGGCAATACAAGGTAGTGGAAAATTATCTTTTAGGCTGGCTTTATTCAAATCTCTGTAGTCAACACACCTTCGTACTTTTCCATCCTTTTTAAGGACGGGGATGATGTTGGCTACCCATTCTGAGTACTTTACCACCTTTAAAAATCCAGTGTCGAACTACTTTTTGACATCTTTTTTTTATTTTTAACAAGACGTCGGGCCTAATCCTTCAGAGTTTTTGCTAAACTGGCTTACATTCTTCTTTTATGAGAAGTCGATACACCATTATGTCAGTATTCAACCCGGGCATATCCTGGTATGACCATGCGAAGACATCCTTGAATTCTTGGAGTAACTCAATGAGGTCTTGCTTTGTCTCCATGGTGATACCGGCTCCAATCTTCACTTCTTTCTTTTCTCCTAAGCTCACAATTTCTATCGACTCTTTGTGAGGTAGGATTTGTTTCTCATCTTGGTCTACCATTCTACAATAAATCAGGAGATAGGTCACAATCTTGATCATCTTCAAAACACTGAGAATCATCTATACACATATTTCGCTCAAAAGGAGACTCTGAGTCATTAGCATCGTCGCTCATATCGTTGATATCCAGGGAACTATTATGGAGGTGAAGGAAAAATTCAAAGAACGAAAGAATCTAAGAATAATTATTTGCATGGTATGATTATGAATGAAGAATAAAAGATTATTTGAAGGAAAATCTAAAGAATAAAAGAATCTAAGAATAATTATTTGCATAGTGTAATTACGAATGAAAAGAATGAAAGAATATCCGCTAAAAAAATGATAGAAAAAATGCATTTCATTGAAATAATGATTTTGAACAAAGGCCTATTTCACAAAAAAGACTCTTATTACTCCTAGGCCTAGAGTAGTAAGTGTGTTTTGAACATTACTCAGTGTTAGTTCTAAAGACTACAAGAATCTCTTCTGCAGTCTAGCTGCCCAAAACACTCCCCGGCTCATAAGGACGGATGCCCGATAAATTCTCTCATTCAGTTCCCTCTTTAGATTCTGCATTGATGTTTAAGTTTCCCAACATTTCCTCCATAGTTTCTTTCCTTGGTGTCCCTTGCTCAGGGTGAATGATTCCTTCAGACACAAAAGTTTTCGATATGTGGGGGAAGATCATTAGTTCCTATTTGATTTCCTCCTCACTCAATCATGCTCTCCTTCTTTCTTGTTTCTTTTCCAACTCCTTTTTCTTGCATCCAGATTAAATCCTAAGTCGAAGTGGTCTCGTTTGTCCTTCAATATTGGCACTTCAACCCTTCATTGGAGGTGTCTCCCAAGTCCTTTTTCGAGTAAGGCCCTTTTTCCAACAGTTAACTGTAAGCCCATTCTTGTAGTCCTGGATATCTTTGGCATTGGGATCCTATTCCCTTCGGTAACGAATGTTGCATTCACAAATTCCAAAGACTGAAAGGAGCATTCGGTTGCTTCATTGTTTGCCTCAAGATATGGAGCGTCACTGGTTACTGCTGCGATGATGTCCTTCTTAGTATTTATCGTCACCAACTGATCTTCCGTTACCAATTTCAACTTTTGGTGGAGCGATGAAGGTACTGCCCCTGCTGAATGTATCCAGGGCCTCCCCAACAAGCAATTGTATGAAGGCTTAATATCCATCACCAGGAAGCCCACCTCAAATGTGTTCGGGCCAATCAGAAGAGGTATTTCAATTCTGCCCATTACCCTTCTCTCTGCGCCATTGAACTCCCTCACTATATTTTGACAGGCTTTCATGTGAGAGCTATCCACGGACAACCTGTTCAAAGTGGATAATGGTAGGACATTCAGGGCTGATCCATTTTCAATCAATACCCTCGATAGTGTATACCCCTTGCAGCGGGTAGTGATGTATAGAGCCTTAGTTGATCCCATACCACCGGGTAGTATTTCATCATGATTGAAGAAGATGAAGTTATCAACGCTTATGTTGCTTACCAGGCGATCTAGTTTGTTGACAGAAATATCGTTAGCAACATAGGTTTAGTTTAAGACTTTCATTAGTGCGCTGCGATGAACCTTCGAGCTTAGAAGTAAGATTAGCACCGAGATACGAGCTGGTTGTTTACGCAACTACTCTACGACACTGTACTCGCTGTACTTTAGAAACTTCAGAAAATTTTTTGCCTCATCTTCGTTGACCCGCTCGTTAATAGGAGGTTTAGGTCTGACCGTTATTTTTTTCTTCTGTTCGACCGCTATGGCTTTTCCTTTTTCGGGTTCTGCTTTCTCACTTACTGAATCGTGGTGCCTTCCTCTATGCGTATAGGGACCCACATCTTGGTCCTTTTTTGAAGCGCAGTCGGGTTCTCCTTTCCCGGGATCATCACATTACAGTCGTAATTCCATGGAACCCTCTTGCTGTATTTATAGGAAAAGACTGCAGGTTTTTGGATTTTCGTGCTCCCGCTTCATTATTATTGGGTCTTGAAATGATGACTACTGGGTAATTGACTTTTTGGACCCGCGTCGTCGATTCTTCTTCTGATGTGCATATATTTCCCTCTTCGGGGCGTTTGACCTTTTCGTAAAACTCCATTTCTTTGTTGTTTATCATGTCCTGCATTAAGGCCCTGAACTCTCCAGACTCTTAGATTTCGTGCCCCGCCTTATTGTGGAACTCACAGTAGTTCCTCTTTTCCTCAAATCTTTCTTCTGAATCTAATACGATTAATCCTCTCTTGACCATTTCCTTCCACACCTATCTTAATGGGGTTTTGACTTCTACAACCTCATGTTTGACCCTCTTGCTCCAGCCTTCATTTATCCCGTTTACCCCTTGGTCAGTGTGGTTGGGTAATGGGTTTTCTGCTACATTTGATGCAGAAGAGTCATCAAACTTTACAATTCCCATTTTAATAAATCTTTCAATTAACTTTTTGAACGCAGTGCAATTTTGAATGGAATGCCCAGTGATTCCAGCGTGGTATTCACACTGAGCATTTGCATCATAGCATTTGGGATATGGGGGTTACATTGGCTTTAAGTAGAAGAGAGACACTAAGTGTGCATCAAATAGGTTCTCATATAGCTCCCTGTACGTCATAGGTATAGGCGTGAATTGTAGTTTTTTTGTGTTCATCTTTAATTAGATTCTTGTCTCGGGGTACTCTGGTGGTTGACAGTTATAGTCTTTGGTTGGTTTACAATGAGTGACTTGGAATGACCTTTGTTGTATGTACTCATGTTGTTCACCTCATTCTCTCTTTTCCTTGGGGCTGACCTCTTGGTACTATCCCCTACCTCTATTTTGCCACTCCTTATCGCGTTCTCGATCATTTCAACAATCATTACTATGCCTGAGAAGCTTTTTGTGGCACTCCCCAACATATGAGTGATGAATGGAGCCTTTAAGGTATTGACGAATAGCATTGTGGTCTCTTTTTCTAAGAGAGGTGGCTAGACTTGTATAGCAACCGTCCTTTACCTTTAGGCATATTGTCAGAAGCTCTTATTCTATTCTTTTTTCCATATTCTACAAGGTGATCTTATCTGGGGTCATGTCCGTCACTTGACTATACTGTTTCATGAAAGCTTGAGCTAGGTCCTCCCATGAGTTAATCTTGGTACGGCTCAATTGGTTGTACCATTTAGATGCTGCCCCAACCAGACTGTTCTGGAAGCAGTGAATCAATAGCTGATCATTATTGACGTATCCAGTCATTCGTCTACAAAACATGGTAATATGAGCCTCAGGGCAGCAGTTCCATTATACTTTTCAAACTCAGGAGTTTTGAATTTGGGGGGAAGCACCAGGTCCGGAACTAAGTTCAAATCTTTAGCATCGATCCCACAGTGATAGTCAGCACTCTCCATCGCTCTGAACTTCTTCTCTAACCACATGCATCGGTCTTCTGATTGTTTCGGGAGCTCCACCCTCGCTCTTTCGGCTTCTATCATGTCATCTAGATCAGGGATGACAGGATTAGTTAGGTTATCCCCTGGATTAGAGCCTAAGCCTGCTTGATAGTTAACTGGCATTGAAGCACCGATCTGAAATTGTTGGGGCCTGATTGTAACGGATGGCTTTGGCACACACACCTCAGCTTGTGTTTGTGTGTTTGTCGGGGTAAAACCAAGAGGGTAAAGAGGATCTTCATTGTCATCTCCAGTATTGGCAATAGGGCATTTTCCTTTTTCCTGTCAACCAGTCAGCAATTGTGTTAGCTGGTACATCATGTTCCTTTGTGATTCCAGTATTTGGTCCCTCATATCCTATTGGATCTTAGCCATTTGCTCTTGCATCTGTTCTTGCATCTCCTTCTGCATTTGTTCTAGCCTTTCTAATCTTTTATCCATTGCTTTGGTTTTTCTTCGTATACCGTAAGGATGCGTATTTCGTAGATTTTTGTTGGTTTCCAGATTACTGAAATAATTTTTTAATTAATTAGAATATTTTGGTGGACTTTAATGCATATGATGTAATGCAGATGCAGAAAATGAATGCAAAAAGACGTCGATTCTGATTCAATCCCATTTAGAAAACTTTACTAGAAAATAAAGTTCTTTACATAAAATGGGTTACAAATAAGGCTTTGCCTTAATGCTTAAAGTTTTAATTTTCTTAAGTAGTGAAGCTAGCTCCTACACTCGGTCTGAATCCAACTCATACTTCACACTCAATACATCTGCTTGAACTGCTAAAGTTTGTAGATGGTCGGCCACCTCTCGAACCTGGGTCACAGCTTCACCCATAATGGAGTCTCTGTCCCTAATTTGACTTAGAGATCAACAGAGTTACTCATTACACCGCTTATTACTTGCTTCAAGGATCTCAACCCAGATCTCACTGTTTTATAACACAATCTTGAGTTTTTCGACTTTCTTTTTCAGCTTTTTAATCTCACCCAAGCTCGCCTTCAGCTCTATTACAGAATTATGGCTACGATGCTGACGAAGTGATTTTTCTAGTTCTGTTATTCTGGCTTTTAATCCAATCTTCTTATTTTGGGCTTCCGACAGACTCTTTTCTAAGGCTTCTTTTCGACCCTGAGCGTCTTGATATTTTCTTTCCCATTGATCGGCTTTGGCCTTCTCTTCTTGGATCTTGTGTCGCCATTGTTCAGATGTTTTTCCCAAGCCAGCAGTTCTCATCAATAGGCGCAATTTCTTATAATCCGTTTTGAGACTATCCAAATCTTTCTCGGCTTTACTCTTTTCTTTTCTTCATTTCTTAGTCTTCAATTTCTGAACATTGACATCTAGCCTCAGATGCATCTTTTCCTCTTCTCGTTGCTCTATCTTCTTTTCGAGCTCTGAATTCCTTCTCTCAAAGTCCTGCTTTATGATTTCTAGCTCGGAGAGGACTACTTGTAAGTATTCCTCCATTGATTGAGCGCCCTCTAAACTCGGCCCAGGGATATTATCATTAATCCTTTTACTAAACCATCTGTTGTATTTAGGAGTCGTCATTGAACCAACAACCAATCTCTCCATCCAGCAGGTCTACTTCCAAGCATCAGAAATCTCTCGAACCTTTTTTTTATAATTGTCCCCATTATACGAGAACTCACACTGAACTAGCCCATGCATCACCGGTATAAACTGCCTTGATTTGTACTACCTTAATACGAGCAAAGAGGCATATCCAACGGCTCCCCAAATTCCAAGCAAAGGTACCCAATAAAAACTCCCACACCAATAAAGGATCTCGTCGGGGGCCATCCAAAGGGCTCTCCATTCAACATCCTCCTCTTTGAGATTTTGAAGAATTGTCATCCACTTTTCCTCTGATATGTTGTCTCTCTTTTGCGTAGCTACTTCCTTATTTAATGGGGAATAATTCTCAAAGAAGACTCGATAAGAGACTTTGTCCACGTTCCAAAAATGACCACGAAACCATACCAATAATAGCTGCGTGCACCCGATAAATCTACCTTCACCTGCCTTCCAACACATGTTCAAAGATCTGAATGTCTCGGCTAGAATTACAAGTACAGGTGTAACCTTTTTATCAAGTCGATCAAATAAATCGGTGACTGCTTCATTTATATGATTTAAAGCTTTAGGAAAGATTACCAAGCCATAAATACTCAAGGCAAAGACGTCAACTTTCTTCTTTACATCCGGATGTGCTAAGACCAGATCACTCAAACTCACCCAAGGAATGCATTTACCATCCCCTTTTTGCTGAATTCGGGCCGTAACCCACTGCTCACTCATCCCGGTAATATTCATTAACTTCTTCACAAAAGTTGGGACATTAGTAACCCTAGAGTAAGCTTTGTCGACTTGGATCTTTGGACAGCGAAGCAAGGTGGTATATTCTTCCATAGTGGGCACCAAGTCCACCTTCCCGAAAGTGAAACAACTATAGGCAGGGTTCTAAAACTGAGCCATAACCCGAAACAAATGTTTGTCCACCTTGATGTCAAGCAAGTAGGGTAGATCTCCATAATTATGGTAGAACAACTGCTTAATCTCATCATCCCAATAGGCCCATATATCTTTCAATTATTGAAGTTCATTTTGTGTCACACTGATACGGGTGAAGTCCTGCAACTCTGATGTATACCCCTCAGCTAGACTATCCCCTTTCTCTAATTGCAATTTCTCTGACCATATACGGACAGCCGCATTATCCTCCACTTTATCAAGAAATTCATTCTCCATGGCAAGCCTTCTAACTTAGTAACCGATCAAGAATCGACACCTCTTTAGATATGCAGTGTCATGCAATTACAACCGAAACAAAACACAACAAATCAGTGTCATATACAAATGATAAAATTCAAAGCAAACAAAAAATAGTCAAACACCTATTTGGGTAACCGCTAAGGTTCAGCATAGCTCCACATAGGGTGGGGTCTTAGGGTTCACTATATACAGTTCAGTTCTAAAGAAAGGGTACCTGAACCAATAGATTCCTCAATCCTTACCCATTATAGGCTCATATGAATCGAGTTCAGTTCAGAAGAATACATTTCCCTATGGCCATGCGAAGATGTAAATCTCACGAAGACATAGGTACAGATGTATCCCGAAAGCAGTTAACTAGCTCATGCGGAGGTGAAAACCTCACGAAGGCGTAGTTTCTCACTCCCATTTAAAAGGTGTAACCACAACAGTCATGCAATGTAATGCAAGAGTATTCCACGAGAATCAAACCACAGCAATCATAAGGATCACAACAAATGCAAAAAAAGAATCATGATTTTTCAAATCAAATTTTCAGTTTTCGACAAAAGGACAGAAAGTAATCAATTTTACAGCTTGACTCTCTTATTAATCCCCAGCAGAGTCGCCAAACTGTCGAAACCATTTTTTTTAAAAACGGGGATCGACTTTAAAAAGAAATATGGAGTCACCACCAATCCTTTTTGTTTAGGTGTGATCGGATCACCTATAAAACATTTTATTTTATTAAAATTTTGATTTTTCTACGAAATTCAAGAAAACGGGTTCGGGAGTCAGTTACGTGCGAGGAAGGATTAGCACCCTTGCAACGCCCAAAATTGGTATCTTATTGATTAATTAATGTCCTAATGTCGAAAATTTGAAAAGATCCATAGTTTTCTCTCCACCTTAAAATAAATTTCGTCCCTGAAATTTCCTTGTTTTCTTTTTGATCATTAACTTCATTGTTTCTTTGATTCCATAGTTTCTTTTTGCACATATTTATCCAACCTTTCCATATAATGATTATAGCATCTAAACATGAACAGTTGCATATGCCCCTAAAAATATCAGTACATAAAAGATACCCAATTATAACGGATATATTCAATTTTTTGCAATTTATTCATCAATCTATTGACTAATATAGTCATCAATAATTTCACATCATTCACTTCACTAAAAAAAAAAAACTAATTCGGAAGAAATTTTCAGTTAACTATTCTGTAAATACCATATTTGAATAAATTGATTTTCCCATAAATAACTTCTTTCTTTAATAGTGATACTGTATATCTCAACTAGTTTAAGAAAAATCTAATATCTCTATTTAGAACCCATCTTTACTTGTTAACTCATTCTCAGTTCCGACTGCATTATCAATTGTTCAACCATTGAATTTTTTCACTTTTACACTTCTGAACTTAATTAATACAAATCTCATGAATTTCATTGTATATAACTATACTGGCAAGGGGTAAAGATCATAAAGCCTCATAATTTAATTTTCATGTATTTACTCATATAACATAACATGTATCATTCTCAAGTATTATAAAACATTTAGCCGTACCTTTACAAGTTTTGTTTCATCATAATCAACATATTTATTCAGAGATAATCATTTACCTCATAACGGAAATTGTTTACTTTTTTCTTAGCAGAGGCCCAGTAGACTAGATAGAACACTTAGGATATATGATATTGATACAAAGGTGCATTATTATGCACTATTTAACGGAGAGCACAAATGTACTAATAAATGGAAGAGCACTAGCGTGCTATTAATTAGAGAATGTGTTAAGGTCCCATAATGGCATGCCACTAATATTCTAATGGTTCTAATTTCGTTTACTTAGGCAAATTATTTTATGCACGCATATCATTCTTACACTTTTTCGCATAATGCTTTTACATGCTTTATAATTTAATCCTTGTACCAATAATCCGTACATTTATATCTTTTGTATGTTTAATACATGTAATATATTTTAAAATTCACTATTTATCCATAATTCCCTAAATGTCATTATCATGTAATTTATATATTACTTTTTATATTTTGTAATTTAGCCATCAGCACAATATTTCGTGTAGCAATATAATTTACTTTATATAACAAAATATTCATCATCGACATGATTTATAAAACATTTATTCATACCTTTATGAGTTCTGATTCTTCACTTTTAGCATTATTAATTTGGTTGACAAGCATCTCTGTCTATAAATAAAACAAATCTCACCAGAATCGAAAAATATCATGCCACTACAGGTTCTATAATAACATGTATTTCTAGACTTTCTCATATGCTGCATTCGGTCTGAGAACCGACTAAACTGTAACTTTGATACCACTAAACGTAACACCCCCTATCTGTATCCATTGCCGGAATAGGGTACGAGGCATTACCGGAATTTACTGAACATTTTCATATAATTCTGAGTCATTTATTATTCATATTTTGAAAATAATCATAACGTCTCTCTATTGGGCCCTCGAAGCCCCAAACAATCATTAGAAACCAACCGGAATTAAATCGGGATCATAGAAAAAAAATTTCACAAAATCTTAAATTTTATTTTCATCTAAGTACTTACCATTTCAATGTTCTTTATAATTAAACATGTTACCATTCAATCAATAGCTTGGCACTTGTTTAAGTGTCAAACAACATCATTGTTAGTATACTTGCACATATTTCATCTAAATTCAACATTGATATACTTATTTTCTCGACATATCACACTTGAGTTTAATAATTGTCTTTACTTACATAATTTCCTTGTATCAACATATCAAAGATAATCATATTTGTACATGTCACAAAACATATTATTCTCTTACCGTTTCTTCATAAGCATATATCATTCATTTCGTTATATCAATATTTCATGCACCATCATTTCCATCTATCTTATATATATTTATTTCAGTAATAGTCCATATTAAACTTAACATAAATTAAATTCCATGTACCTATACTTATTTCATTTATCTATCTTCTTAATTATTTCATACAACTATTTTGTACATATATTTCCATATGACCAATTCTTGTAAACATTTCATACAACCATTTTGTATAACCAATTCATAAAACCATTCATCATTTGATACATATTACCTGAATATTAGTTGTTCAACAGATGTCTTGGCGTCTCTCATCCACGATCTTATTTATCTTCGACATGATACCATAGTGTCTTTCAACTATGGTCTTACTCACTTTCTGTCATGTTGCCATGGTATCTTTCAACTATGGTCTTGTTCATTTCATGTCACGTTGCCATGGTATCTTTCAACCATGGTCTTATTCATTTCATGTCACGTTGCCATGGTATCTTTCAACCATGGTCTTATTCATTTCATGTCACGTTGCCATGGTCTCTTTCAACCATGGTCTTACACATTTCATGTCAGTAAGCACACTCCCGCGAATCTCATCCTTACAGTGGGATTACCAGTCCAGGCTAAATCCCCTGCAACGACAATTACTCTAATGAGCTTGGATCTGAATTACCAGTCTGGGCTAAATTCAGGCCCTAATTCGGATTACCCGTCCTGGCTAAATCCATTTTACACGTATTCTCCGGGAAGGCTATATCAAGATAGGATCACCTGTCCGGCTAGATCCTTTTTACCTCAATTCATTTTCAGAGATCCATCGAATTTTTCTTTCATTCAACCGGGATTTCTTCCCCTTTTATCAAATATATCAATGTTTCATCAATTTTCATACAATGAATATTAAAATCATATTCACATCAATAACATACATTTCAAGTATTTAAAAATACAATTCAAGTTACACAAACTTACCTCATTGCTTGTTTGTGTTTATAATTTCATTAATCCGATATCTTTTCTTTTCCACGATCAAGTCTCGTATTTGAGTCGTTCGGATCTTTATAAATAAATTTGATCATCATTTTCATTCGTTTCATATTCTAATGCATTTAATTAATGCTCTAGGCAAAATTACCATTTTGCCCCTAAACTTTTAATTAATGACGATTTCATCCTTAAGGTCAGGAAAATAAAATTCTTGCAATTTAATCCTTATTTCCAGCTATTATTCTCATACATATTGATAACAGTCCATGAATTCTATAAAATATCAGAATTTTCCATAATTTCAACACTTTTCAATTTAATCCCTAAAACATGTTTTCCCCCGATCTTGAACTAAATTAATAATTTCATTCAATTTTATAACTTAAATAATAAAATAGTCCATTTCATGCAATTTGGTCATTTCTGACATTTTTACAAAATTGCCCATAAAGTTTTACTTTTTTTCAATTTAGTCCCTGAGCCTAAAAAATGCAAATTAGCCATGCTAGATGAATATTCATACATATTTTTTCTCCTCCTCCTCTCCATTCCACATCCTTAATATATATCACACACTTGTAAGTAACATTATCTATAATTTTTATTATTTACTTTTATGAATATTCAAGCTGTCCATCTGTGTCATAGTCACTAAATTATTTATATCTAGAGATATAGAACTAAAAATTAATATCCTATAATTTTCCCTAAAACTAGACTCATATATATTCTTAGCATAAAATTTTTAGAATTTTTGGTTTAGCCAATAAGTACAGTTTATTCTTTAAAGTTATCCAAGTTCTGTTGTTTGATAGTTCTGACCCTTCTTCACTAAAAATTAATTGTCTCCTCATACAGAATTCGAATGATGTTCTTGTTTATTTATATTGAATATAGACTACTTTATGATTCTAAACATATAAATTTAAGCCCCTAATTATTTTTATACAATTTTTTATGATTTTCCAAAGTCAGAATAGGGGAACCCAAAATTATTCTGACATTGTCTCACAAAATTTATTATATCTCATGATTTACAATTCCATTGCTTACATAATTTCTTCTATAAGAAACTAGACTTAATAATATTTAATTTCATATTTTATTCATCCTATAATTAGATTTCTACAATTTTTTATGATTTTTCAAAGTTAAACTACTACTGCTGTCTAAAACTGTTTTAGTGCAAGATATTAATTACCATGTTTATTACACCCTTATTTTCTTTTTCTACACTATTTCTCATCACTTTCTCTTATTTTCTCTTCACTAACATATCAAGAACATAGGACCTTATGTAAGAAAACTCTACTATAACATTATTTCCATGTTTTCTCAATAATAACAACTTAAAAATATATTAAAATCTTGATGTACTTACCTTGTTCTATTGATTCCAATCTTTAATTTGATTTTCTCTCTCCTCCAGCTTCTATTCCTTGAATCCAATTTGACATTCTAACTCCCCATAGTCTCCTTAACATTTTTCTCTCTTGGTAGCTATGGAAATTCTTTTGATTTCTAGGTGAAAATAGTGAATTTTTGGTGGAAGGACCAAATTGTAAAGAAAAGAAAACTTTCTTTCTTTTCTTCTCTTCTAACGTTTGCATGCATGGAAAGATGATGAGAATTCTTCATCTTTCCTTCCTTATATACTAAATAAATAATAAAATAATAATAAATATCTCATTAAAATATTAATAAAATAATATTTATTTAATTAATTAATTTAAAATATCATTAACATAATCATTACATTCTAGAATTCTCTCTCTTACTAATTGACCATTTTGCCCATGATCTTTTAGAATTCCATCCTTGAGTCATCACTTAATTTGGTAAAATTGCCATTTAGTCCCTCATAATTTTTCACCTATTCAATTTGGTCCTAATTCATCCATTTTTCTTAGTTTCTAGATCATTCTACCCTTAAAATATTTACACTATTGGTCCTTCAAATTTTTCATATTTACACTTTAACCCCTCAAATTTTGAGTATTTACTATTGTGCAACAAGACTTTTCTCATCTTTACAATTTAGTCCTTTCTTGAATTAATATATCATAATATACATCCCAAGGTTGACACAACTCAAAATTTTCCTTTTTGTCACTTTATTTTCTTATTTTACTATATCAAGGATAATATCTTACTGTAAAAATTTTCGGGGTATTACAGGTTTACTTAAGGATAAAAGACAACCGATATAGGCAAAAGTTGGAATTGTAATCATGATGCAATAACAAGAAATAAAAGCATAATTGCAAGCATGGAAGAACAATACATGGATAAAATGTTATACAAATGAATAAAAATAATATAAAAATACAAAGGAACAAATTAGGGTACATACAATGGCAATAATCACACAACATATGTCTCTTTAATATCAATTTTAATAATCAAAGAAAGCGAAACAACATAATATATAAAACAGTTTGAAGTAAATAGTATAAAATAATTTAAGATAAATAATATGTAAAACAATTAAAAATAATGATATACAAAGTAGTTTTAAACAAATAATACATAAGACAACTTAAAATAATATATAAAAAACGTTTAAAATAAATAATATGTAAAAAGAGGTTTAAACTAAATAATATACAAAACGGTTTAAAAAGAATAAATGATATATATAAAAACAATTCAAAGTAAATAACAATATATATAATAGTTTTAAATAAATGATATGTAAAAATTTTAAAATGGATAATAATTTGAATTAATTTAAAATATATGATATGTGAAAAATTTGAAATAAACAATAGTAAAACAATTTAAAATAAATAATACATAAGAAAAAGGGGTGAAAATAAATAAAAAATAACGAAAGTAAATTGAAATCAAACAGATTTAGGACTAAATCAGGACAAGAATGAAATTAAAGGGAAAACTGTAGTAAAAATAGACAAAAAGGACCAAAATAAAAGGGCACAAAAGGGCAGAGGGCCAATCAGGCGAAAAAACCATCCTTGGACACGCGTCCCTTCCCCAGAGGATCAGCGCACCAATGACTGATCTGAGAAGTGTAGCAAATTCTATGGCCAAATCTAAGAAAATAAAAAAGAAAGAAAAGACCAAATTGTAACGTGCCACAAAGAGGAGGGACCCATTGCGCAAAAAACCTAATAAATGAAAACGTGCGGACCCCCTGGAGCGAGTTGGGTCGCGCATCTGTCACCTTAAATGGCGTCGTTTCAATGCTTGTCCTCTTGGTGCAAAACGGCCCCGTTTTGCCATCCATTTAAATAAAAAAAATCCTTTCATTTTGCCATTTCTACGTTTTTTCTTAATTTTTTTTAAAGAAACTCCCTTTCTTTTCCCCCCTTTTTTGCTAGGGTTTTGAACCCCTTCTGCGCCGTTACCTGTCCGCCACCGTATACGGCGGCCGGAGTTCCTAAAAAGAACCTTTTTCGATCGACCTAGCTTCCCTAAACTTGATCTAGGGTCGCTTTCTCTAGAAAATAGTCCAAAATCATGAAAAAAGAAAGAACTTTTCAGTTTTTTTTTCAAAATCCTAAAAAACTTTCGATATAGAAAGGGGGTTCTTATTCGCCGGTGATAACGACCTTGGTTGCTCATGGAGGCATAAGGTTGACTACCAGGTGAGTCTTATTTCCATTCTCCCCCCTTTTTTATATTTCATTTATCATTCCTTGTTTTTGTAAAGAAGAAAATAGCAATGAAATGAAAAAATGGAAAGAGAAGAGAGAAGATAACAAAATAAAAAACCTTCTGAAATTTGCTTTTTGATTCTTTGAATCCGTTTTTTGTGTTGATTTTTGTGTTCGTAAAAAAAATACAATCATTTTGTATGGCTTTATATAGCCGAATTAAAAAGAAATAAAAATACATTCTTTTTGTTGTCTGCTTACTCTTCGTTTGATTTGCAGGTACAAGGAGACGTGGCACTCAGCATGGGGTGTACGAAGGTCCTGTGTGGCGGTCGTACGGCCCTAAAGGCTGGGGCTTGGCTGCGGTGCAAAGGGGGGGAAACCCTAGGGTTTCTGTTTCTAAAATATTTTGGGCAATTTGGGCCTTATATTTTAGGTTTGGGTCTGGATTTAATAATATTGGGTTAGGGTTTATTATTGGGCTTGTAAAGGACTAATGTATTTTGGACATTTTGGTTTTTTGTTATTTTCTGTTTATTTTTTGGTTCTGGGCCCGGGCTAAAATTAGGTCTTACAAACTAGTAAATGTTTAGGATATGAATGGTATGTCATTAAGGTTCAAAAAGGAATTGGGTGTTTGATCAAGGATTTAATGATCAATGGCTTGAGATCTGACATGTGTTGTGGATTCTCTGAAACTTGTGTGAGCAATATTGAATCATTCTTTATTGATAACTTGAGATCCAACACGTGTTATGAATTCTCTAAAGCTTATGTGAGTAGCATCGAATAAAGCTTGTATGGTAACCTTGATCTAAAGCTTGTGTGAGCAGCCCAAAATGTCAATTTATGTGAGCAAATCAATCTCGGGTATCTGAATTCAATTTACTAAGGTTCTTCGAGCAAAAATTGTAATTAAGAGGAAAGAATTAGTTAAGAAGATTGAATATGAATTTAAAACACTAAATGAGCATTATTTTAATAGTATATGATATAAATGGTATAATTGTACATGTATGTGAATTGTGTAACATCTCGCCTGACGTAGTCCTAGTGATTCAATTATTGTTGTCAAAGTATGATGTTTAGAGCAAGTTCTCAGGGGGTAAGGTATTAATTGTGACTAAGTATGTAAGTCTGTAAGTAATGAATAAATTAATATAAATAAAGTTTTCCTAATATTCTAGTCCCCGATAATGGCGCCAAAAACTTAATGTCTACGAAACTAACTAAAAATTTGATTAATACAAGCGCATCTATCAATTATAGTATAGCTACGGTGAGCAAAAATATTGTTCTCACGAAGACTAAAAGTGCTAGTAATTACTATATTTTTATTATTTAACCGAATAATTCGAGTGATTGATTTAAAAGCTAAATTAACTAAATTAATTAACTAATGAACACGACAAAGAACAAAACAAGAAAATAATCGATTAAAAACCAAGAAGCAAAACAATACCTAATAAAGAATTCTTCTAGATTTCATCTGGCACTATCAATCTAAATTATAGAATTTCTTTACTTAGTGTATTAATCCGTAGAAATCCTTAAATTACGCAAATATCTCTTTCGAGTATAAGAGCAACTGACTTTAGGTTGATTAATTGAAATTTCTTTCTAATTAAAACCCTTATTATCGCATTAACTGGTGCTATGGATTCCCCTATTAGATTTGACTATAATCTGGTAGACTTATGTTGTCTTATTTTTAGGATTGCATGCAGCTCCATTCAACTATGCAAGATCTACTCTAAAATAGGGGTCTATTCAACCTCCGATTTATGCACATCAAATATGGATCAATAATCTAGAATATCAAACAAAGAATTAAGCACAGATAATTGAGAATAAGAAACTAAGTATTTATTGTGTAAAATAGAAATCAAATGACAAAATCCATCATAAAGTTCATATATATGCATCTTAGAATGCCTGAAAAATCTAAAAATTGTGATTTTTCGAAGTTCGGTGTGAAATCCCGTGAAAACGATATTGCCTACCACACACCCGTATGAAATGGGTTAGCTTGTGTGGCTTTTGTAGCTTGCTCCAATTTTTTGGTTTTTGTTTCTTTTGCTCCAAAGTGCTCTATTAAGCATGAAAACATGAATTTAAAGGATTAGGAACATAAAATTCACAATTAACATCAAATAATCACCCAAAAACGCATTAAAAGCACTTATCACACGTCAGGAAAAAAAAACCCTCGCGACGAACCCTGAAGGATAGCCTTTGTAGCGCAATATGAACGGAACGCCTTTTTGGTGCGATATGAAAGAGTATCCCTCGTGGCGAACTATAAAATAAATGCCTTGGTGGCACGTCAAAATAAAGTTCTTAGTCGCATATCGAAAGGAATGTTCTTGTGATGGATTTTACAATAAACCAATTTGGCGCATTTAGCATGACTCTTAAGCAAAATAAGTAAGATTAGAAAGGTTTTATGTCTCTATAGTTTATATGGTAAAAAGGAGTTATGTAAGCCTATGACTCGACTAAAAATAAGGATATAAATTTGCATGTTTGAAGGAGGTATCTGTCGTCTGTGCACACGTTCATTTGAATTGTGATGATTTGATGGCTCAAAAGTAAGTTTGCAAGCGTAATGCTGTCATTGATTGTATTGAACTCTGGAAAGGAAATGGATAAAGATTTATGATTGTTTTGATTGAATGAAGTAAGTGATGTATTGAACACTTCGATAGGAGGAAGTGATTTCAGAGTAAGATATGGTATCTGACGTGAATATGGGAACAGAACTTGAGGAAGTATTTGTCAAAGACAAAGTTGAAAGTTAAGAATGATGAGATCGTCTATCTGAACTATCAGTTGCAATGTGAAAATATGACTCAGGTAAATGATGTTTTCCCTCACTAAGTTCTTTTGAACTTATATGTGTGTGTTATGTTATAGGCGAGATGACGTGGGTTTGCGCCAAGAGGGACGATGCCAGAACTATGCCAAGAAGTGGCGTATTGGGTTATTATGCATATAGAATGAGTTCAACGACGTGTTCAAGGTCTGAAATGTCACTTGGAAATCCCTACTTTGGGGTATTTGTAATGGATTAGAATTTTTATATAAGTATCGTTGTAACTTATTATATGTGTTGAAGTTGTATATGTAATCATGTATTTTAGTTTTGAAACTTTGTAATTATGTAACTTGTAATTGATTTAAATTTGTAAAAGTAGATTAAGTTTTTGTCTGTGTTAGCGTGGTAATACCCAAGATCTAGATCAAACCAATCAGATCGGGTCCAAGGTGTTACAACAAGGGCACTGCTAGATTTATTAGGAACTATTCTCAGAGAACTTCGTTAAGAGAGTGTTCATAAAAATGGACTTTAAGATGCTAAAGAGGATAGGTCATTTGAGATTTGCCTTTTTGTACATATAATGTGATTGGTCTCTTAAAGCTTTTGACAATAAATTTTTTATTGATTGGTGTTCATCATCAAGTTGGTCTTATGATGACAAGGTTAGGGTGCAAATATCAATTACTATTTGATTAATATATTGCATCTTTGGAGTGATCTTGAATCTTTATAGTATTACAGTTATTCTTTTCAGTTTGTTTTTCTCCTCTATTTGAGCTTTTTCTATGGACAAAGACATTTGTGCATCACCTTATATTATTTTACATATTGTATGCACTATGTGTCATGTTTATGGGGTAAGTATTTTCTCTTAAAAAATTATTTTTATGCATATTCTTCCATCTCATATATGTCATCAACATTATTCTAAAAATATTTCGTTAGCGTTCGGACTAAATAGAGAATACATGCAGGGCTCATATCAGCAGAATTTTGAGCTCGTCTCATTGGCAATTGGTGATGATGATTGGTAAATCTTTCTTCTATTTCTAGTTGATTTCAATCTTTAATTTGATATATAAATGGAGCACATAGAATAGTGATTTCATAAGAGCAATCTCTGGCTTAAAGGTAGAAATACATATGGATATACTAATTAACTTGAAAATCATGGGGTTTCTGTTTCGGACTAAATTGTATGCAAGTAATTAGTTTTGTTGTTTATGCCCCCAACTCTCCTGCCATATTATGCATGCCAATTAGAAACCGTGGGGGAAAAACCCTCCAACAGATCCTGCGAAATCATCCCATAAACGCTGCGCTTCATCATCTTTATCTAACATGGTGCATATAATAGCCTGCATATTGTCAAAGGAAAGAAATCAAAGGAATAAAACATCATTTCTCAATCAAAATTTTGCAAATCAACATGTTAAAATAGAGTAAGAAAGACTGATGAAAGGTCTTATCTACTTTAAGAGCTTAAACATAGATTCTTTTGCTAACCCAATTTAGATGTCCTATAACGTACCTTGTAAAGAGTAGGCCGAACATCCAACTCTGAAATCTTCTGATCATGAGTAGTCATAAACTCATAGGCTTCTTCATATTTTCCCTGTACATAAATGATAATCACACTATCAAGGAAAAAAAAAAAGACAACCTATTTTTCATCATTTTTATGTTATCTTAATGTGTTTAACTTTAGAAAAAAGTATTATTAAATCTGTTGTATTAGGAGTCAAATTGCATTTTGCCCCATCTACTAAAAAATGAGTAATTTAATTCTTACATGTTAGATCAAAGAGTAAATTGATTATTTCTGTTAAAATTTTTATCCATTTTTACAATTGAAAACTGGTGTGGCTAATGAAATAACTTGACGGTGACACATGGTGTGTCACATGTGTCTCATATTAATATATTGAGACTAGTTTTTCAAGATAGAAATTGATAAAAATTTTAACTAAAGGATCGGTTTGCTCTTTATCTAATGTACAGAGATTAATTTACTCATTTTTTGAGTTGAGGAGCAAAATACAATCTAAATCTTAACACAAAGAACTCCGTAATACTTTTACCGGTTAACACCCTTCTAGCATTTCCAATTTTTTTTCTAAAGATTCCATATTATTACACTTATTACCTACCTATATTTGGAACATAGATATGGAGTATATATGTAGTTAACAGCTCTTAGGTATCTAACTTAAAACCCGAAATGGGATGACCACCATTTTAACAACACTCGTTGATTCAAACTACTCTAGTTAGTTCCAGCTACGGAATCCAATGTGAATGGCTACTTGCATTAATCGATGAAGGGAAAATACCTGGCTAATCAAAATTTCAACTAGTACCATGTTCATGTAATAAGCCGACTCAGGTTCCGACATTTCATATTTCTTGTATTCATTCTTCAACATAAATAGTGCTTCCTCAGGCAGCCCACGTTTCATTAGGCTCACTGCCTCTTTCTAAAAAAAATGAACCAATATAAATCATTGCATCCTACAATGAGCTTAACAAGAAATCACATAACTATGTATAAAGCTGAACCTTGAGTTGATCAATTTGATCCTTTGATGGAGATGAAGGCCGTGGACCAGGGATATGTGACCCTGGACTAACGTCCCTGGCCCTTCTTCCCTCTTTTGAAGCGAGGCTCACTGTGACATCCAACAATGACTTGAGTGCCATTTTCCTCGGTGCTGGAGGTGCAATATGTTCGAAAGATGGAGCTTTCCGATAAACAGGCTTCGGGCCGGCAATAGCTTTAAAGTTCATCTTACAGCCGCAACCGATGATGCCTAATGCACAAGCCAAAGCAAGAGACGCCCCAACTGCCCCTCGAACAACTTTGGCACCACCATTTTCGTTTGCAGAAGCCATTGACGAATTAGACCTGTCAAGTGCAAGAGGTCCCGGACCATAGAACCTACGACATTTCGTCATGAAGCCACTCGAAACCGATAAAAAAGAAGGGTTAAACCCGAAATGAAGTCTGGTGGAGGCTGGCACTGTGCGAAGTGAAATGCTGGGCAAAGGTCCATAGCCAAGGCAGAGTGCAGCTTCCATGAAGAATTTGATGTTTCTAGAATGAAATCAGAATACCTATTGTTTATTGATGGAATTTGGGCATTGCTTTGAAGAGCAAAATAAAGTATGGAACACTAAACTTCTATTTCCAATCTTCCAAGTTGCCAAGGAAGGCATCATATTATTGCTTTACAGGGAAGTAATGTTTGTTTATTGGCAAGGAATCAGGTAATATAAAAGGATTTTTAATTTTTAAGAGGTGGGTAAGGAATTATAACGTAAATGTTTGAACTTGATTTCATTCCAAGAAAATATAGGGGATTTTCTTTGCCTATCAAGCAAGTAAGAAATCAATATAATTTGACCTCCATTGGTGGCCCCATTTTTCAGCTTTGATAAATCTAAACCTATAGTGTATATATATCCACCACCTAAGAAAGAAACATAAAAGGTCTGTAATGGAGAACTCAGCTAAAAAGATGAATTCAGAGAATAAATATAGAACAATAGCAGTGACGGTGACACCCTTTATCATCCTGGGCGGTATATGCATTGGTTTGGGATGGAGATATGTGAGCCGTACATGGAATCGGAAACCAAAGCCGAAGCTCGCAAGGTCCATGTCCTTTTCTGCCCTTCACGGAGGTAAACTGGCTTTCGAGAGATTGGTTGATTATCACAATCATGGAGGCAAGTCAACCAACATTGATGCTGATATCAAAAAGCTGGAGGAGTTACTTGCTGATGAAAATCCTCGTTTCAAGGAAATTCAGGTTTGTAATCTTGTACTAATTATTCCGAGTCACCAATTTTATACGCGTATACCAAGTGTGTTATCTGCATTTGTTTTGGAAGCGTGTTCTTGCGAGGCTGGAAATGAGCAGAAAAGAAGATGAAGCCATGGAAGTGTTGAATAAAGCATTGGAAAAGGCCCGAGAGCAAGGCAAACCGCATGAAGTTTACGAGCTTGAAATTCTGCTTGCAGAATTGTATATCTACAAGGTCTATTTTTTTTTCCTTAAATTTATTCACTTCATCAAATTCTAGTTTCCAATTATGCAACAATCTGCCACTCAAGTGACCAACAAGTTTTGTCATTATTAATGGTTTCTAACAATTGCTTCGATTGAATGGGAAATGTATTTGGCCAATTTCTAACATTGAGGGATGCTATATATATTCAACTGCTGGAACAAAAAAGGTTTCTCTTAAACATGCTTTTGATTTGGAATTTCTGTGCAGGGAGATGTTCAACAGGCTTTGAACTGCAAATGCTTAGTAGAAGATGGAGGGGATTCTGATGCACGACGTCCCCTTTATAAGGTGATAAAATTACTATTCTCACTTTATTTTTCAAAATCCTAAATAACAATTTAAAATACTTATGTAATTTATTTAAATTTTAATAAGATATTTTTTATTTAATTGTTTAAAACTTTTTATTAGAAAAACTTTTTAAACTTTAAAAACTTGTGAAATCATTATAAAAATAATATTTCAAAATTTTGCAACCTTTAAGCATACAAAATTTTGATAAATTATTTTTATATTGTATTTTAAAACAATTTATTTTTTCGAGCCTTAAATATAAATAGTTTAAAATTTTTAAAATCAGATTTTAGTTTTTTTAAAGTGTATACATAAATTTTATGTGAAATTATTTAGGACACAGTGTTAGGGAATTAACAAGTGTCCTATGAGTAAAATAAAATAATAAAAAATAAATATTTTAAAAAAATATACGTGTCAATTTTTCAAGACTATTTGTGGAATAAAAAAATACACTATCAGTATACCAAATACTAATCCAAAATTTATTTTAAAACATTTTTGAAACAAGTTAATTTTAATATGATAGATAAAGTGATATTTCAATTCTAATTTAAAACATTATTTTTTTTCAAATTTTTAGATTTAAAAAAAAATTATATGTTTGCTATAAGTAGGCATTCATGTAAAAAATTGTAAAAACTTTAAAAACCGTTTTAAATTTCTTTACACATTTTTTGTTGGAGGGGGGGGGGGACGGTTGGAAAAAAAAAATTGAAATAGATAAATTTACTTATGATTGAAAACATGTTTATTTTTTTTAATTATAAAAATTCTAATTTATAACTTTTCTAATTCACTAAAGTACCTAGACGGTCCTATAGGAGCTGAATCAAATTAGTCTCTTTATTATTAAATTGATTAATTTGATTTTTATATTACTAAAATGAATTAAATAAGTCCAAATTCTAACGAAGTTAAGATTTACTATATAAAAATGTCATAAAATAACAGATTGAGTCTTAACTCAATTATATTAACATTGTTGCCAATATAAGAGGAAGTGGATTCGATTGTACGGAAACGTGTTATCCTCTTATTTAAGGGCTAGAGAAGGGCTACAGATAATTTTAAATTTTAAATTAGAATTAAGATTAACATTAGAATTAACTTAAGATGCAACTAAAAATTAAATAACCAAAAGTTAAATCAAATAATAACAACATAAAATAACAAAAGAGAGTTCACACTAAAAAGTTAAATAAATAAAAATAATTATTAGAATTAAATCTGAAATAAAAAATAAAATTAAAACTAAAAAAAGAAAATTACTTTAACAGGGATATATCAAATATAAAATTACAAAAAGAAAATGGTAAAAAGAAAAATACAAAAATATTCAATGTTGAGTTAGAGTCTTGAAGTTGTTATAAATGCAATATATAAATAAATAATTATTTAATTATATTTAAAATAGAAAAAATAAATTATAATAATTAAATTTTAAAAAAAAGGTACGTCTCTTCTCACAATATTATATTTATGTACCTTGTTTTATATATATATATATGTAGACGAATTCAAGTATCATAAATTTACCAAGATTTAATTAGAATAATGATTAAATGACATGGATTCAAACTATGGTGTCTCTTTCCCCTCGCAATGTGGTAATGAAAAACAAAGCAAATCTTTTAACACTTGAAATTTAACTAAAATAGCTGTACTTGTGAATATTAAATTTGTAGGCTATTATTTGCTTGATGGACCAGAGAGAGGAAGAAGCCCGTAAGTATTGGCAAGACTTTAAAGATGTCCAACACATGACAATCCCACCATGTTTCCATGAAGATGAGTTCACTGAATTTAAGAATGCTGTCAATCTGCTCAAAAAAGATATTGATGCTACAAAACAATAAAAAAATTGTTCATTACGGGACATTGCCCAAAGAGTTAATCTATTATAATTAATGAGTACACGTGATTTAACCTTCACTCATTCTCGAAGTAGCAACTTTATTTCTATATTTCTCTCTTGAAAGTTTAGATGTAAATTGATTGATTCAAGTTATTTACATAATGTATAGTTTATAAACAAAGTAAAGTTATCTCTAATTCGTAAATAAAACCTAAACAAGCCGTGCATAATATACGAGAGTAATATAGCTTGTTAAATTACAACCAAAATTCCCTTAAAGTATTCCAGTAAAAATATCTTCAATTATATTTAATTATCTCTAATTTGATTGAGATTTTATTGAGATGAAACTTTCTTTAAAATTAATCTTGATAACTTGAATTATATTAAAATTCTTCAAGCACATTTTAAGTATGTTTGATTTCATTAAATTGTTGTTATACAGTTTTAAAAATTCATCAAATAAAGGTAAAAAAGAATTGGACAAAAATATGGTAATCAATAAAAGGCAATATTTATCCTACAACCACTTACTCCTCAAGAATTTTCAATTCCAAGAATTTTCAATTTTGTCACCAACATCATTGATGTTGAATTTTTTAGCCATTCCTGTGATAAATAAAAGTATGAGTTTGGAAAATTTTTTGAACCAACAACAATTAATTTTAAAAACTAATTTAATTTAATTTAATTTAAAAATATTAATTAAAGAAGTTGTGTTAATTTTAAAATAAAATTATTACTTGAATAGAACTGTAAGCATAAAATATAGGAGAATTTTGATAATTATAATTTAATTTATAATTATTAGTTAAAATTTTTATGTAAAAAAGTTGTGTTAATTTTTATTTTTAAAAAATTTATTTAATTTTATTAATATAAAATAATGTTATTACTTGAATTACTTGAATAGAAATTCAAACATCTTAATTATCACTAAATTAATATTAGAGTTATATACTAATTAAAATTTAGATTTAGTTTTATAAATAGCATTTAGTAGTTAGGGATATTCTATCAAGTAATATCTAAAAAACTTACCATTAAAATAGAGATGTGATCGAAGATTATTTTAATTGATAATGAGATAATATAATATTATGATACTATTTTAAATTTTTTTTTACATAAGTTGTTTATGTGTGAAGTAAGTACCCTCAAAATCATTTCTTTTATCTATTTGTTATTTGTTGTGTATGTAAAAAATGTTCTGTGAATTTGTTTAGAAAAGAAAGTCAAATTTCAATAATTATTTTTATCCATTATTATTAAATTTATTTATTAATTAGCTATAAGTATCTTTTGTATTTATCATAAACTATTATTATAATTGTTGTAAGTTGTTTTACTTATTTTTTTTTAAATTAATGTTATAATTTACTTTTTATATAGTTCTAAATTTATATATTATTTAAAAAGTAAGAGAAATTATCACTATCAATGATAGGTAATAATAATTAAAAATATGTTATTTAAAAATTAATTAAAAATTAAAAGCGTAAAATCACATGCAACACAAGTGACTTGGAAACTAGATAATAAAAAATAGGCATAAAGATAAATTTAGCTCCTAATGTTTACTCATTTTGGACTTTTTTTTGGGGAGGTGGGGAGGGGTCATTTTGGCCTTTAACATTTAAAATTTAGTCAAATTGTTTGTTTTTGAAAGGAAAAATTGATTAAAATGTTAAAATTTTAACAACATTGATGTGGCCACTAGCGTGATAATCTATGTATAATTCATAAAAATTTAAAAATAATCATAAATATTTAATAAACAAATTGCAAAAAATTTGTAAAAATTTTTAGAAAATTTATCCATGTTAGCAATAAAGTATACATAAGATGTCACGTCATTTGCCACATCAATATCATTATAGTTTTAACAGTTCAACCAGCTTTTTTGTAAAAAATAAGCAACTTGAATAAATTATAAAAGTTGAGGGCTAAAATGACAAAAAAATAAATTTTAAGAGCTAAAATTATCTTTATGCCTAAAAAATATTAATGTAGCCATTTTTTATTGGTATAACAACAAATTTAACTGCCAATGTTCGTACATTCTATCAATTTGTCTAATTTTAAAAATAATAATAAATTAAACTTTTAATATTTATACATTTTATCAATAAATATTATCCTTGTAGCAAAAACCCTTTATCATCGCTTAAAAGAAAGAGATCTCAAGTGGCAAATTTTCATGAATGCATGAAAAGATCAAATCGCAGGAGACCATGGACCAATGTTTTCGAAAGTACAACCATGGTGTCGGTTCTAGTTGCTTGTGATGAATTTCCAATTTCAACCTTCAAATAGTTGTCCCCTTAGGAGGGACATTCTGATCGCAAGGTTTTAATAATGGATACTAATGATTCATGACAAAGTAGTTCTGTCGAAGTTAGCAGCTATAACAATTAGAATAGTATTTGAATTTCATGTGAGATTTATCTCTGTTTAACGTGCTTGTATTTGATTCAGTTAGCGCCACAAATCAATAGAACATTAATTTAATTATTTTTTATATAACTAAGATTTGAATCTATGCTATTTTAAGAGAAGATAAACACTCGACCAATAAACTATTGTTAGCTTTGATTTTCAATTTTTTTTATATAACAAACTTAATTATAAAATCCCTTAATCAAATTTGTATAAATTATTTCAATCTTATACAAATATATTTTCAAGTATATAACAAACTCAAAAACAAGGTTTTTAAATGACTTCAACTTTATATAAAAGTTTTTGTTAAATATGACTCATATTTTCAGTCAAATTTGAAAAATAATCTTTCAGTTAAATTCTGTTTACTTGTTTCAATCAAACACTGATTAGTTTGGATTATTTTATTATTATTTGATCTATGAATTTAGCCTATAAGTAGGCTCTTTTACAACCTTAGAAAATACACCCATTAGAGATTAGAACTCATAACACATTTAGAGAATTTTGTGTTTACGTTTTGTGGGTTCTTTGTTTTTGGATTTTCGGGGTTTAGTTTTTATCTCCATCTTTTGTACTCTTCGTTCTTCTGCCATTATAGTAAAATTATCTTTGCCCGTGGTTTTTTATCCTCTTTGGAGGGGTTTTTTCACGTTAAATTTGTGAGTTCAATTTCTCAATTTATTCTGCTATTTTCTTGTTCGTTACTTAATCGGGTTAAAATCCTAACAGTTTTTGAGAACCCCAATACTTTTAAAATGTTTCTAAGCCACATTTTCTAAGGTTCCCAGTCTTGTGTCTCGAGATAGCCAACATCGAAGCTAAAAAAAATGCTCCAAAGGAACCTTGTCTCAAGACAAAAGGAACATTGACTCGAGACTAGTGGCACGACAAAAATATTAAGTTTACACAATTATTGACAAGTAATAAAGTGATAAGTATAGATTATCGTCTCCATATGGACTGTATAAGCAATTCTTTGTGAAAATTTAAAACTTAAACAAATTGGTGGTGAAAAATATTTTGGTTAAAATGGGATGTAAACAAACAAAAAAATTTAATTAACTACAAATTACCTAAGTATGTAAAAATACACTAAAAAAATATGCAAGTTTTGAAGAGTTATCACAATGGCATGCTTGTGTCAGAACAATTTTCTTTCCTAGCTTAGATTTATTTAAACTCTATTAAAAGATGTTATGAAGATTCCATGGCAAATCAATCATTTACTAGCCTTCATTTAATGGGGAAAAGATGTTAAATTTATTTAATTACTAAGTCTACCTAGCATCTTTTTGTGGTTGATAAACTTATAATTTCATAAACAAACATTTTATGAGGTCATGTAAGGTAATAATAATTTTGGTATTATTACAAATTTAATCCCTAATTGATTAAACATACACAATACAAATATTTTGTTAATTAATTAAAACCTTGTTTAGGTTAATTAATTAACTCAATAATTTCTTTACATCCACAATGCATAAGAAACATATTCGTGATTTTACTTGCATGAATAAATCGATCGAAAGCACAGAACACCTTTAATAGAATTAAATAAATTAAACCATAGAAATCAAATCATTCTAACACCAACAAGTTTAAGCAATCATGATCTTATTGAAAACAAAACATATAGTTGCAATCGTGTTCATGAAATTGAGAAAAAATAAAAGATTAAGGAGAAAAAGAAACTCTAAGCCGATTTTGGTAGGTCTTCGAAGCACAGCTTTCTTGCTCCTTCCTTGGTTCTTCCTTTCTTGCCGAAACAACCATTCTAAAAAGACCTCAATGTGGCTAAATTAGGGCCGCTCTCAAACCTTGCAAACACTCATTCTAAAGGAAGTAATTTAGGGAATGGAAAAAGAAAGAAAAGATAAGACAAATAGGAGAGGAAATGAAGAGAGAAAGATGAAAGTGTTGAGTGATGAATGAATGGAAAAGTAATGGCCTATTTATACTAGTGGGGGTAGCTAAAAGTAGAATTTGGGAGCCTTGATTTTCTCTCCCCATGTGGTCAACCCTTGAATGAAGGAAGAAAGAGTTGATGACTTACTATTTTTAGCTTGGGGCATGATAGAAAAAGCTAGAAAAAGATGAGGGGATTGAATAGTTATATAAAGGAGTTTTGGGGGCTAGTATAATACGTTCTAACGGATCGTCTAGAGAGTTAAGTTCCAATTCTATAGCAGCCAACCATTCTATCTTGGAAATAGCATAGCATTCTTTGACTATACCTGTGGATTTAGTAGCATTGATGTCACTAAAAGTCACCTTGTCATCCATTTTTTTTTAATTTGAGTATCCTATTGATGTTTCTGGAATCATTAAGGATAAGGCGGAGGTGGAATCTTAGCTTTAACCAGACAACTCTTCTGTGGCAATTTCTTTGCATGTGACAAATGTATTAATTATTAGAACTAATTGGTTTAGAGTTTACCTCATCAAGGATCACCAAATCCAAATTTTGTGAATCAAGAGTTTCAACACTCGGTTGAATTTCCTCATTATCAGAAGACCCATCCTTAACCTCAGCCACCTTGGGCTATAATGTCTTTCCACTTCGAAAGTGACCGTTTTACAATGTTTTTTTCCCCAAAACTCTTGGATTTTAATTATCGCTAGGCAAATCTCATTGGGGTCTATTTTGAAGTTCATTGGTTAGCTGACCTACTTGATTCTCCAGATTTCTTAAAGTGGCATAATTCTTCGCAATGTATGGCTTCAATAATTCTCAAGATCGCTTGAAGATTTAGTTAGTGGGGGTTGTTGCACTTGTTGAGAATATTTCAATGGATAATTTGGTCGAGATGGCATAGAAGAGTTGTTAAGGTTCGCCCATTGATTACTCCATGGAAAATTTGGATGATTCTGCCATTAAGAGTTGTAAGAATTCAGTTGCGAACCATTCTAATTTTGATTTCCCATGTAATATTTTGACTTTAGATTAGATGGGCAATTTTGAAAGAAATGGTCATTTCCATAGTATTCATAAGAAATATTATCAAATTGGTTCGATGTTAACCTATCAGATTACCATTGAAACATTAATAGTTATGTTCTTAAGCATAGAAAACATAGAGGATACATCGGCTGCCAAAGAAGTAAGTGCATCAACTTCATGTACTCCTACTACTTGTCTTCATGGCTATGGCATGGAACTTTTTTTTGGAGATTATTATTTCGATTTCAATAACATTAAGTTTTAAAAACTGCATAAATTGGTATTTGATAAGATTACACATGAAATTTGGTTTTTAATAAAAACTGAAAAATCACTCGTTTTCGCTCAAACAATGAAAGATACCGCCATACGATGATGTTGAATGCACCCATGATGTCCAAAGCTCTGGGCCTTGTGGAGGGGACACTGCGATGTTTGAGCATAAATTTAGGAATGACGATATAGAGGAATTGGCAAAGGAATAAAGAAATTGGAATTCCATTAATATTTTGCCATTCGAGATTGTTTGGAGCAAACTGTGATGAGCGAAGCTTCAGGCCTTGTGGATGGGACATTGAGGTGTTCGAGCATCAAGGTAGATACAAAATGAATCGATGTCGATGGTATAAGGTTCCATAGAGCAACACTGTGATGGTGCTCAGTAGGCTCTGTGGGGTGATACTGCGATGACGATAAAGTTTTTCGGGGCAACACTCCAAGAGGTTTAATTTGTAAGATCATAGCCAAGCTATGATGACCAATAAAGTCCATAAGACACTAAACGGGGTAGTCCACCGGGACAATAAACACAGGGTAGTACGTCGGGATAGTAAACACAAGGTAGTCTGCTAGGACATTAAAGACGGGGAGTTTTCCAGGAAAATAAACACGGGAATATCATATTGTATCTGTTGCTTTAAGTGTAGTATTTTCGTCTAAGTACACACTTGTAATTTTTTTGAACAGATTGGTTAATAAAATTTTTCATAAATTATATCAATACTTTGTATATTACCCTCACATAGTTTTTACATGCAAAGCAAAATGGAAGCAAATGTCGTTCATTGATTGTTTAAATGTTTAACTAATACTATGCGATATTACATGATCGGATCATAGTACAGAAATAGTTTGTACTAGTAGACGAACCTAAATTTGTCCTTAGTCTAATCAGAAATGAGGAAACAAATTGAAAGACCAATATATCATCTATCAACTCCAATTGGGGAGATGCTTCGTTTGGGACATCGGAGTGGATGACTTGTAACACCCCTAACCCTTTTCTGACATCAGAATAGGATTACGGAGTATCATCGATCACTACAGTTTATAACATGAATCAAATAAAATTAAACATTGTATAGTTTAGTAATATATCTTATTAACCCCTTTTACGTACATTCTAGGCCCCTGGAATATGTTAAGAGGAACTCAATCATATGCTTATAAAATTTTTCGTAAGATTTCTAAGATTTCTTTTAATGAACAGTACCACACACCCGTGTGATTTAGAGACACGCCCATGTTTTCACCCGGTGTGACTCACACGGCTAGGGCACGCCCGTGTCCTTTACCCATGTACTTCTCTGTTTGTTGCTCATGACTAAACTATTTTCACACGGCTAAGACATACGCCCATGTGCTTAGCCCGTGTGGAATTATTTTCAATTCAAATTTAGTGCGGTTTTCACACGGCCAGGCACATGCCCATGTACTGTGGCCATGTGCTTCACACGGTTGAGACACACGCCCGTGTCTCTGCCTATGTGGCCTTACCTGAGGATTCTGTTTGCCAAATTTTAGATGTAGGGGACACACGATCTACTCACATGCCCGTGTAAGGGTCGTGTGTCTCACACGGTCTGATCACACGCCCGTGTGATAGGCCGTGTGGACTCAAAATGAACCTTATAGTCCAAGTTTACCAACCCTGCAAACTTTAATATCAAGCAACTTAAAATTCAATCTTTCAACCAATCCAAAACATGATTAAATACATCCATTTCACCTTAAAATCATCAATGTTATGATCTAACTCGAGTGTATTAGTAAGTGTTTAGCATAGATTCTCCAAATGGTATACTTTGGTATTATTCAAAATCAATTCAAATTAAACTATAAAAAGACCATATTATATGGCATAGGTCTTCATATATATAAACCTTTATCATTCTTGCAGTAATAACATTCATACTCAAAATAACCTCAAAAGACAACCTAGGTACATGCCATTTCTCAAATAAGATACATCACCAAGTATTTGAGTTTGGGCTTGGCTTGGATGCTGAGTTGTTAGTCGCTTTCGTACCTAATTTGCTCACGGAAGCAAACTATACGTAGAGTATGCACTCAGTGGTATTTCTATAAGCCAACATTTAAATCATTATTAACACAAAATACATTTAAGTTATTATCTTCAAATCTAATAGCACAACTTATATTCAAAGTTCTTTCTCAATGAAACATTAAGTTCAATAATATATCAATCAATAACAACAGATTTTCAGTACGGTAGTACAATCATTCAGTTGCCCAGTACTGTAAATTTACCCCTATTAACATAATTTGGACTTTGGCAGATACACGGATCCAACCAACATACCAGTACGGCACATTGTGCGTCATCGGCTTTGCCGAAGTAACCAGTAGCAGTATGGTACATAGTACCTTATCGGATTAAACCGAAGTAACAGAAACAATACGACACACAAAGTGCCTCATTGACACAAAGTTGAAGTAACAGTACGACACTATTAATGCCTCATCGACCGATGGTCAAAGTATCCCTGTACACTTTCAATCCTATGGCATGCCAATTATATCCAACCTAGCCCGACATTGTTAATAGGGTATTTATTTCACTTAAATTTTTAGATAACAATCAATATACATTGCAATTCAAATATTCACAACTCAATTCGATTCAATAAAAAGCAACAAGATAACAAGTTTCCAACAAAAGGTTGTTTTGGTCTATAGCAAATAAAGGAGGACTCAATATTGTCAGCTTGGCTCTTGAATTTACTTCTTCAACATAGACCAAAAAATCGAGTTGTGTAGGATTCAAACAACTTAAAGTGCCTCACTGGTCTACTTCTTCCTGGCTATCATCTATGTCAAAGAGGGTTTTGCAACGAACAAAGTAGCTTCTCTTTGATTGTGTTAGGGAGTTGGTGGAAAATAACCATGAGAAGGAACAGAAAGGACAGAGATTTAAAGGATCTAATGAAGAGATGTTAAATGTGAGAATATGAAGGGATAGGGAAAACAATGTAGAGATGAATCCAACATTAAGCAATTGTTAGAGCTGGATATAATTAATTCAACCTAAGAATGGAAGAATGGTTTTGAATCCTAGAAGAGGGATATGGGGATAATAATTAGAAATGTCATTGTAAAGGAGATTACAAGTGAAGTTTGGGATTGGACAATGTTTGTTTAAATGTCACAATGAATATGGCATTTCATTTCTAGTTTGTTTAAATGTCACAATGAATATGGCATTTCATTTCTAGTTCTGTTACTAATTCACTTTGAGAAGTTTTAGTATGATCATGAAATCATTACAAACATGTATATAGGGTTAGACATTGTTTAATGCTAGTTGGATATTTGATGTATAGATGTTTAAATGTCACCGCTGGGTTTGTTTGGTGTATAGATGTTTGATGTTTTTCATATATATAAATATGAGAACGATTATTGTTTTTGGATCAGTATTTGTAATTTTGGTAACTATGATTCCATGAGATTATGTTGCCCTTCATATTATACATGTAGTAAGATGATGTAGTAGATTTAGTAAAAGAAATTGTGTAAAAATTTATGGTTGGAATCACCCATAGGAAAAAAAGGTAAGTGTGTGTGGGATGAGAGGGTAGCATTTTTCGGGGATTGGTCTACATAGATTCCTCTTGCAAAATGTCAAAACTACATCCTTCCTCTATAGATGAACCAAATTATATTAAGAATATTATTAAATTATATATTATTATTTTTATTAATTTGTATTTAATAGTAGTTCTATTAAAATTTAAAAACATTAATAATCTATCTATAAAAATTCTGTTAAGGGTATTCTAATCATTTAAGCATTTTTCCTTATGCTATTACAATATCTATTTTATTCAATCAAACACAAGAATACTATTACAGTTTTATTCCATTCCATTCAACCAAACAACTGAATTACTGATTACAATTTTATTTCATTTCCCCAGCAAAGTGTTTGTGGCTAGCCGAGACCGCTTGGGCTTGTACCCAAATCTAATTGTCGATTCGTTGAGTTGGTGATGGTTTGTAAAAGCTTCAAAAGGGAAGTCTTTGGGCAAGCATTTGAGCTTGCGAGGCTAAGAGCCCATCTAAGGCTTTTGGGCCTTTCTTTTTCGATCAATACTCCATACTTTTTTCATTTTCCTTGTAATAATTTTTGTTAGCTTTTTTATGAATACATCTCATTCAACTGCCACACATGCACACACCACACACTAGTGATTCCTACGATCCCTGTGATTGAACCCATATCGTGGGCTCAGAAGTGAACACCGAAAGCCAATGGGCGAAATGCTAATCTGGTTTTCGTTGTAAAGTTTGAATTTTTGTTACCAAAGGAACTTCCTTTGGTTGGAAATTGAATTATAGCATGCTAAATTGCTTAAACAACTTTCATGCTCTTTTTTCCTTTTTATTTTTTTTATAATTCAAGGTGGGGATGAGGTTGTTAGCATTTTCATGCTTTTTTTTCTTCATCTTCTTCTTGATTTGCCTACAGGATTATGCGGAGCGCTGCTCAAGGGAAAAATCGAATAATTTTTTGGGACAATATGTTGCAGATTTTAATGGGGATGTTAGGAACATTGTCTTAACTATGCATCCCCTACACTTTGGTGTTGAAGAGATGAAAATATTGTTTTCTTCAAAGCTTGGTAATGATGGGGAAGAGGATACTTTTTTGTTAATACAAACTACTTTTATATTTTATATTTTTATTGTTTTATTTAAATTATATTATTTTAAACTTTCGGGTAATGATAGGTGTCACAGACGTTCTTATAAAAAACAATTAAATTAGATATCAAATTTAGACAAGGATAGACTAGTATTTCAGGCTTTAAGCCACCATTTTATAGTTAAACTCTAATGACTAAATTAATTTTATTTAGGTGTAAGGATTTATTTGGTGTTCTAATTTAAAAAAAAATTATTTTAGGTCTTCATTTAATTTTTTGTTTGTCAAATTACACACGGACTTTAATGTCAATAATTAATTAATTTTTAAAAAAATTACTATAAAAGCATATTTTTTTATCTATTTTAATGTTTTAGTTTTTTTTTTTAAAAAGTATTTAATTGCTAATGTAGTAATTTGTCGCAATAGTAAAATTAATAAATATTAATTTTTCTATTTATTTTGAAGTAATTTGATAAATAATATAAATTTAATTTTTCTATTTATTTTGAAGTAATTTGATAAATAATATAAATTTAAGAGTTTAAAATGATAACATTTCCTTTTATTAACACTATTGATTGATGAGTGTTTAAGTAGGTAAAATAAGAGTATGCAGTTATATTTGTTTTGATCTTCCATACTTTTAGTACGAAAATTCATCACATCCATACTCAACTTTTTAAACTTCAAAAACGAGACACATATTTTCTAAATATATATATATTTGACTTTGACCTCCTTTTAACAACTAACAAGAAAAATAAAACAAAATCCAATTCTTCCCATATTTCTCATGCATATCACGCAATTCTCTTTCCTTTCTTCCACGCCAGTCTCCCTGATATATATATAAGGAATGCTGTTTGGAGGTTAAAAAGGAAAAATGAAAATGGCGTCACCGTCTCCCCAAATAGACAGTCACCGAGAGCAGGCTGAAATTTACAATGGGGAGGCTCTTTGCAATCAAAAGGCGCGGGAGCTGTTCGATAAGTTTCATCTGCCCAAAGGATTGCTGCCTATGAACGACCTGAATGAGATGGGGTTCAACTCCATCACTGGTTTCCTCTGGTTGAGACAGCAGAAGAAATCGGAATTCAGATTCAAGTCGATCGGGAAAACTGTAGCGTATGAAACAGAGGTGACGGCATTTGTTGAGGATCGTCGGATGCGGAGGCTGACGGGTATCAAAACTAAGGAGATGATGATTTGGATTACAATTTCTGATATTTCTATTGATGATAATGACCCCACTAAGATCACATTTTCTAGTTCATCGGGCCTCTCCAAAACTTTTCCGGTCGAAGCTTTTGAAGATGAGGAGCAGAGCAAATGAAGCTTTTACTATTTTATTTTTAACTTTCACTTATCCCTCTCTCACTTAATATTTTTACCAATCACTCAATTCAATTCAATGAATATTTGTGGTTGGTTTTACTCTTTGGAAATTTCCCATTACTAGGTTAGTTTTCATTTGTCCAAACAACATTTAACCTTGGAGCTTCTCATTAATTAAGATTACGTTACAATTTACTGGCATGTTTGTACACTAATAATTGGATACTTATATAATTACGTGTAATTACCTATTTGTTGTATATTTAATTAATGGTTTAAATATGCAAAAAGGTTGCTGTATATTTTTAAATTTTATCTTTATATTTTAATTTCGAGACATTAAATTTTAATATTTTTTATATTTAAAATTTTTTATTTTTCCATGTAATTTTATTGTACGATATCAAAGGTAAAATAACTTTTTTAGATTTCAACATTTATATTTTTTTATTAATTTTGTCTTTACCTTTTAAAAGTGAATAAAAAATTTTAAAAATTAATTTCTCTCATAGGAAACATAAAATTTAAAAAATATATATTTTAAAACATAAAAAATTATGAAAAAATAAAAAAAATGATTCTAAATATATAAAATTTTAAAATTCAAAGTTATCTAAATTGGACCGACCGATTGGATCAGGAACTGGTTGGCCCGCGAACTGCCATAAACTAGTTGAATCGATCTAAAAAAAACTAGTTAAACCAGCAGTTGAACCGATTTCAAACTAACCTGACCAATTGGTTCCTAAAATGGTCTATTCGACAGCTCAAAGCAAATAAATTATTAAAATAAAAATATTAAAAAACAAATTTTAAAAATCAGTCTAACTGCCTATTCAACCAACTTGTACCAATTCATTACTCAATTGCTATTTTACCTCTCATCAATTCATTAGTCAATTGCTATTTCACCTCTCATCAAACTGATACCCTAATCGATTCTAGGTCCGACCTAATTTAGATAACATTGATTTTTGGATTTTTTATTTTTTTATTTTTTGAAAAAGTTTATGTACTTTTAAAAGGTAAAGATTAAATTGACAAAAAGATCTAAATGTTGAGGACTGAAAAAGTTATTTTACCTTTGACTTAATGGCAAAATTAGTAAGGAGATCAAGTTTTTTAAATAAAAAAAAATACATCAACTCAATGTCTTAAAATTAAAATGTAAAAATTAAATTTTAAATTTTAAAAGAGTACAGTGACCTTTAATATATTTAAATGATTAATAATTGTTATTAGGGGTTTTCACATAATTAATTTGAGTTTGAAAATTGAGGTAACACACAAGATAATTAGCCATGAAGATATTTAATTTTTAATTTTTAAAGATGTAATTACACTTTAGAGGTGTGTATGGGCTGGGTCGGGCTAGGCTCAACTAAAAATTTAGGCCCGTTTGCTAGGCTTGGGCCTAACTGGGCCTGAAAAATAGGCCTAAAATTTTATCTAAGCTCGGCCTAGATAAAAATGTTAAAATCTAGGTCCGACCCGGCTCGTCCATATTAATTTTTATATTATTTTTATATAAATTTAAAATATATATAATATATCAAAAATACTAAAAATATCAAAATAAATATTTCCCAACAAATTGAAAACAAATTTTAAAAAATATGTATACTTAAATAACATTAAGATAGATGCAACTTAACAAGCAAATGCCTCTAAAATAATAACAAAATTAACAAATGTCTTTAAAATAATAATAAAATTAACAATAAAATAAGTTTTATACAATATCCAAACAATAACAACAAAATAGTAGCAACATAATAGTAAAATGGTAGTAAAATAGAGAGAAAAAAATAAGAAAATAATATTAAAAATAAAAAAAATATTTTTGTCATTTAGTGAATTCAGGCCGGGCCTGAGCTAGGGCCAAAAATGCTTTACCCAAGCTAAAAACGGGTCTTATTTTTTTGTCTAAACCCATTTTTCGGGCTTATATTTTTACTCAAACCCTCCCACATTTCGAGCGGTTAAAAATTTAAAATTTTATTCTATTTTTTAGAAAAAAAGTTTAAGTTCATCGCTAATAACAAACAGTAACTGATTTCTATTATGGTAATTAGACTTACTTTATAATATCGGACGACGATTATAACATTTATGAGAATTATAAATTGATTAGTCTATCAACAAATCACTAAGCTTGGATATTAAGGGAACGAATTATTTTTTTTGGTAGAGAAAAATAATACTCTTATTAACTAGGAATGAATAGAAATAGTTTATCTTCCATGTAAGGAATTATGAACATTCTCTTTTAGTATTGTAATAGAATTAAAAAAATTTAGCTTTCCTATGAAAATTAAATTCTATTTATAAAACAAAAAAGTTTGATACTCTATCTTAGTTGTTGCCTTGCGTGATTAATCAGATTATATATCCTGACTTCATTTTTTATATAATTCGTAAAAAAAATTTGCCAACCATCACATGTTTGAAGATATCACTTCATTAATCTTGAATAAAATAACTTCTACAAAAAAACACAATCTTGCACTTTATTAATCAAATAATAAAAGATGTATTACGTGAATGTGGCTAGCTAATTACATTAAGATAAAACTCCTCCTAAGTATAATGAATTCTTAATTAATCTAAATAAGAAGTTGTTCTAGTGAAATTAAACGTTCTTGTAGACCAAGAAACATAAAAGTTCTAAACAATTGAAAATACTAAAAAAAATATCCTAAAATATAAAACCAAATAAATACAATATTGGACTCATATATAATCAAAATTAAGCCTTAAAATCGAACTCAATATAATTTAAACTCGAGTTAAAGCCCAAAATTCATAATTTTTCGTAACAATCTTGTCCAAAAATTCTGCTTGCGCAGCCTTTACTAAAATAGTCATACCTTAAGCTCTTTGACTCGAAATCGAGTGATTCAAAATGCATTTTGAAGCTAAGAGATAACTTATCGATTGATATGGGACATGTTAACCTAGAAATATTTGGATCCTATCTAAAAACTCGTTATAATTCAACTGATCTTTTGAACTTAAAATTTAGTAACTTCAAAGAATTTAAGTTAAGCCCAATATATTCTTAGGCTGAAATTTGGGCTCATACTCGTATAATTTCTCGTGATCGTTTATGCTTATCAAATGGGCCTCATAAAATGTTAAGTTCTTGGTTTGGAATTTGTCACATACTCGTATCACAATTTGTACTAATCCTTAGTATTAAAAAAATAAGTTCAAACAACTCTAATATATATACTAAAATAAAGTATTCTAGCAATTTAGGAAACCTGCTTAAATGGCATACTTATTTGATTGACTTGTAGCATTCATAAATAATTGACTTATTAGTGTTAAAATATTTAGGAAACATAATAATAATGAGTTAGTTATAAAAGAAAAAAAATTGTTATTTTTATGTATAATTTGATAATTTATGAAATTTGAAAATTTCATAAATTATATAGGTATGAAAAATAACATTTCCGCATACAATTATGAAAAACAAAACATTCTCACATATACAATCATCATATTTATCAACAAACTAACATTTAAATTGAAATTGAATTCCATATGAAGTTCCTTTTGCTAATAAGTTTTTCTATCTGCTTTGCCAAACTAGATATCCCATCTTTTGAAGGTTCAGCATTTGCAATGTTAACTCGTAATTTCATTGAGTTCTGCATTCTTGGTACAGACAATTTTCCAAGGACTTTGTTAATGCATTTGGAAAATATGCCTTTCCTTCACCAATTATTTCCCTACAATCCTTTGTAACTCTAAGTTCAAGAGCACTGTTATAAATCATAACCTCTAGTATGTAGCTTTCAATATGTCCTTTTCGAAGAAGAAGCTTTATGATTAATATGTCTGTTGGTTGTTGTTTTTGTTTACTATTGCTGATAACTTTGGTGGGGGCAATAATTTTGGATTTTCTGTGAACTTAGTAATAACTTTTGGTAGGGGCAATAATTTTAGATTTTTCACTGCACAAGGAATGAAAGTGGTCCCTTCATGTTCTATTGTTACGCTGTTATGACATATATATAATTATTAAATCATTTAACTTTATATGAATTGTTTATGATTTATTTTATTTAATAATTTGTTTGTATATACCTTTTTTGCATAGACATTGTTTGTCATTATGCTTATGTTTTTTTTCCCTTTAAACTATAGATGTCTATAAAGTAGGAATACTACATCAACTTGCATGTTGAGGGTAAATTTGTACGTGATCCCCATGTTAGGCATTTAGGTGGTGAGATGGTGATGTTTAAAGAGGATCCAAATACAATATCATATTTTAAGTTATGTAAAATAGTTAAAGATGGGTTAGGGTTTAATATAACGCAACTAATTTATTTCCATGTACCTGGCAGTAAGACTTTGCAGGATAACCTTAGGGTTGTGTGGAATGATAGTAGCATTATTGGCATAATAAACTATTAGGTTAAGGATAAAGAGATAGACTTATATGTAGAACATAAGATTGAGACTGCTGTTTTTGTTGATAATCAATGTTAGTTATAGCATGTTTGCAATTTGGTAGTGATGGTAATGAAAGTGGTGAGGGTGGTGAGGTTGTTGGTAGTAAATGTGGTAAGGGTGTTAAGGGTTAGGGTGTTGGAGAGGGTGGTGAGGGTGCTGAAGGTTTATGTGGGGAGGGTGGTAAGGAGGGGGTTAGGGAAGTGGAGGGGAAATCCAATGGGAAAGGGTAAGGAAACAATACTTGATAAGATTGAAAGTGAAATCTTTAGAGAGCAGTTTGAGGTTGAGATCCCTGAAGAAGTCGTTAGTGAAGGACTAAATAATAGTGTTGGTAGGGAATAAGATGGAAATGAGACTAAATATTTTGATAGTGATGATCATGGCAGCATACTTGGGTCAGAAGATGACAATACAAATGTTTGTAGAAGAAGAAGTAGGTTCCCCACATACAATCAAACTCAGCAAGTCTACACTTTTGTATTAGGATGCTGTTTAAAGATGGTTAGCAATTCAAATCCGTAATTTGTAAGTACTCAATGTGTTGTAGAAGGCAACTTAAGATAATCAAGAATTAACCAAATGGGGTTAGAGTTAAATGCATTGCATCAAAAAAGTGTAAATGGGGAATATTTGCAAGTTATAGTAATATGGCTATATGCATGCAAGTGAAAAGTTTCCATGATGAGCACAACTGTTGTGCTAGTTTCAAAACAAAGTGGTCAATTTAAAAGTTATTGCAGAACATTTTGAAGCTAATATTGGGGGCCACCCAAAAATGAAGCTAAGGGAGATACAAAGAAGGATATCTTCAGAAATGCATGTCAATGTTAATATGAAAACGTATAGAAAGGTCAAGAAAATGGTGAAGGATAAGTTGGTACGAAACTTCGTACAAGAATTTGCTATGCTGTGGGATTATGTTGATAAGTTGAGACTAAAGAATCTTAGAAGTACTATAAATATGGCAGTGAATAGAGTCACACCTGAATCTCCACCACATTTCAAGAAGTTTTAGGTTTGTTTTGAAGTACTAAAAAGAGGTTGGAAAAAAGGGTGCAAGCCTACACTAGGTTTGGATGACTACTTTTTAAATGGTCCATTTAACGGTGAGTTGTTGGCTATTGTTGGGAGAGATGGAAACAATCAAATGTACCCACTTGCATGGGCTATTGTTGAGGAGGAATGCATTGATTCTTGGCATGGTTTCTTAGTCTATTGACAACAGACTTAGGAATGGAAGATGGTTTTGGGTATACCATTATCAATAACCAACAAAAGGTAAACTATTTATTTTGCATTTATTTATTACTAATACTATTAATTATTACTGATGATTTACTTATGTTTTGTAAATTAATTTGTAGGGTCTCAAGATAGCCATTAATGAAATTTTGCCTAGAGTAAAACATAGAAATTATGCTAGGCATATCTTATCAAATTGGTCTGGTAGGAAGAAAGCAAAGACATTCAAATTTGCTTTTTGAAAAGTTGTGAAGTCTATAACAAAGAGGGAGTAAGAACAAAACGAAGAAGACTTGTATAAGCTTGATAAAGGTGTTGTAAAGGAGTTATTCTCTAAAAATTCGAAATCTTAGACCAAGGCCTTCTAAGGGTTACACTCGGTGTCAGGTATTGTAGACAATAACCTCTTTGAAGTATTTAACTCCAGCATCATGGAGTTTAGATTTAAGAGCATAATAACCATGTTGGAGGAAATTGGAATAACTATGATGACCAGAATAGTGGTTGAGAGGAAGCAATGTAGTTCATAGGAATATAATTATGGTCCAGTAATAAAGAAAAAATTTGATGACGACAACAAGAAGGAAGGTGTTGATTGGAAGATGATCTGGAATGGGGAAAATGGGTGTGAAGTAAAGAAAGACAGAAAATAATACGTAGTAAATGTAGAGCATAAAACTTGCAGTTGTCGAAGTTGGAAATTATTTGGGATCCTTTTTCCTCATACTTGTTGTACTATATAGGATCTTGAATAAGATACTGATGACTACTTACATAAGTACTACCACAATGACATGTATTTGAAAGCATATGAATATGCTTTGCAACCCATAAATGGGTCACATGAATGGACTAAATCTGGTATTGAACAAGTGCTTCCACCAGTTGAAAATACAATGCTTGGTAGGCCAAAAAAGAATAGAAGGAAGGTAAAAAATGAACTGAAAAAAGTGAAGCTTGGACGACTCAGTAGGGTTGGTCTAATTATGAGACGTAGGAAATGTGGTGGTGAGAGTCACAACAAAAAATCATGCATTTAACTTAACACAATAAGAACATAGGTATATCGTAAACACTTTTTCATTTTCAATTCCAAAATATTAAAATCTAATTTGGGTTTTGATTTTTTGGTCTTAGTTTGGTAGGAGTATCATAACTAAAAGCCCCAAAAATAACAACATAGCACCATGCATTCAACCTAATACAATTGGATCGCAGGTATATCGTATGCACTATTTTAATGTCAATTCAAAAATATTTTAATCTAATTTGGGGTTCTATTTTTTTTGTCTTAGTCTGGTACGAGTACACAAACTAGAAGCCAAAAAGAGAACAACAGAACACCATCCATTTAGCCTAACAAAACTGGATCACAGGTATTCGTAAACACTTTTTTAATGTCAATTCCAAATTATTTTAAATCTAATTTGGGGTTCTGATTTTTGTTCTCAGTCTGGTATGAGTATGAGAACTAGAAGCCAAAAAATGATGGCATATCAAGAACTTATCAGCACACAAGAATCCACTGTAGCAAATAAGATGAAGAAATGAATTGAGATGTTAACACATTTTGTTTGTTTTTTGAAATGATTTGTTGAAATGGTTGGTTAATATATTACTGCTATAAGATCATTTTGTTAGTATAACATATTTTTTTTGTGTTTTGAAATGATTTGTTCAAATGGTTGGTTAACATCTTACTATTATAGGATCATTTTGTTAGTATAACATATTTTGTTTGTTTTTTTTAAATAATTTGTTGAAAGATGTATACCATTATTGCTATAGTAGCTTTTTTTAACATGAAATTGGTGAAGCCCCATATATGAAAAGAGTGAACATGAAATTGGCAAGTGTAGTAGATTCTTGTGTTGTGGGAAATATTTTTGTACTAATGTCAGCCTTGCTCGCTAGTTTTAGTTAAGCTGTTCAAATACGTGAAACTGAAATAAAAAAAAAGCATAATGGAATGACCAAATCAAATAGAAATTAAATTATAGAGAGCATTTTTAATCTAATGGTTTTAATCCAATAAAAATCAAAATGGAACTGCTCAAAACCATCTTAGAAGACTTTGTTTCTAGAAGTTTTAATCTAATTGTTTTCCTCATGTAACACTATCATCCGTATTACGGATAGACTGTTCATCAGACAACTAATGATCCAACAATAATCCACAACATTAAAAAGGTTTCTTAAGGCTACCAAAGCCTAAAAAAACATTAAAAATGTTTCAAATCCTCGAACCTTTAGTACATATAAATGGGTCAAATTATAACATTCCTAAATAATGTGACAAATAAGATAAGCAATACACTACAAATAAACATTTTCTTATAAAACTTTTTATCTTTCTTGAGTGATTTACATTTTTCCTTCAAGCTCTTAATCTTTGTGCTTAATTCAATGTTTTCCACAATATCATGATTCACCGCTTTTGTTTGGTTGTCCTTACCCATATTTTGCACACTGCCATTCTCAGACATCTGAATATTACTGCTTCTACTGCCACTCTCAAAGATCTCACCACTTCCATACTTCATTATTTGCTTCCTAAGTCTCGTATTCTCTATTGCAAGTTTTGTTTTACTATCAAGTAATTCATGTATTACTTCATTTGCCTTGTTATACAAGTTACCATTATACCTCTTTAAAAATCCGCAGTCACCAACCTATATTTCACACAAAAAAATTGACTTTTTATTATATAAGCTCTACAATTCCCCAATTTAGTCCAGCTGACACAATAATCGAAAAATAAAATTTACCCATATATAATTTTATATATGTAGAAAAGCTCAATTATTCTTTTACACATTTCATAATTCCATGAGAAATTCATTTGTCTTTCTACATACAAAATTGTAAGATGACACAATTTCTAGATCCCCAATTCAGATTAAAAAAATGAAATATCCACAACTGAGTTCATGAAATATCCACAATTGAGTTCATATATAATGACTATTCTAATATTCACGCATAGGAAAGAAATGTTTCATCAATATCCAATTAAAAAAAATCTTCAATTTTTTATAAACCCTAAAATAAATCGACTAAATATGCTTACCCAAATGCGTTTCACACATGGGAAAGAAATGTCTTATCAATATCCAATTTAAAAAAAATAAAAAATAAAAAAATCACTCAATTTCTTATAAATCCTAAAACATATCGGCTAAATATACAGTGACTACCCCAATCCTAATTCTAATGCTATGATGAATTGTAGCACCAATTTAGTCCAACTGACACAATAATAAAAAAAAAGAAAAAATCTCTAATTTCTTATGAACCCTAAAACAAATTAGCTAAATATATGCTTACCCGAAAATCTAAGCAACAATAATACCTTTTGCTTGGGTTTAAATCACTCCACGATGTCTCTCTCGGAGATAACTTTTTACAAAAACATCTTCTTTTCTCTTCATCATAAACGAACTCCCTTTGTGATGATGAAACCAACTTCGAATAAGACAACTTCTCTATTAATTGCTTCCAGTCACTTTTTTCAAACAATATTTTTTATTCTTTTAAAAACCCACTAAATTTCAAGCTTCAATTTCTAAAGAATTTCAATGGAGAGACAGGATTTGAGATTTATGGTTCTTCATTTAAGAACTGCTAATTTCTTTTAATTCTACACGTGTGTGTTAGTTAGGGGTTTTAATTTTTTTTAATTTTAATTACTTTTTAAGTTTAAATTCATCTACTAACGAGATGTGCCCCACACGGCCCAGTCACATAAGTTGCTCAATCTTACACGGTCGTCAGTCACACACAGCCAAATCACACTGTTTGTAAAAAAAAAACACATACGACCATGTGCCTCACACGACCACCATACGACCTGACACACGGCTGAGTGGAAACTGGGCAGTTTCAAAATAGCCCATGTTTTGTGACTTTAGTCAAAATTCTATGGAGATTTTGGGTCGTTTTTACACACCTGGTCGAGAATAAAATGAACCACACTCTTGAGATTCATGAAACCTACAAACGTTCATGAACTCGCCGACCCTAATTAATCGCAAGATATTGTAACACCCTAAAATTTATATTTTTAGTTTTTGTGTATTTGCTTTAGTAGTTAAGTGTTCTGGGTGTATATGAGAGGTCTCAAGTTCAAGCCTTATTTGGGCAAATTTTTTCTTTTAAATGAATAAACCCCTATCTCTAGTCAATAGACTTTTAAATATATGTTAATAAAATATATCAGAATGGGCCTGCTGGTCTAGTGATTAAGTGAAGTGTTAAGTGCCAGGAGGTCCGGAGTTCAAATCCCCGTGTGAATAAGGGATTTATTTTGCTACTTGTGTCATGTGAGTGTTTGAGTAGAATGGGATTCTGAGTAGTGGAATGAGTGGGGAGTCAGGTGGAGCTTTTTTAGGAGTAAATTGAGGGAATGGGGTAGTTATCGGGATTTGATTGTATTTTTCCTATTACCAAAATTCTATTTTTTTCTCCAAAAAGGTCTCTGCTGATTTTCTCCTTTTGTTCTTCTTTGCTGCCATTTTCACCTTTCTTTTGCTGCCGAAATTCTTCTTTTTCTCGCCTCTCTTCTTTCCAAATTCTTTCCCACTCAGTTTCATGCCGTTCCTCCTTTGGCTGCGATTGTTTGATAAGTGTTAATTAATTGTTATTAATTGTTTGTTAATTACTGTCGTTGTTTATGCCATTTAGGAGAGGGTTCAAGGGCTCGTAATAACTCAACGGAGTGTTAGTTTTTGTAGGAACTGCTGTTCTTCAACTGAAGGTAAGGATTGATTGCTTTTTAGATAAAAACCTCGGTTTGAGTTCGATTTTAGATCGCTATATAATCAATTAAATTAGTGTTATTTGTTCAACTATAGGTTCTGGAGTGCTCGGGGGATGTTTTAGCATCAAACGATACCAGGTGTGTGCCTGAAACACTAAAAACGGGGATCGAAAAAAAGTAAAAAAAGTTTTTTGCGATGCTATATAGGCGTATGGTCGCCCGTGTGGTAGGCAGTGTGATGGAACACGGGCGTGTGGTCGACGAGCCAGGCCATGTGCGCGAGACACGACCGTGTGATGGCCAAGTGGGTCATGTGTGACACACGAGGTTCGACCAATTTGGCCAGTGCGGGCTCACACGGGTGCACCACACGTGTGATCCATACGGTCAAGGCTAATTTGGGCCGTGTGGGCCACAGGGGACGTGTGGGCCCACACGGACAGATCATAAGGACGTGTGAGCCTAATTTACTGATTTATTTGATAAGGTTGCACGGGTCACCCGAGTCGACTGTGAACCTACTGTGGGGTCGGTAAGCAATACTTTGATCCTTAATTAACTGAATAATATATGTATGACTGTTTACTAAGTATGATTAGAATACTGTACTGATTATATGCATGACATTATGTGACAACATGACATGACTGTATGTTGCGTTGCTTGGGGATGGGATAATATATGGAGGAAGTGTACTGAAAGGCTTTAAGCCTAATATACTGGAAGCTCAAGCTGCAAACTATTGTCTAGTGCCGTTTTTGGTACTATTTTAGAGTGTAGGGATGGGTGGGTTGATTATATCCCCACATGGAGTGTAAGGTTGGACGGAGATAGTGTGTAAAGGCTGGCTGGGTAGGACTTGCTTATTGCATAATCGTTACCGTACTAATTACTGTTACTGTAATGGACCAAAGCCTAAATGCATGACTGCATTTTTTACTGAGATGGGCTAAAGCCCTAACTGATACCATCACTGATACTAAAAAGGGCTTAGGCCGAGACGAAGATTATTTTGTATACTGTCTGTTTGTTTGCATAGGGAATTACATACTGAGTTTACGTAAACTCACCTCTTCTGCTTAATCTATGCAAGTAATCCCTAGACTTGACGAATCGGTGCAGCGGAGGACTTGGCAGTGGCCACACGAACCTAAACCTTTACTTCAACTTTGAGTATTTAATTTCTTAATTATACTTTGGGGTAATTTTTGATGTAAATTGAAGACTTTCTGGGACTTTTTCTTAATTTAGTTTATCACTTATTTTTTTATGGATTCATAACTGCTAAGATGTTAAAAAAACTCGATTTTCAAAAGGGCAAAGTTTTCTCTAAACACGCGGTTTACTTGAAACGACTTTTAAAAGCTTTCACAACGAAATGTGTAAAAATGAATGACTAGAAGTAACAATTTTAGGGTTAACAAGTGTAAACAAATGGAATTTTTTTATCATAACAACTTAGTTTCAAACGCTATCATGTGACATCGCCAGATTTAGCCATAACGTCTAGGCCAGGTTTGGGTACTACATTTAGTGGTATCAGAGTCAGATTGCAAAAATCGGCTATGGATTTGAGTTTTAAAAAGAAAAATTTATTTTTAACTAATTTTTAAATACTCGAATATTTCTACTGAACGTGTGGTACATTGTGTCTCTGGCGCCGAATTCTGTAAGTTCGCTATAACTGTTATATGTTTTGACTGAAACTGCTATAGGTAGTATATATTGAGACTGTAGTTAAACTGGTGGACACTGCGTTGTACGAAAACGAACTCCGAATTACTAATACTATTCTACATAAAACTTTTGTTAAACAATTACTGAAACTGTAAACTGATGCATAAAACGGTTAAACTCAAATAAACGCGATTCGATAATGAGTATTCGAGGTATTATGGACGAGGTACAAAAGGCCATGGTAGAGGCCGTAGAAGGGCTCGAGTTGAGTCCTCTTCACTGGGAGATATGCCGAATTTAGACACTAGCGAGAAGCCGTGTCACCGGTTACAGAGATTGGGTCTGGGTCTGGGTCTCATGATCAAGTGGTTAGGGACGATGCACTATTCCAGGCCATGTTGAGGATTTTAGAGAGGGTCGCTGAGTCCAATACTGAAGCTGGAGGTTGAGGGTTAGTTACGGAACAACTCCGGTCTAATGGAGTTGAGGTCCTAATGTGGCTGAGTACTGGATTGAGGCTACAGATAGGATCATGGATGATCTGTACTGCACCCTCGAGTAGAAACTAAAGGGTGTAGTGTCACTATTGAAAGATGAGGCTTACCAGTGGTGGCTTACGGTTAAGGAGGGCACTCAGCCCGATCGACTGTTCTAGAAGTTCTTCAAGACTACCTTTTAAAGGAAGTATGTGGGTGCCAGTTATATGGATACCCGTAGGAGAGAGTTCTTGAGTTTGACCCAGGGTGATAGATCAGTAGCTGAGTATGATAGATCAGTTATGTGTTTGTTTCGAAGATGGCTTCAGGGATAATTTGAGGGTTCTGATAGCTCCACAGAGGGGCGAGATTTTACTGCACTGGTTGATAAGGTAAAGATCGCTAAAGAAGTGAAGCACGCGGAGTGTCAGAACAGAGATAGAGGTAGGAATAAGAGGGAATTGAAGCCCTCGAGTTCCATTCATAGGCCTATGAAAAAGGCCAGAGTTGATGGGCCAATCAGAGTTGGGGCTCCTATAGCTGCTAATGGACAGCCGCCTTGCACTAATTATGGTAGACACCATCAGGGCGAGTGTTGGAAAAGAACTGAGGCTTGTCTGTGGTGCGGTCAATTAGAGCACCGTATTAGGGATTGTCTGTGGAGGTCCAACCAAATGCAAGCCCCAGGTACTGGTACAACACCACCTCCGAGAGTAGTTCAGCAGCCACCGAGAGGCAGTGGTCAGGCCAGAGGTGGTAATGGATTGGGCCGTAGTCAGAGAGCACCGGACAGAGGTGCAGGTCAGCCTGAGTTGAGGTAGCTGGCTCTAGTTTATGCTGCTCGTCGTCATGAAGAGGTAGATGCTCTAGATGTCATCACGGGTACGTTCTTTAGTTATGATGTACCATATTCTGTATTGATAGATATAGGATCAACTCACTCTTATATAGCCTGTACTGTGTCCGAGAATTTGAGTATCTTAGTTGAGAGCATTACGAGTGAGGTGACTGTACTGAGTCTATTGGGGTAATCAGTAAGGACAAACAAACTGTTTAGGGATGTTCCTCTAGAGGTTCAAGGGATTATCTTTCCGGCTGATCTGATGGAACTTTCTTTTAGAAAGTTCGATTTAAAACTGGGAATGGACTGGCTGGTTAAACACCAAGTGAGCTTGGATTGTGCCACTAAACGGGTTTACTGAAAACTGAGGAGGACAACGAGGTAATTGTAATCGGGGAATGTCGAAATTACTTATCGAATGTGATTTTTGCATTAAGGGCAGAAAAGTTGGTTCATAAGGGGTGTGAGGCGTGTTTGGCCTACATCAGTTTTTCAGATTCTGGGGATGCTTCGATTAATGATATCAGAACAGTTAAGGACTTTTTAGACATTTTCCTAAAAGAGTTACCGTGGTTACCTTCAAATCGTGAAGTAGAGTTTGGGATTGAGCTTCTACCTGGTATAGCTCTAGTGTCTATCACTCCCTATAGAATGGTACCGAAAGAGCTTGTGGAGCTTAAGGCTCAGATTCAAGAGTTACTAGATCGCGGATTTATTTGTCCTAGTGTGTCTCCATGAGGAGCACCACTGCTATTTGTTAAAAAGAAGGATGGCTCCATGCATATGTGTATCGGCTACCATTAACTGAATAAGCTGACCATCAAGAATAAGTACCCTCTACTGAGGATAGACGATCCATTTGACCAGTTCTGAGGTGCTTCAATTTTCTTTAAGATTGATTTCTGATCGGGGTATCACCAGTTTAGAGTTAAGGAGACTGATGTGTATAAGGCGATGTTTAGGACTCGTTATGGACATTACGAGTTCCTAGTAATGCTATTTGGACTGACGAATGCACCAGCAACTTTCATGGATCTGATGAACCGAGTGTTCTAACCCTATCTGAAATAGTTCGTAGTGGTATTTATTGACGACATACTGGTTTATTCGAAGACTGAGGATGAGTATGATGAACACCTCAGAGTGGATCTACAAATTCTGCGAGAGAAATAATTGTACGCCAAATTTAGTAAATGTGAATTCTAATTACGTGAAGTAACGTTTCTGGGACTTGTGATTTCAGCTAAGGGGACAATCGAAAGATTGAGGCTGTCTTAGGTTGGAAGCAGCCTAAAATTGTATCAGAGATTTGCAGTTTTCTGGGACTGGCAGGGTATTACCGACGATTTGTAGAAGGGTTTTCACAAATTGCAGCACCTTTGACTAAGCTGCTATACAAGGGTGTGCCTTTCAACTGCACTGATGCGCAGTAGAAGAGCTTTGAGAAGCTCAAGACTGTAGTGATTGAGGCCCTTATTTTGATACAGCTAGAGTCTAAAAAAGAGTTCACTGTCTACAGCGATGCATCATATATTGGTTTAGGATGTGTGTTGATGCAAGAGGGTAAGGTGATAGCTTATGCGTCTTGTCAGCTTAAGACTTATAAGGCTAATTATCCGACACACGACCTGGAGTTGGTCGCAGTGGTTTTCGCACTTAAAATCTGGAGGCATTACCTATATGGTGAAAAGTGTATCATCTATATGGATCACAAGAGCCTCAAGTATCTCTTCACTCAAAAGGAGTTAAATCTTAGGCAGCGTAGATGGATTGAGCTGTTTAAGGACTATAACTATATGATTGAATACCATCCAGGTAATGTAATAGCCCGATTTTAGGCTTAGTCGGAACAGTGGTTTCGGGACCACAAATCCGACGAAAAAAAAATGTAATGGCTTGAATTTTCAGAGGTGTCGGAACGGTGATTCGAGATCACTAAATTCGACAAATGGGTAGAAAATATTATTAATTTAGTAAGTATAAGTTAAATACGAAGTTAGGAAAATTTTTGAAATAGTGAATAGTGCACTAGAAATAAATATTAAAATAATTAGAATCGAAATGAGGTATCAAGACCTCGGGGATTTTAAACTGAGCCATAAATATTTTTATAAATATTCATGGAGTGTTAAAAAGTTAGTATTAAAGTTTCGTTAAGAAATTTTAAAGTTCCGATAATTAATTGAACAAAAAGGACTAAATTGTAACAAATGCAAAATTTTGGGAAATGATTAAATAGCTTAAATGATAAAAGGAAGAGGGCTTTAAAGGCAAATAGACCCAAGGTCTATTTGGGCTGGACGGCAGAGGCATGAAATCAGCAAGAAAGTAAGGAGAATTAAGGGCAAAATTGGAAAATTGCAAAATTTGCTTAATAAAGTTAGGACCCAAGTGGAATTATCTAGATTTCTCTTCATTTTTCTGAATTCTCATCAGCTAAAACACCATGGAAGGGCTTCTTCAAGCTGGTTCTTCATATTTTTATTACAAGTAAGTTCAATTCTTGACTATTTCTTGAAATTTTTGTATTTTTATGACTTTTACAACTAGGCCCACTTGTTAAATCCATTAGTTTTTGATTTTATGAAAGAAGTTGAAAGTTGATATGAATATGTGCTGGAAGTATATGATGATTTAGCATGAAATTAGAGCTTTAAATTGTTCATATGCTGATTTTATTGAAAGAATTGAATAGAAAGTGAATGTTTGGGACCTAATAGTAAAAGAGTTTGAAGATAGAGTTATATGTGGAAATTCTGAATTTCAATAGTTGTGTAACAACTTATAATGTCTAGTAAAGTACTAATTGAGAAAATTAGATTAATTGAGGGGTTAATTGAGAAAGGACCGAATTGTATAAACTGTGAAATTTGGGGCAAAATGGAAATCAACATTTTGCACTAAAGCAGTTTTAGACAGCAGCAGTAGTGTAACTTTGAAAAATCACCAAAAATTGTAGAGATTGAATTAGAGGATGAATAAAATATGAAACTAAAGCTTATTGAGTCTAGTTTCTTATAAAAGAAATGATGGGAGCAATGGAATTGTAAATCATGAGATATAATAGATTTTGTGAGACAAGGTCAGAATGAATTCGGGTTCCCCTGTTCTGACTTTGGAAAATCATTAAAAATTGTACAAAAATGATTATGAGTTATAGTTTATATGGTTAGAATCCTTAATGAGTCTATTTTTAGAAGAAACAAGCTAAAACATAATCCGAATTCTTTACAATGAGATAATTAATTTTTAGTGAAGAGTGGTCGGAACTGTCAGACAGCGAAACAGGGGAAATTTTAAAGAATAAACTGTACTATTTGACTGAACCAAAAATTATGAAAATTTTATGGTATGAAGATATGTGAGTCTAGTTTCAGGGAAAATTAACGGATCTTAATTTGGAGCTCTGTAGCTTCGGATAAAAATAATTTAGTGACTCTGACTCGGATAAACAACTTTGAATATACATGTTAGTGAATATTGAAATTATGGTTAATGTTGTTTAAGTGTGTTATACACATTAAGGATGTGGAATGGAGAGGAGGAGGAGGAAAATTGGGAAATATATGAATGATTCGTGTATAAATGGTCATATGTTTGATTATAACTCATAAACGATGAAATATGAATGATGCTTATTTTTGTGCATTATTGGTCATGGTTTAAGCTCATGTGTGAAAATAAAGTTTCATAGTATGTGTGTATGGTATATTCAGTATATGATTTGGCATGAAATAATACCATGAATGGTTTATGAATTAACACATGTTGGTAAGCCTGATATATGAATAAATGATCAAATTGAGCGGAACGCCGGATTTGAGTACTTCTGATCAAGTGACAAAGTGATAAGTGGTAGCTTTAGCTACACTTATCTGATCAAGTGACAAGTGGAAAGTGATAAGTAATAGCTTCGGCTATACTTATCTGATCAAGTGACAAGTGGAAAGTGATAAGTAATAGCTTCGGCTATACTTATCTGATCAAGTGACAAAGTGATAAGTGGTAGCTTTAGCTACACTTATCTGATCAAGTGACAAGTGGAAAGTGATAAGTAATAGCTTCGGCTATACTTATCTGATCAAGTGACAAAGTGATAAGTGATAGCTTCGGCTACACTTATCTGATCAAGTGACAAGTGAAAAGTGATAAGTGATAGCTTTAGCTACACTTATCTGATCAAGAGACAAAGTGATAAGTGGCTACACTTATCTGATCAAGAAACAAAGTGATAAGTGGCTACACTTATCTGATCAAGAAACAAAGTGATAGGTGGCTACACTTATCTGATCAAGAAACAAAGTGATAAGTGGCTACACTTATCTGATCAAGAAACAAAGTGATAGGTGGCTACACTTATCTGATCAGGGACAAGTGATAAGTGATCATACGTAAGACCATAGTTATACTATGGCAAAGTGAAAGTGAAGTACTCAATTTTCCGTGACCGTTCCCTAATTTGATTAAGGATGGTAAGTGACAAATGGGCCCAAAAGAATTAAAGTAAATGGATAAGTGGTAGTGTATTTATATCAGGACGATGTTGTTATTCAAACTAAAGTGATATTTTCATTGCTAAATTGAGAATTTCATAAATGTGTTATTGAATGGTATAATCAATAAACATTGAGTTAAATGGTAAATACGTATTAGTTTTGAATTTGATGTCATTGAATTGCACGTGAATTAAATGGAAATTGCTAGTGATATGATTTAAATTATGAGCATGAGAAATTGCGAATTGAATGAAATGGAAATGAAGCATTAAATTGCATGAGTATGTATCGGGTCTCGCAGGCCCTAATTATTATGATTATAATATTTTGAGGATATATTGGGAAAAGTTATAGAAACATGTTAATTATTTTGAAAGTTTTAATTTTGATGAAATTTTATAACTCGGTTAAATACGTTTACAAGTGTATGTGTTTTGGTAATGCCTCGTACCCTATTCTGGTGTTGGATACGGGTAAGGGATGTTACATTTAGTGGTATCAGAGCTACGGTTTAGTCGGTTCTCGGACCAAACATAGCATATGTGAGCCTAGCTATACATGCCACGTTATTACTCTTGATGATGTGATATCTCCGGGCTCTAACGAAATTGCTTTGTTAAGACAGAGATGATTTTCAATCGAGCTATTTTCGATAATGCTAAAAATGATATTGAGATAAATGAAATATGCTCACGTTATGTTGGAATTTGGAAAGGTAAGTATAAAAATTTGTGATATGGATGTGTTCATGTATGAAAAGAGATGACTATAAGTTAAAAAAAAAGTTTATGTTGTGACAAGCTCATCCAAGTATGTTGGTGATTATATAATGCTATGTGCTCAACATATTTGATTAAGTGAATATGATAAGCAAATTTACTTAAATAGATGGAACGTGTGTATGTACATCTGCTTGAATAAGTGAAATTAGTATGTTCATATGATAGAATCTTATGTTTAATTGTTAAATTAAAGATAATAAGATATTTTGTTTTATGTCTAAACCATGAATATTATAATAGTATGAAAAATTGAATTGGAAGTCAAATTGAGTAGAACGCAGGAATGAGTACTTTCGTTCAGTGATATGTGATGAATTGACGGAAAAGACCATGGTTTGACCATGGCAACATGTGAACATGTGATTATGTGATTCCGTGTAAGACCATAGCTGGGCTATGGCATCGGTAAGTGATATGTGTGATATGTGATTCCGTGTAAGACCATAGCTGGGCTATGGCATCGGTAAGTGATATGTGATTTCGTGTAAGACCATAGTTGGGCTATGGCATCGGTATGTGATTTGTGATTACGTGTAAGACCATAGTTGGACTATGGCATCGAGAAAACGAAGTACTCAATTCCGTAAGACGTTCTCTAATTTGGCAAATGTCGGTAAGTAAAATAGAAGCCAAGTATTGGAATTTAATTAGATATTAACGTTGAGCTTGAGTAAGTAAATTCGTTGTGTGAAATTGTGAGTGACAGAAAACATTTGTAATAAATAGATGTGTTAATTTGCTTGGAATGAATTACGTGGTTATGATGGTATTACATTGATGATGAATACAAAATCATATATATATATATATGTATCTATGAGAGCAAGTTGAAAGATTTATGACTTCACCATCACCCCCTTATCAGTATTGTTCTATGACGAAAATTATCTTGATGAGACAGATATGTTTTTCAACTGAGTTAATTCTAATAGTATATAAATAAATACTAAAATGTTTGAGTGAAAATGTATTGATTATGAGTTGAAACTCATAAAGGTATGGATCAAAGAATAAAACATTTTTTTTATTGATGAATGTTATAATTATACAAGCATATGAGTTATGATATTTGGATTATGATGCTATATAGAAATTTTGATTGTGAATTAGTGATTTGAGTTAGAATTTTGTGTTGAGAACAAAAGTGATTAAAAGCAAATGTTTATTAAATGCTTTGAGAATGTGAACTTAGTAATGAATTGGCTATTTGTGATGGTATGTGTTATGCGCATTTATGTGTAAGATAAATTTGAGGCTTTACTACACTCACCCCCATATTAGTAAAATGTTACAATGAAATTTGTGAGATTTTGGTTGAATAAGCTTACGAGTGTAGTGTTACAGAAGTTCGTGTACGGGAGAATAATAATGTGGTCGGAAAAGTGAATGAATTAGAAAATGAGGACAATATAAAAGAGAGAAATATTTGATAGTTCTGAAAACTACTCAGGTTATCAAAATGGATATCATTCTATATGGATTGTAATTTTTCGATACTTTGTGTAGCTTCAGATGCTGAAATATCGCTATCATGATTTTCTTATGAATCTATGTGATTATCTGTAAAAGATATGAAAATCCAAAATCATGTGTGAATTTGAAATATACTGTGGAAGTAAATCATTAACCTACCATCTGGTAAGATTTTCGGGGACGAAAATCCCTAAGGGGGGGAGAGTTGTAATAGCCCGATTTTAGGCTTAGTCGGAACAGTGGTTTCGGGACCACAAATCCGACGAAAAAAAAATGTAATGGCTTGAATTTTCAGAGGTGTCGGAACGGTGATTCGAGATCACTAAATTCGACAAATGGGTAGAAAATATTATTAATTTAGTAAGTATAAGTTAAATATGAAGTTAGGAAAATTTTTGAAATAGTGAATAGTGCACTAGAAATAAATATTAAAATAATTAGAATCGAAATGAGGTATCAAGACCTCGGGGATTTTAAACTGAGCCATAAATATTTTTATAAATATTCATGGAGTGTTAAAAAGTTAGTATTAAAGTTTCGTTAAGAAATTTTAAAGTTCCGATAATTAATTGAACAAAAAGGACTAAATTGTAACAAATGCAAAATTTTGGGAAATGATTAAATAGCTTAAATGATAAAAGGAAGAGGGCTTTAAAGGCAAATAGACCCAAGGTCTATTTGGGCTGGACGGCAGAGGCATGAAATCAGCAAGAAAGTAAGGAGAATTAAGGGCAAAATTGGAAAATTGCAAAATTTGCTTAATAAAGTTAGGACCCAAGTGGAATTATCTAGATTTCTCTTCATTTTTCTGAATTCTCATCAGCTAAAACACCATGGAAGGGCTTCTTCAAGCTGGTTCTTCATATTTTTATTACAAGTAAGTTCAATTCTTGACTATTTCTTGAAATTTTTGTATTTTTATGACTTTTACAACTAGGCCCACTTGTTAAATCCATTAGTTTTTGATTTTATGAAAGAAGTTGAAAGTTGATATGAATATGTGCTGGAAGTATATGATGATTTAGCATGAAATTAGAGCTTTAAATTGTTCATATGCTGATTTTATTGAAAGAATTGAATAGAAAGTGAATGTTTGGGACCTAATAGTAAAAGAGTTTGAAGATAGAGTTATATGTGGAAATTCTGAATTTCAATAGTTGTGTAACAACTTATAATGTCTAGTAAAGTACTAATTGAGAAAATTAGATTAATTGAGGGGTTAATTGAGAAAGGACCGAATTGTATAAACTGTGAAATTTGGGGCAAAATGGAAATCAACATTTTGCACTAAAGCAGTTTTAGACAGCAGCAGTAGTGTAACTTTGAAAAATCACCAAAAATTGTAGAGATTGAATTAGAGGATGAATAAAATATGAAACTAAATCTTATTGAGTCTAGTTTCTTATAAAAGAAATGATGGGAGCAATGGAATTGTAAATCATGAGATATAATAGATTTTGTGAGACAAGGTCAGAATGAATTCGGGTTCCCCTGTTCTGACTTTGGAAAATCATTAAAAATTGTACAAAAATGATTATGAGTTATAGTTTATATGGTTAGAATCCTTAATGAGTCTATTTTTAGAAGAAACAAGCTAAAACATCATCCGAATTCTGTACAATGAGATAATTAATTTTTAGTGAAGAGTGGTCGGAACTGTCAGACAGCGAAACAGGGGAAATTTTAAAGAATAAACTGTACTATTTGACTGAACCAAAAATTATGAAAATTTTATGGTATGAAGATATGTGAGTCTAGTTTCAGGGAAAATTAACGGATCTTAATTTGGAGCTCTGTAGCTTCGGATAAAAATAATTTAGTGACTCTGACTCGGATAAACAGCTTTGAATATACATGTTAGTGAATATTGAAATTATGGTTAATGTTTTTTAAGTGTGTTATACACATTAAGGATATGGAATGGAGAGGAGGAGGAGGAAAATTGGGAAATATATGAATGATTCGTGTATAAATGGTCATATGTTTGATTATAACTCATAAACGATGAAATATGAATGATGCTTATTTTTGTGCATTATTGGTCATGGTTTAAGCTCATGTGTGAAAATAAAGTTTCATAGTATGTGTGTATGGTATATTCAGTATATGATTTGGCATGAAATAATACCATGAATGGTTTATGAATTAACACATGTTGGTAAGCCTGATATATGAATAAATGATCAAATTGAGCGGAACGCCGGATTTGAGTACTTCTGATCAAGTGACAAAGTGATAAGTGGTAGCTTTAGCTACACTTATCTGATCAAGTGACAAGTGGAAAGTGATAAGTAATAGCTTCGGCTATACTTATCTGATCAAGTGACAAGTGGAAAGTGATAAGTAATAGCTTCGGCTATACTTATCTGATCAAGTGACAAAGTGATAAGTGGTAGCTTTAGCTACACTTATCTGATCAAGTGACAAGTGGAAAGTGATAAGTAATAGCTTCGGCTATACTTATCTGATCAAGTGACAAAGTGATAAGTGATAGCTTCGGCTACACTTATCTGATCAAGTGACAAGTGAAAAGTGATAAGTGATAGCTTTAGCTACACTTATCTGATCAAGAGACAAAGTGATAAGTGGCTACACTTATCTGATCAAGAAACAAAGTGATAAGTGGCTACACTTATCTGATCAAGAAACAAAGTGATAGGTGGCTACACTTATCTGATCAAGAAACAAAGTGATAAGTGGCTACACTTATCTGATCAAGAAACAAAGTGATAGGTGGCTACACTTATCTGATCAGGGACAAGTGATAAGTGATCATACGTAAGACCATAGTTATACTATGGCAAAGTGAAAATGAAGTACTCAATTTTCCGTGACCGTTCCCTAATTTGATTAAGGATGGTAAGTGACAAATGGGCCCAAAAGAATTAAAGTAAATGGATAAGTGGTAGTGTATTTATATCAGGACGATGTTGTTATTCAAACTAAAGTGATATTTTCATTGCTAAATTGAGAATTTCATAAATGTGTTATTGAATGGTATAATCAATAAACATTGAGTTAAATGGTAAATACGTATTAGTTTTGAATTTGATGTCATTGAATTGCACGTGAATTAAATGGAAATTGCTAGTGATATGATTTAAATTATGAGCATGAGAAATTGCGAATTGAATGAAATGGAAATGAAGCATTAAATTGCATGAGTATGTATCGGGTCTCGCAGGCCCTAATTATTATGATTATAATATTTTGAGGATATATTGGGAAAAGTTATAGAAACATGTTAATTATTTTGAAAGTTTTAATTTTGATGAAATTTTATAACTCGGTTAAATACGTTTACAAGTGTATGTGTTTTGGTAATGCCTCGTACCATATTCTGGTGTTGGATACGGGTAAGGGGTGTTACAGGTAAGGCCAATATGGTGGCCGATGCACTGAGCCGTAAAGCCATGACTGATCTGAGGGTGATGTTTGCTCGCCTCAGTTTATTTGAGAATGGTAGTTTGTTGGCTGAGCTTCAAGTTAAACCAACGTGGATGGATAAGATTAAGGATAAACAGATAGAGGACGAGTCGTTGGGTCTTCACTTCGACGGGTTGAGAGTGGGGATACTATAGATTTTGGACTGAATAGTGATGGAGTACTCTATTTTCGTGAGAGAATCTGTATTCCAAAAGATATCGAGTTAAGGCAGTCTATACTTCGAGAGATGCATAGTAGCCCTTATGCTATGCATCCTGGCAGAAATAAGATGTATCGGGACCTTCGTGAGTTATATTGGTTGCCAGGTCTTAAGCATGAGGTTACAGGCTTTGTAGGTAAATGTCTGACATATTAGCAGGTTAAGGCTGAGTATCAGTTGCCTTAGGGGTTGCTTCAGCCAGTTAAGATTTCACTTTAGAAATGGGAGCGAGTGACTATAGACTTTCTTAGTGGGTTGCCTCTAACGCCCACTAAGAAGGATTCAGTATGGGTCATCGTGGATTAATTGACCAAGTCCATTCATTTCATACCTGTTCGCTAAATTGTATGTGTCTGAGATAATGAGATTGCATGGGGTATCGGTTTCGATCATCTCTGATAAAGATCCTTGCTTCACGTCTTGATTCTAGAAGAAGCTTCATGAAGCTCTGGGTACTAGATTGGACTTCAGTACTGTTTCCATCTTCAGACAGATGCTCAGTTAAAGAAGGTGATTCAGGTACTGGAGGACATGTTATGGAGTTTCGTGATTGATTTCTGTGGCAGTTGGGAGGGTTACTTGTCGCTAGCAAAGTTTGCTTATAACAACAGTTATTAGTTTAGTATACAGATGGCACCTTACAAAGCTTTGTATGGTCATAAGTGCCGTACTCCTACATGTTGGACTGAGTTGGGCGAGCGGCGTATTCTGGGCCCTGAGCTAGTTTTTGAGACTGAGGATAAGGTTCGGCTGATAAGGGACTGTCTAAAGGTAGCTTCTGACAGGTAGAAGTCTTATGCTGATCTGAAGAGGTGAGAGATTGAGTATTTTGTGGGGGAATTCGTGTTTCTAAAGGTCTCGCCTTGGAAAAAGGTTCTGAGGTTTGGTTGCAATGGCAAGCTGAGCCCTAGATTTATTGGGCCTTACCGCATTCTGAGACGAGTGGAACCAGTTGCTTACCAGTTGGAGCTACCTCTAAAATTGGATCGGATTCACGACATGTTCCACGTCTCTATGTTAAGGCATTACCGCTCTGATCCCACACATGTTGTACTAGTTGAGGAGATCTAGGTTAGGCCAGATCTGACTTTTGAGGAGGAGCCGGTACAGATTTTGGATAGGGATATAAAGGTTCTGAGGAAAAAATCGATTCCACTTGTTAAGGTTCTCTTGCGTAATCATAGCATTGAGGAGGCCACGTTGGAGCTTGAGGATGCGATGCGTCAGTAATACCCTCACCTATTCTGATCAGGTAAATTTCGAGGCCGAAATTTTCTTTTGGGGGGTAGAGTTGTAACGCCCCAAAATTTATATTTTTGGTTCTGTTAAAATTTAACACAACTGTGTATCTACTTTAGTAATTAAGTGTTCTGGGTGTATATGAGAGGTCCCAAGTTCAAGCTTTATTTAGGCAAATTTTTTCTTTTAAATGAAAAAACCCCTATCTCTAGTCAATAGACTTTTAAATATATGTTAATAAAATATATCAGAATGGGCCTGCTGGTCTAGTGGTTAAGTGGAGTGTTAAGTACCTGGAGGTCCGGAGTTCAAATCCCCGTGTGAATAAGGGATTTATTTTGCTGCTTGTGTCATGTAAGTGTTTGAGTAGAATGGGATTCTGAGTAGTGGAATAAGTAGGGAGTCAGGTGGAGCATTTTTAGGAGTAAATTGGGGGAATGGGGTAGTTATCGAGATTTGATTGTATCTTTCCCATTACCGAAATTTTGTTTTTTTTCTCCAAAAAGGTCTCTGCTGATTTTCTCCTCTTGTTCTTCCTTGCAACCATTTTCACCTTTTTTTGCTGCTGAAATTCTTGTTTTTCTCACCTTTTTTCTTTCCAAATTCTTTCCCACTCAGTTTCGTGCTGTTCTTCCTTTGGTTGCGATTGTTTGGTAAATGTTAGTTAAGTAAATTTGTTCTCTGGTTAACTGTTATTAACTGTTCGTTGATTAGTGTCATTGTTTATGCCATTTAGGAGAAGGTTCAAGGGCTCGAATCACTCAGTGGAGTGTTAGTTTTTGTGGGAACTGCTGTTATTCGACTGAATGTAAGGATTGATCACTTTTTGGATAAAAGCCTCAGTTCGAGTTTGATTTTGGATCGCTATATGATCAATTAAATTAGTGTTATTTGTTTAACTATAGGTTCTGGAGTGCTCGGGGGATGTTTTCGCATCAAACGATACTAGGTGTGTACCCGAAACACTGAAAATAGAGATCGACGAAATGCCAAAAAAGTTTTCTATTGAAGCCACACGGGCGTGTGGTCTCCCGTATGGTAGGCCATGTGAGGAACACGGGAGTGTGATCGACGAGCCAGGCCGTGAGCACGAGACACGTCCGTGTGATAGCTAGTCCGTGTGTGACACACGGGTGCACCACACGGGTGTGTGGAATTCTAGGTCAGGCCGTGTGATCCATATAGTCAAGGCCAATTTGGGCCATGTGGGCCCAAACGGGCAGATCACATGGGCATGTGAGCCCAATTTACTAATTTGTTTGATAAGGTTACACAGGTCACCCGAGTCGACTGTGAACCTACTATGGGGTCGATAAGTAATGGTTTAATCCCTAATTGACTGAATGATATATGTATGACTGTTTACTGAGCATGATTAGAATACTGTACTGATTATATGCATGACATTATGTGACAGCATGCCATGACTGTATGTTGCATTGCATAGGAATGGGATGATATATGGAGGAAGTGTACTGAAAGGCTTTAAGCCTAATCTACTGGTAGCTCAAGCTGCAAATTACTGTCTAGTGTCGCTTCCGGTGCTATTTTGGAGTGTAGGGATGGGTGGGTTGATTATATCCCCACATGGAGTGTAGGGTTGGATGGAGATGGTGTAAAGAGGCTGGATGGGTAGGACTTGTTTACTGCATAATCTGTTACCATACTAATTACTGTTACTGTAATGGGCCAAACCCAAACGTATGACTGCTTTTGTACTGAGATAGGCTAAAGCCTTAACTGATATCATCACTGATACTGAAAAGGGCTTAGGCCCAGATGAAGATTATTTTGTATACTGTCTGTTTGTTTGCATGGGGAATTACACACTGAGTTTACGTAAACTCACCCATTTTGCTTAATCTGTGCAGGTAATCCCCAGACTTGACGAATCGGTGCAGCGGAGGACTTGGCGGTGGCCACACGAACCTAAACTTTTACTTCAACTTTGGGTATTTAATTTCTTAATTATACTCTAGGGTAATTTTTGATGTAAATTGCAGACTTTCTGGGACTTTTACTTAATTTGGGTTATCACTTATTTTTTTTATGGATTCATAACTGCTAAGATGTTAAAAAACCTTGGTTTTCAAAAGGGAAAAGTTTTCTCTAAACACGCGATTTACTTGAAACAATTTTTAAAAGCTTCTGCAACGAAATGTGTAAAAATGAATGACCAGAAGTAACGATTTTGGGGTTAACAAGTGTAAACAAATGGAAAATTTTTTTATCGTAACAACTTAGTTTCAAACGCTATCATGTGACATTGTCAAATTCGGCTATAACGTCTAGGGCGGGTTTGGGGTGCTACAGATATAACCAACTAGAAACACATTCTTAACCTGAAACTTTAAACAGCACACTAATGTCGAATACTTACCTTTTAGAACTCAGCAACAAAACACGACAACTACACCTCTTGAGGATTCTCATTTCCAACCATCTCACCTAGAAATAAAGAAGCCAAACAACATTCAAAAAAAATATAGTGAAATTGATCATTAACGCTTCCGTAAACAAAACAAAGACATAAACGAGTGATAGCAATAGAATAACAACCACTTGTGCCCACAATAGTCGTAACACAACCCCCATGAATTCAATAGTAACGTAACAAGGTAGCAAAAATACCCCACAACATAGAACTTGAAGAAAAATCAGACGGAGTACCAAAGAAAGAGTTGAGACCAACGAGAGAACAAACAAAAAAGTACAGTAGCTAGAAACCCAAAAGAGGAGAAAAGAGATTTGACAAACTTGAGGAAAAATGGAAAAAAAAGAACCAAAAAGTGTAGAAGAGTTGAACGATTGAAAAGATTGGAGCAAATTTAGGGATTTGGCTCTTATTTTGATAACTTAAAGAAATAAAATAAAATAAAATAAAATAAAACAAAACATCCCATATTAATCTAACCACCCAACTTACAATTTAACAAAAACTCAATTTCCCACATATAGCAAGCAACAAAAATAAACCAAGCGCTCACGCCAGGACTCGATCCCAGGACCCCTGAAGTATGCTAAAGCTTAACCATTAAACCACTAAGCTCTTCATCATCACAATCAATCACAGAAATTAATTTAAACCAAAAGACTCAAGTCCAACTTAAAACCAAAATTAATATGAGAAAATTCAAAACTTAGGAATCGAACTTGGGTCCTAAAGCATACTCTTAAGGCGTAAAACCACCATACTGAATCAAATATTTTAGTAAACAATCATATTCCCAAAAATCAAAATTTTGGGGCATTACAAAAGGTATGAGTATTAAACCATCTTTCTTCTAAAGGATTTTGGATTCTAGGGCTAAAAATCAGATGATATATGATGGCCAATGTCTAGAGTCTATTGCTTCATGTGCTTAAAATTCTTCTTTTGTGTAATCACCTACTGGAAATCGGTTCTAATTACTCATACTGGTTCATACACCCTATTTCCTCTTACTAAACTTACCAATGTTTTTGATGTACCAGATTTTAATTTCAATTTGCTTTCTCTTTTTAAATTAACACGTGATTTACATTGCTTTGTTTCTTTTTACCCTCAATTTTGTTTACTTCAGGACCTCTGCAATGGACAGATGAAGGCGATTGGAAAGGAACAACATGGTCTCTACAGCCTTGTGCCACTATCCTCTCATCACCAGTCAACTTGTTTTGCTCTACCATTGATTTCTTCTCTAGCTACACAAGATTTGTCATTCCTTTTGCATGCTCATCTTGGGCATGTTTCTTTTTCTAAAGTCAATAAACTATATTGTTTACCATGTAAAAATTTCAATACTACTTGTATTTCTCATTGTCATTTGGTTAAACAAACAAGACTTCCATTTTCTACTAATCATTCAAGAGCTAATGCACCCTTTCGATTTAGTACATCTTGATTTATGGGGTCCACTATAAAATTCCAACACATTTGGGACATCATTTTTTTCTCACTATTGTAGATGATTTTTTCAGGAATGACATGGGTTTTTCTACTCAAATTAAAAAGTGATACTGTTGTTGTTTTAAAACAATTTATTGCTCTAGTTTGAACTTAATTTTCTTTCTCTATTAGAGTGTATTTCTTTATTAATTCATTGGGAATCATTCATCAAAGCTTTTGTGTTCGAACACCACAACTAGATGGTGTTGTTGAACTCAAGCATAAACATTTGTTGGAAATAGCTCAAGCAATTAAATTTCAATCCAATATTCCGACCTGGTTTTGAGGAGAATGAATTTTGACGACATGCAATTGCTACCTAGTAAATTGATTGCCTACTTCTGTGTTAAATTGAAAAACTTTGTTCGAAATGATATATCATAAATCTCCTTCTTTGTCACATTTAAGGGTTTTTGGTTGTCTTGCCTATGCTAAAAATTTCACATCTTCAGATAAGTTTTCTCTACATTCTTTGCCTTCGGTTCTAATGAGATATTCAACTGTCCAAAATGGTTATCTTTTATAAAATATTGCCACTAAAGTCTTGTTTGTTAGTCGAGATGTATTGTTTTACTCAATCTCCTAAATCTTTTTTCCCTCCAAACACTACTTGTCCAATCTTTTATTCACGTTTTCTTACTTTGGATTCTTTTGATAATCAAAATTTTTCACATGTACCATCACCTAAATCACCCAATGGTTAGCATACTTTTAGCTTTAATCAGCCCCTTGTCCTATTTACATCTACCTCTAGTTCACATACAGATTTTTTAACAAAATGGCTTGCTATTCAACAACATGAGCATTTGGTAGATAAGTTGGGCATGAGAGACTTGTTTTATCCACCAACTTGTACTACAGCAAAACATATTTTTAGCGGTGTTTTTTCGGGCCTGTTACAAGTGGCGCTAAAACTATTTGCAGCGTTTTGATAAGCATCGCAAAAAAATGTTGCTATAGATAACGCTGTTAAATTTTTCCATATAAACGCCGCTATAGAACATGACCTTTAGCGGCGTTTCTGACAAAAACGCCACTATAAAACATGACTTTTAGGGGGCTTTTCCACAGACAGTACTACATGACATGACCTTTAGCGGCGCTTTTCTCACAAACGCCGCTACAGGACATGACCTTTAGCGGCGCTTTTCCCAGAAACGCCGCTATAGAACATGACCTTTAGCGACACTTTTCCCACAAACGCCGCTAAAGAACATGACTTTTAACGGCGCTTTTTCCAAAAATGCCACTAACTTTAGCAGATTTTTAACAACCCATTTTCCATTATATAGAACCCAAATTGTCAACATAATTTCCTGTAACATCAAACCCAACCAAAAACTGCAAATCTAAATGATACTTCAAATCCAACGAAAGAAATATGTATATGATCTAAATTAATAAATGGAATACAAAATGTATTATATTCAAAAGTTATAATGTTAAAATATTCTTACAATAAGAAAACGTCTAAGATGGCAGATTCTGCGATTGCTGAAACATCTTCACCATATTCTGAAGCTGTAGTTGGAGTTCGTCATATTTTCTGCTTGCCTCTGCTTCTCTCGCTATCGCCTCCGCTTTAAGTTGTAGCTGGAGTTCTTCATATTTTCTTTGAGCCTCTCTTTCTCTCGATGCTGCCTCTGCTTTAAGTTGAACAATTTGCTCAACTGTGTTTGCTTGCATCTTAGCCATCTGGTCTTTTAACCTTTGAACTGCAACTTGAGCCTGACTCCCCGAAGGCATGTATTGCTGAGAGCTAGATCCAAAATATTGGTTGGGTTAACAAAAGATGCTTGAGATCAAACCCGACCATACCTTTTAGGACTCAAAACTTTAGTAATAATTTAGTTATCAATGTTGTCAAAATTAATAGAACTATCACTTTAAGCGATCGATTTATACTCTGCCTTTTTATCCTTTAGTTTCTCCTAATAAATCAATCAAAGAATTAGAAATGAAATATATTATAAAAAAATGCAACATAACTTAACATTATTTGCATTACAAACGATGATTTAAACCATTATAATTAAACATGATAAACATTTAAAATAATTCAAATTTTATTAAGTAAATATACCATAATTTCTGCAGCTTCAGTAGTCATAGGAGATCCATCTTTTTTTCTATGTGTAATGTCAAAAAGCTGAAGGCATCCAACTTTTTAACCAGACGACAATTTCTACAATATAGTAGGAAAATATTATTTAGTAGAAAGTAATTAATATTTGACACAATTAATAAATTCAAATACCTCATCATCAGCTACACAAGCAAAACTTTTCGACCCAGCTGTGTGCGTGAATTTTTGTTTTTGCCTAGTTGTAGTTCCAACTCGCTCACGATGAAATTATTATTATGTATAAAATAAATACTATAAACCGAAATAATTATAAGAGTTTGGAAGTTCATAATACCTCTCCTTTCTTTGGATTCCAAAATCTAATTGCATCTTCCCATTGGTACCTCAGTATTCCCGACAGGACATTTCGCAATTTCTCTTCGAGGCTTATATTTTTCTTAAAATATTCCTTCTTTAAAGCAGTTTTATGGTCTCTCCAATTTTTTCCTAATGTCTTCTTCACATAATTATCCGAGACCTTTAAAACAAATCTTTCCTACAAATAACACAAGTTTAGAAAGTTAATATAAATGAAACTTAAACCAAAGTATTATAAATTAAGCTCACGTTATTACCTTAATAGTATTGAGATCTTGATTTTTGTTACTATCAGATATATGATGCCTTAACTCGTAGTTGATAGGCAATAGATTGGCATTTCATGCTATAATGCCCAAGTATCCTACTAAAAGTCGAGCTTCTGATTCAATAGGCTGACTATGACTGTTTCTAGCTAATTTGACACGCTCGACAAAATTTAACTCATATAAATCTTTTAATAGTGTACGTCTTCTAGTTTTGCATGTCCCACCACTTTCAACTTAAAAAATGGTATATTATAATATAAGAATTTGAAATAAAAATCAATAATAAAAGTCAACACACATGTAAATTAAAGTTAACATTACTTTGAATTCCTACAGGTTCATCAGCTGTATTCGGAACATTCAAAGATCCAATAGCAGTCTGTTGTTCACTATTTGTTTCTTCCGAATTTGGAGAGTTTTGAACAATACTTAGATTTCGCAATCATCTTCTTGGCATTTTATCTGCAATACACATAAACTAGTTGAAATATTAGTATCTAATTATAACAATAATAGTACATATAAAATAGTTGAAATATTTAACAAGATCAAGATTTAAATTATAATATTACATATAATTAAAAAATCGTAAAATCTTACTACATCACGATTCGTAAATATCTTCATCCACATCTTGGCCAACCCATTAAAATTGTGTACTAGTATTAGGGATAGTTTTATTTAAGTTCTGTTCTGGAAAAGACAAAGTTTCTGATCTTTTGTCAATGTCATCTCTACTTCCATTGCTCATGTCAAAAAAATCTCTAGGGGTGTTATGGAGTACAACGTACCAACCCTCATCAGTTGAATCTTTCGAGTAAAAAACTTGTTTGACTTGAGAAGAAAATACATACGGCTTGTCTATCAATTGTTGTCAAGTGTGAATTAATCGATAGAAGTTCACTAGTGTAAAACCAAATTTATCTTTTTTAATTCCGCGAGCTGTATTAACATTAGCCCACTCACATCGAAATAAGACAACCTTCCGTGCCATAGTAATCCAACTCAATAGGATACAACTTTACAAATAAATTAGCACCTATCCATAGGATACATCCACCGATAGAAAACTAGTCCACTAAGTTTTGCTTCATGAGGAAGATGGATTAACAAGGGCACCATAATAGTGAAGAACGAAGGTGGAAAGATCTTCTCCAAATTGCATAAAGTCAAGGCAACTCGAACTTGTACTTTCTTAGGTTTTTCAACAATCAAAACTTTGCTACAAATAGTTTTCATTATATTGGATAGCTCAATTATACATGTAACATCCCCAACCAGCATCCATCGCAGGAACTAGGTTACAAAGCATTATCGGAGTTTACAGATCAAATAGACATAAATTTCAAGCATTTTGTATCATATAATATTCAGGTCAAAACCAATTAAACTCATACATACTGTCCCTTATTCGAGCCTTCGAGGCCCAAATTACGTGTTAGAAACAACTCAGGACTAATTTGGAAACTCAGAGAATTTTTCGAAAAATAATAAAAATTTTCAAAACTGCAGGGTTCATACGCCCATGTGGTCAGGCCGTGTGTCTCACATAGTCCAGTCACATGCCCGTGTGTCTGGCCGTGTAAACTCAAAATGTATCTTTAACAACAAGTTTACCATTCCCTGCAAGCTTGCATACTAAGCATTTCAAAAAACCATTCGTTTAACCAATTCAAAACACAACCGAACACATCCAAAACATGTCTAAACAATCAACCTAGTTGCCTAAACAATGTACCCTTAATGGTACAACAATTATATCATCAAAACATATCATCAAAGTACCATTCAAATCCAAATTTCAAACATACCAAATTTAGTCAAATTTTACCTAAATCATGAACACTTAAGCATTAATTTAACATACCATATTAAGGCTTCAAACACAAGCACATGCTTATAGATATATGCCAACAAACATTAAACTTATAATCTTATTTACATTCAATCCACAAAATGATTATTATTTAGACACCCTAGATACATGTAGACACAAAAGGAAAAACATGACTACATTTGAATTAGGGATCATTGTTGGATGTTGAATCGACGATCAAAATTAAGTACCTAACCTGCGCACGAAAAACAAAAATGTATGCTGAGTAAAAACTCAGTGTTATTTCTATAATTTGAATATTTAAAAAAAAAATAACATAACATACTCATGTAATCATACAATAACAATAGCCCTTCAATTAATCAATTCCTAAATCAATTATTCATAACATATTCAATGAAAAAAATAAAAATTGTCCCGATTGAATGAAAAAGGGAGATTCGATGGGTAAATACTTGTTTACATGACATGAGATCTTGCAAGTGTTGCAGAAAGGGATTTATCTCAGACGGGTAATCTGATGATCTCAATATAGTAAGGATCTAGCCCGGATGGGTGTTCCTTAAGTGATCAAACCTCCCGATGAATATATGTGCATTGTGGATTTAGCCCGAATGGGTAATACGATTGAGGACTGAAATTAGCCTGGACTGACATTTCAGATCCGAACGTATTAGAGTAATTGTCGTTGTAAGGGATTTAGCCTGGAATGGTAATCCCGACAATACTCCTTGAATTTATGTCATGAGGGATTTAGCCTGGAATGGTAATCCCGACAATACTCCTTGAGTTTATGTTATGAGGGATTTAACCTGGATTGGTAATCCTGCCGTAAGAGTGAGGTTTATGGGAGTGTATATTTAAAAATGATCACTAGCATGACTTGACAGTAAAGGGGATACCCATCGAGATTTTCGAGAAATTCAACGGGACTATAGTAAGACACGAGAATGGAAATGTTTAAATTGATGAGCTCACCAAGATTAATACTATATTGCTTAAGGAAAACTAACTTAATGATTGAGTGTATGTGGTAGGGGATTTATGCTATGTATGTTTGGCATGAATATCTTTTATGGTTGTATGCTAAATAACCGGTAAGTTTACCTTTCTGTTATCCGAACTTACTAAGCATGTTAATGTTTACCCCCTTTTCTTTCCCTGTCTTATAGAGCTCGCGAACTCGTGAAGATTGGAAGACGGTTGGAGAATCAACACTCTATCGTCTCGTTCTACTTTGGTATAAAGATACTTTTATTTTGTTTAATAGAATGTATAGGGTTTTTGGTCCTTTTGTTATATGTGTCATTTGGCTAGCCAATGTAAGGGCTTAAATGGTATACTTATTCTTTTGTATATGGCCATGAGATATGACTCATATTGATGTAGGTTGTAAACCTACTAATGATGTATGTTTATGTTTAAATGTTTCATGAGATATGATGATGAGATTTATCATGGATGGATGCTTGAAATGGGACCAAATAATTTGAGAGTGGACATAGCATGTAATGGTATATGGTTATAATATGACCTAAGTGTAGAATGTGAAATGTGCTATGTTATCCCTCATACGAAAAGAATAATTTAGCATGTACTAAGCTGATGAGATGAGGCTAACATACAATGAGTTATGCCAAGGTTGTTTAAGAGAATAATCAGGCCATGTTAAATACCATTAAAGTCTATAAGTGTGTATGGATGTTAGAGGGTGACCAAAGGCTTGGAAAATAGACCTAAAAAGGTCCACACGGGGAGACACACGAGCATGTGTCTAGGCCGTGTGTTACACACGGTCAGCCCCTATGGGCGTGTTGCCTAGCCATGTGTTCCTTGTACTTAAAATTTTAGGTTAGTTTGCATGGTAGTAAACACACGGGCAGAGACACGGCCGTGTGTCTCAACCATGTAAAGGACACGGCCTAGCACACAGGCGTGTGCCTTGACCGTGTGCCTCAAAATGAATGATGACGTCATAAACAGAATGTCCGGGTTTTTGGACACGGGCGACAACACAGGCATGTCTCGGCCGTGTGAAGGACACTGGCCAGGGACATGGGCGTGTGCTCGGCCGTGTGAAAACCCCTGTAGGTTCGAAATGGAAAATAAATTCAAATAATTCCATACGGGTAAGGGATACGGGTGTTTCCCAAGCACACGGGCGTGTGCATTGCCTCCACACGGGCGTGTGAGGCTTAAACCTAGGAATTTTCTTAAGATTTATTTAAGCCCTCGGTTTAGTCCCAGACCATTCTTAATGCATGTTTTGGGCCTCGTAGGCTCATAATAGGGACAATATGAATATGTTTGATTGGTTTTAATTTGAAATGAAATTTTATAGCCCGTGATTTTTCGAAAATGTCATGTTTATATACGGTAATGCCTCGTACCTTGTCCCGATATCGGGTATGAATAAGGGGTGTTACAAAATTGACTCACCAATTGAACTTGGAACTTTGAACCCCTAAGACCCTTCGTTTTTCTCCCTTCTCCCTTTTTCTTTTTCTTCTCCCTTTTTCTTTTTCTTTCCTTTTTCTATTTTGTTTCGTTTGGCTCTCTATTTCTTTCTTTCTATTTATAGTTCCTTTTGTTTTATTAATATAATATAATATAATATAATATAATATAATATAATATAATATAATATAATATACTTAACATTTAAGTTTTAATATTATAATATTATAATATATATATTTAACTTTAAATATTTATAATATATACACTTATGCCAGCCTCAATTATCACCATTGGCATAATTGCTCCTTTGGTCCCTTTAATTTTTCTTTAATCTATAATTCAACTTTCACCCTTTATACAATTTAGTCCTTTTACCTAATTACTCTTAATTCAAGCAAATTCACCTAACTAAAGCCTAATTAACTACACAACTAACTTCGTCAATATTTTTAATAAATATTTACAAGTTCAATTTACGAAAACAAAATCATGGAAATGCACTTTCCGACACCTGTGATTATCGGGTTGTTACAATTCTCTCCCTTAATAAATTTTGTCCCCGAAATTTACTTGAAAAGAGGTGGGGGTACTGAGATTTCATTGTTTCTTCCAATTCCCATGTTGCTTCCTCAACACTATGACTACGCCACAACATTTTTGCTAACGGAACTCACTTATTACGTAATTCTTTCACTTCTCATGCTAAAATCTCAACCGGTTCTTCTTTATATGATAAATCAGGTCGAATCTCAATATCTTCCGTCGAAATAACATGAGATAGATCTAATCAATATCTTCTGAGCATTGAAATGTGAAAAACATCATGAATTTTCTGTAATTCTGCAGGCATAGCTAAGCGATATGCAACTGGTCCCACTCTTTCTGTAATCTCATAAGGTCCAATAAAACGAGGACTCAATTTCCCTTTTCGGCCAAATCTCAAAATTTTCTTCCAAGGCAAAATTTTAAGAAATACCTTATGACCAACAGAGTATTCAATATCTCGACATTTCAAATCTACATATGATTTCTTTCTATCAAAAGCCGTCTTCAGTTTGTATCGAATTTTCTTAACAATGTCTTCTGTTTCTTGAATTAATTTCAGCTCGATTATTTTTCTTTCATTCAATTCCATCCAACAAATAGGTGATTGACATTTACGACCATATAAAGCTTCAGATGGAGGCATCTGAATACTCGATTGGGAACTATTATTGTATACAAATTCAGCCAAAGGTAAGTAACGTTTCCAACCTGATTCAAAATCAATAACACAAGCACGAAGCATATCTTCCAAAATCTGAATAACACGTTTAGATTGTCCATCAATCTGTGGATGAAAAGCTGTGCTAAAATTAAGTCGCATACCATGAAATTCATGCAACTGTTTCCAAAATCTCAAAGTAAACTACGGATCCCCATCAGAAATTATCAACATAGAAACACCATGAAATCTTACAATTTCTTGAATATAAACTTTAACAAGCTTTTGAAGTGACCAATCAGTCCTGGTTGCAATAAAATGAGTCTATTTTATAAGTCGATCAACAATCACCCAAATAGCATTTTTCTTACTTGTCGATAAAGGTAACCCTATTACAAAACCCATCATGATACAATCCCATTACCATTCAGGAATAGAAATAGACTGAAGTAGTCCAGTAGGAACCTAATGTTCTGCTTTAACTTGCTGACAAGTTAAACATTCACCCACATATTCAACGACATCTCTTTTCATTCTTGGCCACCAATAAGATTCTCGCAGATCGCGATTCATTTTCATTCATCCAGAATGCAAAGCAAAAGGACTATCATGAGCTTCGTGAAGTATCAACTCTTTCAATTCAGAAACACCTGTAACACAAATTTGATTATGAAATCTTAAGCAACCACAATCATCAATGTTGAAATTTTCTAATATACCATTCCGAACCATTTCTCTTTTCTTCGCCAACTTGTCATCTTCTAACTGCGCTTACTTGATTTGATCAAACATCACCGGTTTAATTTTTAATTCAGCCAATAAGCTTCCATCATCATTGATATTGAGCTGAGTAAACATTGCTCGCAATTTAATCGTTGCTTTACTACTCAACGTATCAGCTACAGCATTAGCTTTACTAGGGTGATAATTAATAACACAATCAAAATCTTTCAAAGTTCTATCCAACAACGTTGTCTCAAATTCAACTCTTTTTGAGATTGAAGATATTTGAGACTCTTATGATCAGTATAAATATAACACTTTTCGCCGTACAAATAGTGTCTCCATATTTTTAAAGCAAAAAACACAACAGCTAACTTTAAATCATGCATTGAATAATTGTGATCATGCATTGAATAATTGTGATCATGCATTTTTAGCTGACGAGAAGCATAAGCAACCGCTTTCCCATCTTGCATCAAAACACAACCAAGACCACTCAAGGAAGCATCACTATACACAACAAAATCTTTTCCCGATTCTAGTAAAGTCAAAACTGACGCTTCAATCAACATCTGCTTCAATTTCTCAAAACTTTCTTGCCAATGATCATCCCAAACGAACTGAACATTCTTATGTAACAATTTTGTTATCAGCAAAGCTATCTTCAAAAATCCATTTACAAATCTTTGGTAATAACTAAGCTAATCCAAGAAAACTACAAACCTTTGAAGCATTCCTCGGTGCTTTCCACTGAACAATTGCTTCAATCTTTTTCAGATCAATTCCATCTGCCGAGACAACATGACTAAAAAATACAACCTCTGATAACTAGAATTTGCATTTACTAAGCTTCCCGTATAATTGTTTCTCTCGTAATACTTGCAAAACAATTCTGAGGTATTGCTTATGCTCAAATTTAGATTTTGAATAGACCAAAATATCATAAATGAAAACTACCACAAATTGATCTAAATACGGTTGGAAAATACAATTCATAATATCCATAAATACTGCTGGAGCATTCGTCAATCCAAAATGCATCACTAAAAAAAATTCATGATGACCATACCATGTATGAAATGTCATCTTCGATACATCACTTTCTTTCACTTTCAACTGATAATAACCCGATCTCAAATCAATCTTTGAAAACACAGAAGCTCATTATAGTTGATCAAATAAGTCATCAATACGGGGTAAAAAGTGTCAATTCTTAATTATCAACTTATTCAATTTCTGATAATCAATACAAAGAAGCATCAAACCATCTTTATTTTTGAAAAACGTGTTAGAAACAAGCCGGGACTAATTTGGAAATTTAGGGAATTTTTTGAAAAATAAAAAAAAATTCAAAGCTACAGGGTTTACACGCCCGTGTGTCTGGCTGTGTGGACTCAAAATGTACCTTTAACAACAAGTTTACCATTCCCTGTAAGCTTGCATACTAAGCAACTAAAAAAACCATTTGTTTAACCAATTCTAAACACAATCGAACACATCCAAAACATGTCAAAACAATCATCCTAGGTGCCTAACTAATGTACCCTTAATGGTACGACAATTATATCATCAAAAACATATCATCAAAGTACCATTCAAATCCAAATTTCAAACATACCAAATTGAATCAAATTTTACCTAAATCATGAACACTTAAGCATTAATTTAACATACCATATTAAGGCTTCAAACAAAAGCACATGCTTATAGATATATGCCAACAAACATTAAACTTATAATCTCATCTACATTCAATCCACAAAATGATTATTATTTAGACACCCTAGATACATGTAGACACAAAAGGAAAAACATGACTACATTTGAATTAGGGATCATTGTTGGATGTTGAATCGACGATCAAAATTAAGTACCTAACCTGCGCACGAAAAACAAAAACGTATGCTGAGTAAAAACTCAGTGTTATTTCTATAATCCGAATATTTAAAAAAAAATTAACATAACATACTCATGTAATCATACAATAACAATAGCCCTTCAATTAATCAATTCCTAAATGAATTATTCATAACATATTCAATTATCATCATTTGCTATCTCAATAGCTTTTCACAATATGATGCACAATCCATGTGTCTCATTTTCATTTCACATTCAATGTTTCCCAATACCAATCGTAGTATCATTTAATTTAATTACTCCTATTAACACGACTCAAATTTGGACGGATACACGGATCCAACCAAAACACACTAGTTTGGCACCTAGTGCCTTATCGGATAATTCGAAGTAATAATTTGACACCCAGTGTCTTATCGGCTAACCCGAAGTAAATTGACATCCAGTATCTCATCGAATTAATTTGAAGTAATAGATTGACACCCAGTGTCTCATCAACTCGAAGTCGAAGAAATCACTAAACTCTTCCAATCCTATGGCATGCCATCTATATCCGACTTAGCCTGATACAATTAATAGGGTTCCAATTAATTTTTCAAATACAACCAATATTCATTTCAATTCAAATAATCAATATATTTAATATATATATCAATTCAATCAATATAAATTCAATAAATTCATCACATATTAAATCAATCCATTTCAATTGCAAAACACAATAATTCTCACCTCAACACTTACCATATACATTAAACTGAATTATAACAATTAACAACTCAATTCGGATTATAGAAATACAAATCAGAAATTTTGAGCTATTCCTAGTCGACTTTATCTTTTCCCATTTTAGTCGAGGGTTCCGGTACGACGTTAGCTACGGAATTAAAACAATTAAAATTCATTAACACAACACAACACAACACAACACAACACAATTCAATATTAGATTTAATATTTCAATGTTTACTCAATGTTTACCTAAATTCTAATTTAGTCCATATACTGAGACTAATTTTATTTCTTCACAATCAATCTTATATTTTCATACAAATTCCACTTCAGACTAGATTTAACTCCCTAATGTCACTTAAATCCCTAAATTTCAAATTTTTCACAATTTAATCCCTATTACTCAAAATTTACAATTTATTTAACAATTCAATTATTGTTCATTTCTAACTTAAAAATCTATCAATTTAATCCTTAATACTAAAACTATCCAACATAAACAACACATAAAACTCAATAATTTCTAAAATTTTGACATGGGTTGGGTAGTATTTAATACCAGGATTCTAAAAACATAGAAATTATAAGAAAAGAGACTAAATTGACTCACCAATTGAACTTGGAACTTTGAAATCCCTAAGGCCCTTCATTTTTCTCCTTTTTCCCTTTTTCTTTTTCTTTCCTTTTTCTATTCTGTTTCATTTGGCTCTCTATTTCTTTCTATTTATATTTCCTTTTGATTTATTATTATAATATATATTTTTAAATTTAAATATTTATAATATATATACACTTATGCCGCCTCAATTATGACCATTGGCATAATTGCTACTTTAGTCCCTTTAATTTTTCTTTAATCTATAATTAAACTTTCACCCTTTATACAATTTAGTCCTTTTACCTAATTACTTTTAATTCAAGCAAAATCAAAGCCTAATTAAATACACCCGTGACTATCTAGTTGTTACAATACAAGACGTCAACTTTTTTGACATACAACACCGTAAAGCAACTAGCAGTAAATCTTACTTCAAGATGTGATAATCATGTGATTTTAGGGCATATACTCTTTGATCTTTAAGACTCACATATCGAGATATATTTGATGCATACGCATCTAGGACCATTATATCTTTCAACACTGTGCAGAACACTTCTTTTTCTTTCTTCAACATTGCAAAAATAGAAGGCGACAACCGATATTTTCCATTCAGAAGTAATTGAGAATGAAGATCACGCTGAATTCCCATGTCAACTAGATCAAGTCGACTCTGAAAATTGTCTTTCGATTTTCTATCGACATTCAGAATTGCCTCGATGATGTTCTCGCAAACATTATTTTCAATATGCATGACATCAAGATTGTGTCGCAAAATGTGATGCTCCCAATAAGACAATTAAAAAAAATACTTCTTTTTTTTCCACAAGTCTGCCTCATTGGGATCATCCTCTTCATCAGATTCATCATCAATCTGCAGATCAACATAGCCTACATACGCCTCCCGCGGTCTTCTTTTTGTTTGCGTGTTGGGTGATTGATTCATCTTCCCATAACAGAAATTAATATATTTTAACATGAACAATATTTTTCAGATCCAAAGGTCTGCTCAGGAACTACTCTGAACTCTTCAGTACCATCAAATAAAGTTATCTAAAATCTAAATCTATGATTTCCATCTAACCACCGACGATGCCCCATATAAGAGAACTTCTCATTATATAACCACTTCGAACATGTTTGCTCCACACAACAAGAACAATTATAACGTCATTTGGTACTCCAACCAGATAAATTGACATAAGCCGGGAAATCATTAATAGTTCATAGCAAAGCTGCACGTAAATAAAAATTCTCCTTTCTCAAGACATCATATGTTTCAACACCCGTCCATAACTGTTTCAACTCTTTGATAAGTCGTTGCATATAAATGTCAATATTATTCCCGGGACCTTTCTCTCCAGGGATAATCATAGATAAGATAAAAGAAGATTACTTTATGTAAATTCATGGAGGCAAATTGTAAGAAACAAGCATTAGAGGCCAAGTACTATACGAAGTACTCATGATTTTAAAAGGATTAAATCCATCAGATGCTAACCCAAGCCTCACATTCCGAGGATCACTTGCAAAGCTTGGATATTTAATGTCAAATGATTTCCACGCTAAAGAATCCGCAGGATGCCTTAATAATCCATCATCGGTTCGTTAATCATGATACCACCTCATAGACTTAGTTGTCTTTGACGACATGAAAAACATTTGAAGCCTTGGTATTAGTGGAAAATATCGCAAAATCTTTATTAGCTTCTTTCTTGATTGTGCCTCACCTTCATCCTCATTCACATCTCCTGTATTCCTATTCATCTAACGAGATTTACCACAAATATGACAAAATTGTTAGTTTTTCTGATCACCCCAATACCCAAGGCTTAAATCTTTTATCAGTTTCTTCATATCTTTGCATGAATGAGGGATTTTTGCAAACGGAAACATATCTCTCAAAAACTCTAAAACAGTGTCAAAGAGTTTCCGATCCACCCTTCTAAACATTTTAAGTAAAAAAGACGAATGCAGAAGGACAATTTTGAAAATTTCAATCCCTCATAAGGTTCTTCATTCATTTCATTAAGTAACTTTAGTACTTTGCTGCTTCTCCATTTGGCTCTTCATCAGGTACAGTTCTTCCTGTTTCGGTAAAAGTATTTCCACCAATATTACAATCATTGGATATAATAATTTTAGGTGGAAACGATTATAAACCATGGTTGTGCATATTAAATGCATCCCGCAACATACCTTCCATGTCATCTTCTCTAACAGACTGATGGTAAGCATTATGAGGGTAAGCCAGATTATTCGTTGAAAAGGTTCTATGAGGTGTACACTTCCATGAAAAATCTATTTTTTATACCCCGAATAAAGTCATTAACAATTAGATGTTCGTAGACAACTTCACGAACATGCCAATTGATGTTGCTACACTTCTTACACGGGCAAAGAATCATATTCTCTTGGCTTGCATTTTGAAATGCAAAAATTAGAAAATTTTGTACTCCATTTCGATAGTCGTTACTTACCCTTGACAAATTCATTCAACTCTTATCCATTTCGTAGTTCTTGAAGTTTAAAGTTGACAATAAATTACGGTTACTTAAGTGTGCTAAATTGATTTAAATCATGTCATTCTACTAAAATAGATAATACATATCAAGTATCTAAGCATCTAATAGGTGTGAACTAATTTAGGTAAGTTGTTTATTTATAAGTATAATTAAGAGTAGGAAAAACAATAGTGTTGCCCAAATTTCTGTGCTTTTTATATATTTTGATCCAAATTTTTATGTAAGTTATGATATGATATATATTTATATAAGTTACGTAATTTATGTTTACTATACTTAAAAAGACAAAAATGAATAAATTAATTTTAATTAAATAATATTTATTTCTATGATAAATATTATATTATGTTTTATTTTTGAAATTTAAACTTTAAACTATATACTTTTAAGGATAAATAGAAAATATTATTTAAATTAAATTTTATATAAAAATTTTAACTTTAAAACTAAAAATAAAAATTAATGAATTTAAATTTAGAATTTAAAATAATAAATTAATAACACAATTAAGATTTGAATATAAGATTTGAATTCATTCCCATGTGAAATATCAACATTGATTATTTAAATTGATTATTCTGTTTTTTTATTAAAGATATTAAAGATTTGTTATTTCTTTTGTTTACTTCTTTTCATTTTGCTTATTTTGTCAATACTAAAATTAACCATATAAATAATATTACCAAATAAACGATTTTACTTAATATCAAAACTCAAAAAATCAAATTAATTTAATCTTCTCAAAACATATAACTTGAATAAACGGTTCTACTTAATATCAAAATTCAATAAATTGAACTAAATTATTTTTTTTAAAAATGCATAATTGAACAAGCGGTTTTACTTTGTATCAAGCTTCAATAAATCAAACTAAATTAAGCTTCTGAAAATGTATAACTAAATAAACGGTTTCGCTTAATATCAAAACTTAATAAATTGAACTAAATTAACCTTTTTAAAAACACATAATTAAATAAACGATTTTACTTGATAATTAATAGAACTAAACTAACCAAATTTATTCAATTACAATCAAGTTTTAGTGCAACTAATGCTAAACCCTAATTATTGAGTTAAATTAATCATTAAAATGTAAGAAATACTTATAGACTGAAATGAAAACAAAAAAAACCTTCTGAAATGTAAACTTCAACACCAAGGAACATTATGAGGACCAGTCATTTTCGAATTTGAAACAAAATGAACATATTAGATAACATGTATAAGTAGATTAACATAATAGAACCTAAACTCTAATACCATATAAGCCTCTAATATAAAACTAATTGCTTTGGTATAAAGGCTATATTCTAACTTAAAAATGAAGACCACCAGTTTTGAATTAAATAATTCTCAAATTGGTTTCCCTTGCCTTCTTAACTATGCTTCCTTCTAAGGGGGTTTTAACTCAATCAGCTCAAGCAGTTGACCAAATCTTCTCTAAATTATTTAGAAGACCATGCCTGCAACATTTTTTCACTTGTCTAATTATTTCAACCAGGCATTGAAAGCTAAATAGTGGATGACTTCAACTAGTCTTCTTTTAGCTTATTTGATTTGAAAAATAGGCATTGAGAGCAAATCGAATGTTCAGTTTTCATCTGCATGTTCAGTTTTCAACTAGAGATTCATTTTAAACAAACAAAGAATAGATCATGAAAATTACCAGAAGTGCAATGTAGGACCAACTAACACCAAACCCAATAGCGTAAACAGAAATGTCCTTTTCACGTCTAGGGATGGCACATGATCAATTGCAAGCTGAAACCAAAATTTTCAATATCAAGTCATGCCTAATATTGCATTAAAAAGATACAATAATCTATATGATTTAACTGAGAGATTTATATCTCAAACACAGCAAACTACAATTGCCTTAATAATAAAGGATACAATAAAACAAGGAAAACCCAAAATTTTGCTATTTTGCTCTTGACAGAAAACATTCTCATGCTATTTATATCCTCCACTTTCGGATTAATTTTCAGCTTTAATTCTTATCAAATGGTTAAAACTATTATTTCATTACATCGTAACCAAAAGCACACGAACACAACCATCGTATTCCTTAGGGAAGACACTTTAAAGTACTGTTTCCATTGCTTTCAACCAGCAAGATGATAGCACAAGTTCTTTTTTACTAATCACCAATTTTGCCTATTTTATTCAACCACGGCTCTAACATGGATAAAACTATACTCTTAACACTGCTTGTCAATAACACGTTTTTAACAAAAAACGACACTTTGAATTGAAAAAAAGAAGAAGAAGGAAAAGTAATCGTTTTGTTGTGTTTACTCAACAAAGAAAATAAAATCAAGTGAAACTAGAAAACCAGATGGAAAACCAGGAAAAAGGAGGAAATTACTCATAGTGCATTGTCATTCTAAATGGAACTTAGAAACTTACTTGGCAAATCAAATCTCCAACACAAGTCTAAAGTGCAGAGGTCGCTGCTTTTGCCAACACGAGATGTTTTGCTAGAAGAGCCAAATACCTGTTAAATAAGCAACATAAATACTTTAGAACCAAGCCAGAGTAGTAGTTAGACTACTAGTCCTGTGAAAGTTCCATAACACCATAACAAACACTCCTCAACCAGCATTCACAAGAAGAAGTAAACTTTCTAAGAAACCATTACAAATGCTTCATAAATGAAAAAGTAATATACCTTTAAGCAATCAGCATAATCTAGTCAAGGAAAATACAAAGCTTAAAAGTTTCTTATGCTCATGTTATTCAATTTTAAGCAACACCTTTAAGATCAAAAATCAGACAAAATGTAAAATCTACATGCCAAGTGTCCTACATCATATACATAGGTAACTAGAGTCTTGTTTATGTATGTGTATGTGTATATATAGGCAAACTCAATGATGGCTTTAAACACTGATGATTGGCAGTCAATAATGTAAATTACTAATTAAACAGATTTTGTAACTTTTTATCTAAAATCTTCCAATCATCTACCTCCATAACATCTCATTGTAGAACTATTATCAATTCAACAAATAAACAAGTATGTTTATCAAACTAACTTACGCAGCCTATCAATAGCCCTCTGTCCCTCTTCTTTAGTTTATACTGCATTTTTTCCTTTTTTTATTATTAGCTATTACTCATTCCCATTATCTGCATCTCGATTACATCAAGTGAAAATAATTAACTTTCTAAAGCAAATAAAATAAATCTTAAAACACAGATTTATGAGAAACTATAGCAAATCTATAAAAAGCAAAAACAACCAAATACTGATCCTTTCACTTAATAACCTAATTTCCCATAAAAGAACATTAAAGATCATAGAAAAGAAAGCAGCAGGAGTTAAATAAAAGAACATACGGATAGAAGAACCAGAATAGCCTGTTGTTGAATTGGTGTTGGCTCTTTAAATCCAAGTTTAGCAAAATTGTGCAATAAATAAGACTCACATCCATATCTGCAAAGAAACCAAATTTAAGAAATAAAGGATAAATTTAAGGAAAGGGGTAAAGACATACACTTCAGTGGAACACATGCACTGAGCTTAAGTCCGCGAAACTCTTCAGTGGAGACGCAACATTATTCTCATATTATATTGTTTCCGCAAAATCGAATCTGCCTAATCTCATCAACAAAATAAGAAAATTGCAACAAATATAGTGCACAAAATAAGCAAATTATGCATGAATTTTCAGAAGCAAACCTCCAATTTTAGGTTTATTTTCTTCTTTTCTCTAGAAAGATTATCTTCTCCATCGTCTGTTTTGTTATCTTTGCTTATAACCAGTGCCTTTTTTGAACTCTTAAAGACATTAAATCCTTCTACCGCTTCTACATTCCAATCAAGCACACATACGAAAATAGTTTCTCATGAGGATTCAATGTAACAGCCAATTATTTTTTCAAAAAAAAACCGAAGAAAAAGAAATAATACCTGAAGCTGCTTGTTTACGCTTCCTCTGAATAGGTTCGGGGAAATAAATTATGGATTTTGGGGAGGGGGAGTTGATTTTGGGAAAAAGAGCAAGGCATTTCAGCGCTAATAAAATATTACCGTTTGACAAAAAATAATCTGTATTCGTAGCGTTTGGATAAAAAATGTTACTATTGCTCACTTTTTTGCGGCCTGTTTCTTATAAATACTGTTATTATTTTATTTATTGCAGTATTTTTTTTGTTAGCGTTAATAATATATAATTTTTGTAGTGTTTATGGGTCCAAACGCCACTAAAAACACTCCTAAAATCCTAATTTCCTGTAGTGTTGAGGGGAGTGTAGAATTAGTTTAGTTGTTGTAAATATGGTTAGTTGGTTAGAAAGTTGATGAATCATTTCAGTTCTCATTTCTTGATTGTTTTCATATAAGATTCGTTTGTGCATCTTCCGACTGTAGTCGATATACTTCCAGTCACCATCAACACATTTGTTTAGCATGACATTATTGTATTTTTTTTTTTTTTGCTTTATTTGTATGTATTAGTTTAATAAACTTTTTAAATATTTTAATAAATTTATGTTTATATACTTAAATTTTTAGCATTTTATGTTTTAAATTATTTAGTTATCAAATTTAAATGTCTAACATAATAACATAATTTTTTATTGTATTATTAGAGTTAATTTAATAAATTATGGCCATTATTACAAATATAGTAAGCATGTATTAAAGAATTTGTTGAAAGCGATTTCTAAAAAATATAAATATAAAAACTTTAATTATAAAATTATATTAAATAAAAAATAATCATATTATTAACTACATGTTTGAATATAAAAATATTTATACAATAATCATATTGCTTGTTACGCTAAAATATGGTCTAAGTCCTTATACTATTTTATATTTGGAAATTAGTCCATCTATTTTTATTTCCAAAAGTTTAGTTTATTTATTTTTCATATTTCAAAATTCATGTCTAAATTTTAATGTCGCTAAACTTTTTTGTTAAATTCATTAGTTTTATCTTTGGAAATAAACAAAATATTTACACGGTAGTCATGTAATATAAAATAACGTTGTAATGAACCTTTCTTTAACATAAATTTTTTTATGAGATTAACAATTAAACTTGCGTTTTTAATTTTTTAAAGTAAAGAGATTAAATAACTTCAAATAAAAGTACGAGGATGAACTTTCAAATATTTGAATAGTATATTTACTTTTAGCATATATTAACCTTTTTTTAAGGTACATTTTAACCTATTTTTAAATCTTACAAATTTTATAACAAAATTTAAATAAATAAATATAATATATTTTAATTAATATATACAATCAAATCCGTCGGAATAAAAGATTAGTATATATACTATAGCAAGGTTTGAGAGCAAATTAGGCAACTTTTAATTCTAGGATAGTTCACATGCCGCCATGCATCACAATTAAGGATTTGACACATGCAAAATGCATAAATTAAGAATAGGTGTTGTGTATTGTTGGCAAGATACATTTTATTACACAATTTATGGCAATGTACTCTGCAAATTCTATGCTGTTTAATATTATTAGAGGTAAGATAGTGTTTTTTCTTTTTCTTTTTTAATTAGACAACTCCAATTGAATAGTTTTATATGAGGTTATACAAATTAAAAATTTAGAGGTAGATAATTATGGTAATTTTCTTAAGTGGTGTAATTAATAGTTTATCTCTAATGTAGGTCATTCTCAGCGTTTTAGAAATGGAAACTTATTTATGCTTAATTGTATAATTTCACACAATAATTGTGAAAAGGATTTTCAACATTGCAATTTTGATTGTGATTCGTAACTTATCAAATTAATTAAAACCAATTCATTTCATTTACTGCAATTAATTTTGGTGAATTTAAAAAAATAACTATACTAAATTACATAAAAAAGACTAAGGGATATGAATACTCCTTTCCTTGTCTGCTTTAAGAAACTCAAGTACTTCTCTTGGAGGGGTGTCAATCAATTGTAAATCCTCCTTTTTTGCAAAGGCCAGTTTAGTTAAATAATCCGAGCTTTGATTGTGCTCCCAAGGAATGTGATGTAATATCCATTGTCCTTCTTGAGATAGTATATGGTGTATTCTTCTAACCAGAGCAGAATTTGAAATCTTCGAAGCACTCCCATGTATGGCTTTAGTAACCTCCAAATTGTCTGATTGGATTATCACCTTGTCATGACCTCTTCGTTGGATGAGTTATAGGGCATTAAGATGCCTCATAGTTTGATATAAAAAATCGAGCATTTTCCCATGAATTGGTTGTATCCAAAGACCTAGTCTCCATTTTCATCGCATATGTAACAGAACAATTTTGGGCCTAGTCGTAACAGTCGTAAGAAAATTTATTTTTATTATATTTTTATGGTCTACGATTTCACAGAAATGATTTTGTGAAAATTTCGTTTGAAAATTTTGACGTTTGGGCGCTCGATTTAGTTAAAAGGACTAAATCATAAAAAGTGCAAAAGTTGAGTTCTACATGCTAGAGGTGTCCACTTGTTATGAAATTTTAAATTGGAGGTCCTTATATGGTAATTATACCATTGGTTAATTTTTTAGAAAAAAATGGATATGAAATAGGTGAAATAGAATATTTTTAAGTTAGGAGCATTTTGGTCATTTAGTATTTAAAATGAATTAAAAACAAAATTAAAAGCCAATTTTTCTCCATCTTCAAGATATAGCCAAAACTTGCATGGAGAAACCATGGCTAGGGTTTTTCAAGCTTCCAAGCTCGATTGTAAGTTCGTTCTAGCTCCGTTTTTAATGATTTTTACGTTTTTACAATCCCCGTAACAAGATCTATCTATTTCTACCATTTATTTGAGCTAGGGTTGATGTTTAAAAATTTACCCATGTGCTACATGTGTCTATTTTGATGTTTAAGGGAGGAATATGAGTGTTTGTTGTGTGTTAAACGACTTTTACTAAGTAGTTTTCGGTGAAAACGCTAAAAATAACTAATTTGTAAAAGTTATAAAATTTGTCATAAAAGTGTGATTTAGTGGAAATTGTGGGTTGCTATAGTTATGAAAATGATTCGGCTAGGCTTAAAATTCAAAGAAATTAAATAAAAATCATTTTACGAGCCTAGAGGAAAAAGTGTAAATATGACAAAGTTTAGGGGCAAAAACGTTATTTTTCCATAATATGATTTTTGGGTGACATTGAATAATGTGAATAATTAGAAAGCTAAATGTGATATTTTAGATCAAAGAAAATGAGATTCGGGCCTAGAACAGGGGAAAAACAAATATTTGATAGTTAGGTCTTTTTCACCATTTTTAGTATCGAGGTAAGTTTGTATGGAAATAATGCAACATGTTATTTTTATTATATGTTTAATGCTTAAATAAACATGAGAATGTGTTGATTTGAATGTTATGTTACATTGATTATGTATGTTGTGACAGCCCAAAATTGACCCTAGTCGGGAAGTGGTTTCGGGACCACAAAACCGAGTCATAAAAATAATTGATTTCCATATTCTATGCTTATTATGTGTGTACATGAGTATGTGGAAGTTTCATTCTCCAATTTTGCTAATTGCATGAGAAATTATTAAATAGGGATTGATATGAGACATGGTGAAAATATGATAGGCTAATTTAAAATGGTCTATTAATGCATGTTGTGAAAATGATGGGTTTGCATGTCAAATTACCCAAAATTTGAGCTAGTGGTTGGCCATGCTATGGGTGGAAACATGTTGGGAACATGTTGGCCTAGTGAGGTATGTAGGAAAAAAATAAAATAAGGGGCATGGGCATAAAATAATGAAAAGGAGTATGATGAATACAAAAAAAAATGTGTGTAGTTGTTTCCCCCCCCCATTGCCGTGAGCTAAAGAAAAGAAAGGAGAAAATTTTTGTTCATCCTTTCTCATCTTCATTTAGCCGAAACTAGAAAGAAAAAAACAAAGAAAAAAAAATGCTCATCCTTTGGTTCATCCTTGGCCAAAAATTTTAAGGAGGAAGGAAGAAGAAAGGTTGAAGAGGTTCGGCCATGCATGTAGCTAGGCTAAGGTATGTTTGATGATGTTCCATGAGATGCATGCATGTTTTAGTTGTTAGCTTGAGTTCTACCTAGCCCATGGTCTAAATCTTGCTATGTGATGGAAATGACACTCGGCCATGGATGCATCATTCTTGGTTGATGTTTGATGTTGTGGTGATGAGGCATGAGGATGAGTTAAGATTCGGCCTAGGTGGAGTTTGTGTTAATGCCATTGCATGCTAAATATGAAGCTTGTTAATGATGCATGTGATGGTGGCTTGATGATTCTTGAACCTCCTTTTTAGCATTTTTGAGTGAGCACATATGTGCATTGGTTGCTAAATGGAGAAGAATCGGCTAGCAAGTTGTGTGCTAAGGCCGAATATAACTTTTGCATGTTAATGAGCAATGCATGTGTTAAATTGATGGAAAGGGAGAGGATGCTTTACTAGTGTGTATATGTGTGTATTAGCCAAGTTTTGAACTTGAAACAAAAGGGTGTTTAGTCAATACAAGTGACCATACTTGTAGAATGTATTAAGTGTTGAAATCGGCCCCAAAATAGACATGCAGATTCGGCCAAGGGGGAAAAAATTAGCTAAAATGTTGAGTTTGATTCATGATTCCGTACATATGTGACTTTAATGTCTAATGTATAAATATGGGCTAAGTGCCTTGTGTTCCTCTTTTCGATGCTCAAATGATTAAATCAATTTATTTGTTTAATTAAGCTCAAGAGCAAAGGGGAACTAAATCCGATAAAGGGAAGGAAAAAGTGGTCGAATAGCTATCGGAATCGTTCGACAACACCCGAGGTAAGTTCTTGAGTAAGAGAGCTTAAATTATGATGTGATTAGATCATGTTTTAAGCAAATTAAAATCATGCTCTTTGTGTGGCTATTGAGCCGAATTTGCAAGAATGATAAATGTCTTGTGTTTGAGTTTTGCTAACGAAAATGAAATACGAATGGGCCATGATTTATTGTTAAATGTGCATGGTTATTTGAATGATGTCCGGGCTAAGTCCCGAAGGCTTGTGCTAAGTGACAATATCCGGACTAAGATCCGAAGGCATTTGTGCGAGATACTAATTCCGGGCTAAGCCCGAAGGCATTTGTGCGAGATACTAATTCCGGGCTAAGCCCGAAGGCATTTGTGCGAGTTACTAAATCCGGGTTAAGTCCCGAAGGCATTTGTGCGAATTACTATAACCGGGCTATGTCCCGAAGGCATTTGAACGAGGAGCTATATCCGGTTAAATTCTGAAGGTACGTGATTTGGGAATGAATGAACTTGCTGTAAAATTCCAGTTAATACTCTCGAAACATCCCAACATTGAGGTATGTTTCGTATGTGCTTGAATTTAGTTGAGCCCTTACAAATAAGTATTCGCTCAGTTGATAAACGAGCTACCGGCCTTTGGCTGAGTTGATCTTTTGTGTATGTACATAAGGGTTGATAATGTGAAGCAAGTACGATATCGTAAATTTGTGCATATGAAATTATCCGTTTAGCTATATGAATGCTATACTTTTGTTGTGCTGGAATTCTTTGCTCAAAACTTACTAAGCATAAATTGCTTACTTCGTTTCATTGCTCCTCTGTTTTATAGATTTGGTTCTCCAGCTATCGGACTCGGGATCTTGAAGTCAAAGTCGCCCACACTATCAAAGCCCCCCCCTTTGGTACAATTTTGGTTGAACTTCGAAATGGCATGTATAGGACTACCCGTTTGTTGTGGGTCGTGGACCCTTTGGACTTGTATAAATTTTGGATAGCCATGCGAAAATGGCTTATATGTGTTTGAGTATAATGTTATAATCATTTGGTGTGGATATGCTTGACAAGGATTGGCCACGGGGATGGTTAATCACTTTCATAAATTGTGCTATTTATGCAAAAAGGGCTAGTTGAATCATGGAAACCATGAAATAGGTAAAGTCTACCTTAAAGGCAGATGCTGACAGCAGCAGTGATGTAGATTTGGAAAATCACTAAAAATAGTAGGAATGGAATTAAATAGTGAATAAATTATGTAAACAAACCTTGATGAACCTACTTTCATAGGAAAGTAACGAAACAATCATACGGACAGTATGTTAAGAGATATTCAGGTTCTCGTGAGACAGGGCCAGAACGGTTTCTGGATTCCCTGTTCCGACTTTGGAAATTCATTATAAATTAACCAGAGATAATTAGGAGTCATACCATATATGTATAGATTCCTCCCTGAGTCTAGTTTCTATAGAAACAAACGTCATCAGTATTGGAGCCCTGTACAAGGAGATATCCAAGTCGTAATGCGCAAAGGTCAGGGTAGTCGATCCCTGTAACATGGGAGACTTTGACTAATAAACTGTACTAATTGGCCCGACCAAAAATTCTAGAAAAAAATATGTAGATGGGCATATGAGTCTAGTTTCAGGGAAAAATCACGAAACTGATTTTCGAGTTGTGAAACTCAAGATATGATTTTTAAAGTGACTAGTACGCAGATTGGCAGTGTCTGGGAAATATTTTTTATAAGGGGTTTAAAGTCTGTTAACACCTCGTCTTCGTCTCCGGTGTCGGTCTCGGGTTCGGGGTGTTACATATGTAAATTATATGGACATGGCAATGAATGAAATGATATATGTTGGAAATTATTAAGAAGAAATTATATTCTGTTTGAATATTGAATTCCGATGGGTGAGAGGTGATTTCCCCATTGAAACTGCATGTGTTGCAGAATGGATTTAGCCCGGACGGGTAATCTGAAATGAGACTCTTGAGCATATGTTTCAATTAGGATTTAGCCTGGATTGGTAATCCTAATTGACTGGATTTAGCCTGGACTGATAATCCAGAATAAACCCTATGGAGAATTCTTTGTCACAAAAGGATTTAGCTTGGACTGGTAATCCCACAAAGCTCATAGAGTATATGTTACAGATAGATTCTAGCCTGGACTGGTGTTTCTGCTGTATGATATGTGGCTCAAGAGTGTACCTTAATAGGTACTACAGGATATGAATTGACGGAAAATGAAATTGTACACTTCGAGTGTAATAAATGAAATGTCCATCGAAAATTCAATGATTCAATGGATAACATGTTAAATGATATGAGAAATAAAAGATGAAACATGTACATGGCATGATGAGCTTATCTATGCATATTTATATACATGTGACTAACTTGTTGATTGAGTGTAGTTATTTAGTAAAAATTACCTTGATTGATGGAATGTATGGTTAAGTATGCCCATGAGAAATAACGACTTTTATATTGAGCTCTATTGTGTAAATGAGTATGGGATCCATGAAATGGTGAGTTCATGATTAGTTGGAAACGATTTTATGATAATTATCATTGTATTGCACTAAAATAGTTTTGGACAGCAGCAGTAGTTTGAATTTGAAAATCCACCAAAAATTGTGGAAGTCGAATTAGAGGTTGAATAAAATATGAAAGTAAATCTCATCGAGTCTAGTTTCAATAGAAGAAACGGTATAAGCAAAAGAATTTCATATTATGAGATATTTGAGCCTTTTTGAGATAGGGTCAGAATGATTTCAAATTCCCCTATTCTCACTTTGGAAAATCATTAAAAATTATATGAAAATAATTATGGATTAGAATTCATATGAATAAATTGACGGGAACGTTATCTGAATCCCGTACTATGAGATAATTAGTTTTTAGTAAAGAAAGGTCGAAGCTGTCAAACAGCAAAACAGGGGTAAAATTGAAGAATAAACTGTACTTATTGGCTAATCCATAAATTATGAACATTTTATGCTAGAAAGATATATGAGTCTAGTTTCAAATTCTTTTAACGGATCTTAATTTAGAATTCTGTAGCTCTAATTATAAGTAATTTAGTGACTATGACTCGAGTAAACAGCTTGGCTCGAACATAAGTGAAAATGCAATTATGATTGTATTACCTTGAGATTATGTTGTAAGAATTGATAGAAACATGTTGATAAATTGCTTATTATTTTCATATGGACTTACTAAGCTATAAAGCTTACCCCCTCCTTTCCATTTCTTTAGTGTTGTCAAGTTAGCTAGGGGTTGGAGATCGTCGGAGGCAGCATCATACTATCAAATTATCAATTTGGGGTGTTAATAAACCTTACATGTTTTCAAGTTAGTGGCATGTATAGAGACTTAGTCTTTTGATATATGTGTTTCATGATTTGGCCAAATGTATTGGCTTATAATGATTCAATTGTATATAGCCATGAGATATGGCTTATATTGATTATTAGGTTGTAACCCTATTATATGTACATGCACAAGCTTAAAAGTTTCATGTGATGTGAGTATGTGACTTGATATCGTGTGCAATGTCTTAGACAAGCATTTTATTGTACACACGTGAAATATGTTGGTATTTTATAAAGTTATGAGTTAGCCTTGAATATGAATGTTTGATGATTTAGTTGAAATCTTTTGGTATGATGGTAACCATGGTATAAAAGTATAAGTGATATCATAATAGACAAGGCCAAATGAATGTGAATTGGTGTGTTTAACTTAGTATAAAATGAATATGTAAAACACATGTATCATGACATGCAAATGCTATGTTTGAGGCCTAATTGAAGATGTTTAATCATTAAATGGATGCCATGTTATATGTCATTGATGTTGTATAAATGTGTGAGGGTTTACGGTTGACCAAGGCTTGGAAAATAGCCTAAGTGTTGGCCACACAGGTAGAGACACGACCATGTGTCTCAGCCGTGTGAGGAGCACGGCCTAAGCACACGGGCGTGTAACTTGGCCGTGTGACCTTATTTCGTTGCTAACGTCATAAACAGAGAGTTACACAGGTTGAGGACACGGGTGTGACTTAAGCCACATGGACGTGTGTGACCACACGGCCTAACCCACACGGGTGTGTGACTCTTTAAACATGGAAAATTTCTTAAGCGTTGTAAAATTTTCAGAAGTTCTCGGTTTAGTCCCAAACCACGCCCAATGTATGTTTTAGGCCTCGTAGGCCCTTATAAGGGATGATATGCATGTGTTTGAATTTTTTTGAATTGGTTGAAATTTTATTACCCGATTTTACATGTATATGTATGTTTAAGTCTGGTAATGTCTCGTATCGTGTCCCGACGTCAGACACGGGTAAGGGGTGTTATATTTAGTGGTATCAGAGCTATGGTTTAGTCAGTTCTTGAACTAACCTAGCATGTTGAGAGTCTAACTATACATGCCATATATAATCTGTGATATTGTGATGTCTCCCGACGCAGATGAGATTTATCTTACTTAGACAGAGATACTCTCCAACCGAGCTACACCTGTTCATGTTTGTAGTGATGCTAAAGTATCTGAGTAAAGTATACATATGATGAAATGAGACTTATAAAGGTACGAATAAAGGTCTATGATGTGTAAATGATGATGTATGAAATGAAAGTTTATTATGTGATAAACTCATTCATGTTTGTTTGGCATTCATATGATACTATGTGCCTGACTTGTTTTGATTAAGTGAATGCGATGAATAAATTGACTCAAGATTCATAGAATACATGCATTAGTACACTCATTTGAATAAAACAATCGGAAAGTTTGTATGGCACAAATATGAATGTTAGTTTGCCTGAAATGAATAATATATCTGTAATGATATTGTTATGAGGACAATGAATGTTAACTTACATATGTGTATATATATGAGAGTCGACTTAGAGGCCTTACGATCTCACCCCCTTACCAATGAGGTGTCTTATGGTGAAATTTCACAAGAATTATGCTGAATGAGTTCCCCAGTGAGAAAACAAAGAGTTTAGTGGTAGAATAAATCTAAAGGTGATCATAAATGGAGAATGGGTTGTTAAGTAAAGATAGTATTAAAGAGATAACAGGCTTTTTGAAGAATTATTCGAAATATGCCATGTCATAGTTAAGGAAGAAGTTAATCTCGATTAACTGATCCGGTCAGGTGTGGTATTAAAGGGATGTATTACTCGGAATCTCTTCTGAATTAATTTTCAGTAGTGAATGGAATAATGCGAAATAAGTGATGACATAAATAGTTGAGAGAATAATGTTTAAAGGGTAAAACATCTACATATGATAGTTCAGTTGAACAGATTATGATAATCTTTTCTGGCGTACTCTATATGTTCATTTTGTACTTAGAGGTATTCACGTGGCTATCTATTTTCTGATAAAAAAATTATTATCACATGAGGAAGTTGTCTAATCATGATGATAGTCGAAAACATTGTCCGTTTGATTGGTTTATAATCTGCATCGTTCTATTTCTCTCTGGTTTCTATTTCATTATGTCTGTAGAAAGTTGATGAGGAAATGTGTACGATGCTATGATTCTGTTTCCTCTGATTAATACTGTTTTAGTATAAATATATGAACAGTATGTTGTTTTTGTTGTATTTAATTACAGTGGGCCTGAATGGTGTCTTCTCCTGGATTTCTTGTCTCTGAGGGATCATAGATATCTTTATTCTCTCATTTGGGTTGTGTTCTTGGAAATTCTGTATTTATTCACATCTTGAATGTAAATGTTTCAGTCTTCTTGTTATTCTTATTGTTAACATGTGTCGATCATGGTTCAATTTGTACGGGATATTCATGGAACATAACTAAAAATGTCTAATATGGTTATATCTGTAACACCCCTTACCCGAGTCCGAGACCGGGACAGGGTACGAGGCATTACCAGACTTAAACGTACACAACTATATAAAACTGGGCCATAAAAAAATTTCGTTCAAATTAAAAACATTCATTCATATTCATAATGTCCCTTATACGGGCTTACGGGGCCCAAAACATACATCGGGGGTGGTTAGGACTAAATTGAGAACTTACGAACTTTTTACAACACTTAGAAAATTTTTTAGTTTTGGAGAGTCACACGCCCGTGTGGGTCAGACACGCCCGTGTCCTCAGCCCGTGTAACTTTCTGTTTATGACGTCAGTAATATTGTAAGGTCACACGGCTAAAAAACACGCCCGTGTGTTAGGCCGTGTCTTCCACACGGCTGAGACACACTGCTGTGTCTCTGTTTGTATGGCCAACACTTAGGCTATTTTCCAAGCCTTGGTCAACCTTAATCCCTCACACACTTATACAACATCCATGGCATAGAACATGGTATCCAATTAAAAATTAAACATCCTCAATTAAGTTACAAACATAACATTTGCATGTCATCATACTTGTGTTTCTTATACTCATTTGGCCTTGTCTATTATAATACCACTTATACTTTGTAACACCCTTCACCCTTATCCGATGCCGGGATAGGGTTCAAGGCATTACCGGGGTTTCACATTCACAAACATATTAAATCAGGTCACCGAGTTTCACTCAAATTTAAAACTTTTCAACATGTACATCTCGTCCCTTAAATAGGCCTTCGAGGCCTAAAACATACCTAGGGGCAGTTCGGGACAAAACTGGGGACATTCGGGAAACTTTGGGTACCTTGGAAAATTTCCTTTACTTTGAAGTGTCACACGCCTATATAGGTGGGGCTGTGTGATCACACACGCCCATGTGGCTTGAGATACGCCCATGCCTTCAGCCCGTGTGCAACACTGACTTTAACCTTATCATACAATTAGGGGCACACGGCCAAGACACATGCCCGTGTGGCCTGCCCGTGTACAACACTGACTTAAACTCTTAGGTGCAAGGGACGCATGACCATACCACACACCCATGGGAGTGGCCCGTGTGTCACACATGGCCTAGACACACGCTCGTGTGCCCAACCGTGTGGACCCTAATAGGCTATTTTCCAAGCCTTTGGTCACCCTTTTCAACACTTATGCTTAATTATTATCAAATGCAAAGCAAAACATGATTATATTCTTATAAATGTTCTTGGCAAAACTTATTGCATAGAAACCTCATATCATTGGTTTCACAAAGGCCAGGTTATTTCCCATCTTATATTTATGGGTTTCCATGTCACTTTAACATGTTAAAGATTGGCTCGTTCTTGTGACTCATTGCCAATTGGAAACAAACCATCATATATGAATATAAACATGCATGGAAATTTTGTAGGTCATAGCCTACTTCAAAATAAGCAAATTCCTATGGCCATATACAAAAAAAGATAGATACATCTTTACATACCTTTATTTGGCAAATCAATTGACACATATAACAAAATACTTAAGAGTCCTATACATGCCATTGAACAAAATAGAAAGGTCTTTATACCAAAGCTGGTCTAGTTGATAGTGTGCTGACTCTCCAACCGTCTTCCAATCCTACAAGTCCTTGAGCTCTATAAAATAGGGGAAAGGACAGGGGTAAGCATTTACATGCTTAGTAAGCTCAAATAACTAGAAAGTAAACTTACCAAGTATTTAGCATACATCCATAATAGATAATGAAGCCAACAAGTATGAAATGGTTCCCTATCACATGCACTCAATCAATGAGTTAGTCACATAACAAAGCACCATGTAATTTATCCTAGATGAACTCATCATCCATCGTTTCATTGATATACATCCTTTTCATTTTAATCTTGTTGAATTTCTAGGAAATCTCAATGGAATATCCATTAAGCATCAATTCATAAGGATAATCATTTCAAGTGTGCACTCCCGTAAACCTTACATTTTATGGCGGGATTACCAGTCCAGGCTAAATCCCCCATTTACAAAACTCATAAGGTGATGTCGGGATTGCCAATCCAGGCTAAATCCCCTTATAACAACAAACATCTTTATTTAGCTTGAATCTGAATTACCAGTCCAGGCTAAATTCAGACCCTAATTAGATTACCTGTCCGGGCTAAATCCATAATGCACATGTATTCTTTGGGAGGCTCGATCATCCAAAGGAACTCCTGTCCGGGCTGGATCCTTTTTATAATTGAGACCAATGGATTACCCGTCCGGGCTAAATCTTTTCTGCAACACATGTAGGATCTCAATTCGCTTGTAAATCATGGTTTAGCCATCGAATTCCCTTTTTAAACCTCAACCGAGACATTTTTCAACATATCATTATCAAAGATGCATTTCATGAAATTTTTATGTCATCAATAAATGCAAACATCATTCATTCACAAATCATATAATTAGGCATATTAGGATTTTACTTTAAGTTATTCGAACTTACTTGGTATTCGTTTCGGTGTCGTGTTTTGATTTTTCCGAAACCTTTCGTTTTCCTCGATTGACTTCTGGAATTTGTTCCTCGGGGTCTATAACAACAGAATTAAATCATTAATACTCTACATTATACTTTTCAAGTTTAAATTCCACCTTGGTCTAAATGACCGTTGTGCCCCTAACCTTTCACGCTTTACGATTTAGTCCCTAGGCTCATATAACGAAACACAGGAAATTTCTATCTTACCCAAGCCTAGCCGAACATTTTTTTCCTCTTATGGCAGCCCAAATTTTCTATTATTTTCACATTTCTACCACACATTTAACAACTTTTGCAAAAAGGTCCCTTTAGGGGTTTTTCATGAAAATCACCTAGGAAAATATGTTTAACACACATCCAACTTTCATATTCATCCATAAAGCATCAAAATACAAGTAACTCATGCATGGATAAATTTTTAAACATAAACCCTAGCATGAAATATGGGTAGAAATGGAGAGAGCAAGCTACCGGGATCTCAAAAATGCAAAGAACATTAAAAAGGGGCTTGGGAGTACTTACTATTGAGCTTGAAAAGCTTGAAAACCCTAGATATGGAGGGCTTGATAATTTTGGCTGGTACAAGGGGGAAGATGACTGATTTTTGGTTCATTTTTCCCATTTTATTTCATTAAAATGCCAAATGACCAAAATGCCCTCAAGCCCTTTCTTGAAAATTTCATCCATGCAAGCCCATTTTTGTCCAAAAACTTAGAAATTGGGGAAATTTCTCTCCAATGCCTTATAATTTATAATCTAAAGCAATTTCATACAAATTTCTTCTAGAATCCAAGTTTTACAATTTATTCAATTTAGTCCCTAATTTCCAATTGGACACCTTACTCAAAGAACTTCTTCATGAAATTTTAACACATGCATATTCTCATACTCTAAACCTCATAATAATCATAAAATAAATATTTGATGTCAGATTTGTGGTCCCGAAACTACTATTCCGACTAGGCCCTATTTTGGGATGTTACATACTTTTATACCACGATTATCATCATACTAATTAACTTCAACTTAATTATAGCAAACAAGTATAACCATATCACACAAGATCTTGGTACATATAAGCACATGATCACCTTTCAAGGTGTTAGCACATTGCACATGGATAAATAGGTTTACAAACACATAACCAATATAAGCCACATCTCATGGCTATATACACTTGAATCCTTATAAGCCAATACCTTTGGCCAAACCATTAAACACATAACACAAAGGAATAAGTCTCTATACATGTCACTCACTTGAAAACACTTAAGGTTTATTGATACAGCAAAATTGATAATTTGATAGTGTGATGCTGCCTCCGACGATCTCCAACCCCGAGCTAACCTAACAACACCAAAGAAATGAAAAGGAGGGGGTAAGTTATATAGCTTAGTAAGTCCGTATGAAAATAATAAGCAATTTATTAACATGATTCTACCAATTCTCACATCATGATCTCAAGGTAAAACAATCATAATTGCACTCAATTCTACTATTTATTCATATTCTAGCCAAGCTGTCTACGCGAGTCATAGTCACTAAATTATTAATAACTTGGGCTACAGAATTCTAAATTAAGATCCGTTAAAAGAATTTGAAACTAGACTCATATATCTTTCTACAATAATAACATTTTCAGAATTTATGGATTAGCAAATAAGTACATTTTATTCTACAATATTACCCCTGTTTTGCTGTTTGACAACCTCAACCTTTCTTTACTAAAAATTAATTATTTCATAGTACGAGATTCAAATAATGTTCCCGTCTATTTTTCTTGAAAATGTACTCATTAATTATTTAGTCATATGAATTATAACCCATAATTGTTTTCATAAAATTTTTAATGGTTTTCCAAAGTCAGAACAGGGGACTCCGAAATCATTCTGACCTAGTCTCACGAAAATTAAAATATCTCAAAATATGAAATTCTTTTGCTTACATCGTTTCTTATATGTGAAACTAGACTTGATAAGATTTAATTTAATATTTTATTTAACCTCTAAATCAATTTCCACAATTTTTGGTGGATTTTCAAAGTTGGACTACTGTTGCTGACCAAAACTGTTTTAGTGTAAAATAATGATAACTAAGTTTATAACACCTTTACAAATCATTTCAACCATCATGGTAAAAATACCTATTTATACATCATAAGCGTAGACCCATAATCACAAGGTCATATCCCATAATCATTCTCATGGGCATGACTTATTTGCATCCTTACCAAAGGGGCATCATAAACCGACATCATTTCTCGTGAGTTTTGCCCTACCTATACCACTTTGTAACATAATCATACATTATCACAACTTTGACATAATCTTTGAATTACCCGTTGAACCACTTGGAATACTAAAGGATACTCGGAATCATCATACATATAATAGGATGCCAAAGCCATGTCCTAGACGTGGTCTTACATGGGACCACACATCGATGCCAATAGCCAGCTATGGTCTTACACGAAGTCTCATAACGGTGCCGATGCCGTGTCCTAAACATGGTTTATACGGGACCTCATATCGATGTTAATTTCATATCCCAGATATGGTCTTACATGAGATCTCATACTGATGCCGATGCCATATCCCAGATATGGTCTTGCACGGGATCTCATTTCAATGCTGATGTTATATCCCTGATATGGTCTTAAACGGGATCTCATTTCGATACCGATGCCATATCCCAGATTTGGTCTTATACGGGATCTCAATACTCACATGTCGTGATATCTGTATCTTAGCTATTCCTAAGGTTCAACCTGGATTTCTGAGACACCAACTTTTATCGAGTCGTCATTGAGACATCATGAATCAATTTCATAAAAACATATACATATACATATACATATACATATACATATACATATACATATACATATACATATACATATACATATACATATACATATACATATACATATACATATACATTTCATGCAATATTTAAGCATTAAACATATAATAATAACATGTTGTAATATTTTCATACAAACTTACCTCGATACTAAAAATGGCGAATAGAGACCTAACCGTCAAATACTCGTTTTTCCCTCGTTCTAGGTCTGAATATCATTTTCCTTGATCTATAATATCACATTTAGCTTATTTATTAGTCACATTATTCAATTTGATCCAAAAATCACATTATGGTAAAAATATGTTTTTGCCCCTAAAGTTCCACATATTTATACTTTTGCCCCTAGGCTTGTAAAATGATTTTCATTCAATTTCTTTGCACTTTCAGCCTAGCCGAATCATTTTCATAACTATATCAGCCCACAATTTCCACTAACTCACACTTTTATGACAAATTTTATAACTTTCACAAATTAGTCCTTTTTAGCGTTTTCACCGAAAACTACTTAGTAAAAGTCATTTAACATACAACAAACATTCATATTCCTCCCTTAAACATAAAAATATACACATGTAGCACATGGGTAAATTTTTAAACATCAACCTTAGCTCAAATAAATGGTAGAAATAGATAGATCTTGTTACAAGAATTGTAAAAACGTAAAATTTATTAAAAACGAGGCTAGAACAGACTTACAATCGAGCTTGGAATATTGAAAAACCTAGCCATGGTTTCTCCATGCAAGTTTCGGCCATAGGTTGAAGATGGAAAAAAAATTGACTTTTAGTTTTGTTTTTAATTCATTTTAATTATTAAATGACCAAAATGCCCCTAACTTAAAAATATTCTATTTCACCTATTTCATGTCCATTTTTGTCCAAAAAATTAACCAATGGTAAAATTTCATAACAATTGGACACCTCTAGCATGTAGAACTCAACTTTTTTACCTTTTACGATTTAGTCCTTTTGACTAAATTGAGTGCCCAAACGTCAAAATTTTCAAATGAAATTTTTACAAAATCATTTTGTGAAATCATAGACCATAGAAATATAATAAAAATAAATTTTATTACGTTAGATTTGTGTTCTCGAAATCAATGTTCTGACGGCCCAAAATTGGACTGTTACAATATCTTTACAATATCTTTAGTCTGATCATGGGAACACAGTGGTTCTGATATGAGGTTTTCTTGTTTTCATGAAAAGGGTTGAAAACAGTCAAAGTATAGACTGTGATAGTCGAGTCCAGATTGTATATTGGATTACATTCTACCTGTTATCTTGATTTCTATTGGGTTAGAAAGAGGCCTTATGATTTGCTTGAGTGAAAGCGGTTTATAAAAGAAATTTGACCTATGTTGTGAAAGAATTATAAGAGATTGTATACTTGAAATTTCCTATCATCAGTATGAAGGGAATCACTTGAATTATTAATGATCGATGAATGAGGTCGATTAGATTATTCAATCTGCGTGAGTTGTTTGTTTGAGAGATTAAATGGGATATTCATGTTTGAGTTTATTCTCAGGTCTGGAAATAAAATTTTAGTTTCTCTATATGGATAAAAGACGAATGTTCAGAATGAAGAAGGTATATTCTAGAAAACATTGATATGAAATAAAGTTGTTCTAATTGATAAAGTTATCGCCTTGTGAAAGTTGCATAATTTGTTACATGTTAGGAAGTTTTGAACAGTCGAGGACATTGTTAATCTAAGCATTAGATTTGGTTTAGTCTGCATTGGGCAAGAAATTCTTGATTTTAAATGATGTGCCATTAAGCGGAATATGATGTGTTTTAAGACTATAAGGCAATGAGATAGCTTAAAGTATCCAATGTTATGGAAAGATCTGAATCTGAGATAGCATAGATGATTTGAACGATTGAAATATGACGAGTTAGTTATCGTTTGATCTTTGAGAACAACAAAAATGTAATTACTAGTATTGGGGTTGAAAATCCTCGATTTCATTGAGAATGATGGTCATACGGTTAATTTTGTCTATTGACGATTCGGTCTTAGATGAGTACAAGGCTGAAATTAGTTTTATTATAAGTTTGTGCAGTTAAGAAATGTTATGTGATCTGTTGTCATATGTTTAGCGAAATTGCAAATCGTTACGGTAGGTACAAAATTCTCACTTGACAGGTAAATGGAATTATGTGTCTCTGATGTTGTCAGATTTCTTTGAATGTTAGTCTTCATTAATCGGATTGAGATTCGAGGTTTATATTGTGACCTCTTGGGAAAGCTAAAGAAAGCTTTGAAAATTTACAGGCAATTAAGAGATCGAATTCACAAACTATCGGGTCGTATGAAATTATAGAGAGTATAAGATTGAATTTGAAAGGATTCAAGTATGTTATATGTATGTGTGATATGAAGGTATGGATTAGATTCTTCGTGTATATGAGTTTTCTGACATAAGTCATGTAACACCCCAATCCCGTATCCGTCGCTAGAATAGGTAAAGGGGCATTATCGGACTTGAAACTCATATCAGAATAGTAAGTTTTTTTTTTTGAAATAAGGAGCATTCCTTTGGGTAAATACTAAAGACAGTCAGGGATACAATTTAAACTTCTATAAGTACACATTCAAAAGATGCCATTTTCGCATGGCTTATATACATTAACCAAAATATCCTCCCACTACTAGTCTATTTTATACATGCCATAAGATAATCCAAAACATAGCAGTACCAAACAGTGGATAGTGATAGTGTGACTAGTTGCTGACGATCCCCGAGCCTGTAGCTTCGAAATGAGATCTATAAAACAGAGGAAACAAAGTAAACGGAGTAAGCATTACAATGCTTAGTAAGTTTTAAGCAGTGTCAACAGATAACAATCAAATTATAACATAGTTGTTCGTATTTTTATTTCACTCTTCCTTCGGGCATACCATCCCTTTTTCCGAATATGCACATCTCATCATATACAATAGGCAGATAAACTTTCACATAAAAGTGAGCTCATGTGACGTAGATATATTGTATAATTTCACATAACCTCTCACACTGATCCGATGTCACATAAACATAGGAATAGTCTCATAGATTGCTCACGTATGCATCACATGACTACCTTATGATTTAGTTCAAATCAAGCTCACATAAACTTGGAGTACATACCTGTTTAACCTTTCGCATTGAATATATTTATAAGCAATTCTTATTACGAAGTCTTATAGCTTTAACCTCTACTCGGATTATCGGCGAAACCTTTAGCTCAGATGAAATCTCCACACGAAGTTATCGGGTCTTACCCAGACAAAATCTCCACACGTAGTCATCGGGTCTTACCCGGACAAAATCTCCACACGAAGTTATCGGGTCTTAACCCAGACATAGTCACCACATATGGTAATCTGGTCTTTAATCCCAGGTTTACATCATAGAGTTTCATGCATATTTATTCACATGTTACAACATTCACATCGACTATCATATTTGTAATTCATTTACCTTATCAAATATCTAATAAAACACACCCTCCACCGTTTGTCATTTGGCCACAATATATATATACACATCTCATACATATCTCACATTAGCCATTTGGCTTTACCACATATCCATCTCATACACGTTTCGCATTAGCCATTCGGCTTTACCTCATATCTATCTCATACACATTTTGCATTAGCCATTCGGCCTTACCACATATATACATGTTCACATTCATCACATTGGCCATTCGGCCTTATCACACATACGCATGTTCACATTCATCACATTGGCCATTCGGCCTTATCACGCATATATATACAGGTTCACATTCATCACATTTGCCATTCGGCCTTATCTCATATACACACATTCACATTCATCACATAAAATCCTAAATCAAAATATAAATTTTCATGTATTCACATCACAATTATCCAAATATACTTCACATACCACATATACTTTCATGTATACACTTTGTCTTGGCTGAATCTACATCTATCATTTTCCGATGAGTAATTCAATTTCAAGCCATACTATCATTTCATATTCGAATACTTATAAACTTACAATTTCACAAATTTTAATATCAAAGATCCATCTAACACTCATATATCATTTTATAACATCACAATTTAGAATTCACGTATGAGTTTAATCAATAGCTTATGAGCAACTAAAACAAGTTTTATCCATGTTTACAACATGACCACAATTTCTCTACAAGCTGTTTTCCTGAGCAACAGGCGTTAAATTATTTATAACTAGGGCTACGATATTCCAAATTATGTGCCGTTAATTTTCCCTGAAAATAGACTCGTATATCCTCTATCCACAAAAATTTTAGAATTTTTGGTTTGGCCAATCAATACCAGATTTTTCTTAAAGTTTCCCCTATTTTACTGCTTGACTACTTTGACTACTCTTCACTAAGAATTTAATTTCTCATTGTACAGAATTCAAAATATGTTTTCGTTTATTTTGTTTGAAACTAGACTCATTAAGGAGTCTAAGCATAAAATTTTATCTTATAATCATTTTTGTACGATTTATAATGATTTTCCAAATACTGAACAAAGGATTTCGGAGCCATTCTGACTCTGTCTCACCCAACTTTGAAAATCTCATTATCGGCAACCCCTTTACTTACACGATTTCTTTTATACGAAACTAGACGCGTCAAGATTTAATTACATAATTTATCCAGCTTTTAACTCAACTCCCACAATTTATGGTAATTTTTCCAAAACACGCTACTGCTGCCGTCCTTAGCAGATTTATACAATTTACTCCGTAAAGTTCTCATTCACATATTTAAAACATAATATCATATATGCCGTCATTTAGAAAGGTCATTGACCTTAACGTATATACATAATTCATATTCATCCCGTTTTAAAACTTAAACTTACAAAGGAATCAAACTCAATTACTTAAGAACTTACCTCGGAAGTTGTCGAACGATTACAGATCGACTATTCGGTTAGGTAGCTTTCTCTCTTATCCGAATTAGACTCCCTCAGCTCTTGAGCTTGAATAAACAAATTTAATCTATTACAAACCAATTATACAAACTCATGGCCGAATACAACAAGAGGACTAACTAGATTCTACTAGCCACTCATTGCTCTATTATTAACCTTACTTAATTTTAAACACATTCGGCAACTACCTCAACCTCATTTAATACAATTAACACCGAATTTCTCATGTAAAAAGTACCATTGCCGAATATCATTTAGTTTACCTTAATCCATCTCATGATCGAATGCCTTTAAGCTTAATATCATGGTATCGTAACTCAACATTTATCAATATGTCATTAACAAAATATGCTCATATCAAATTTACTCCCAATTACATCTCAAAATTCAACAAGCTTATAACTAATTAATAATTAAATTCCATTTCAAAGTATCAAAACATTATCAAATGTATACTCATCCTAAATGACAGAATGCACATTAACTAAGCGCTTAACAATTTTCTTTAGCCATCGAACTCATTCGGCAATGATAAGGATAAATTTAACAAACCTTAAATTTAACTTATAATTGTACATATCTCATTTCAAAACACCCACACCAATTTATTATCCAATCAACCATATCCGAAAACCTATCATACAATTAAAACCCTTGTTCAAATTATTACTCACTATAATACCATGGCCGAATCCCTCAATTAGCTAACATAGCCTCTTGTTTTCAATCTAAACACGTATATACAACCTAAATCCCTCTTTTAACACATAATTCACTATCTTGGAACTCATTTCTTAACTAATTTAACTTAGTCCAATAGTCGAATGCTATTTGAGCATTAAGCTCATGTTCTTTTCATTATTAAGCAAGTATTATAACTCAACTATCTTCATTAGCCGACTACTCAAGCTCATTTGAGCCACATATAGTAATTTAGTTTTTTTATACTCAATTAGAAACATTTCTCCTCACAAATTATCAAAACATACACAATGTAACCCATTGAGCTCATGATCGAATGCTTCATGCATCCCAAACACAAAATCACATACATGGGTCATTTTAGGAGCTTTAAAACCAATTTAAATTTCTCAAAATCCAAAGAAAAACATATGAAATCATACCTTAATTCTCAATACAAGATGGCCGAATGCCTTAGGTGTTCTTCCTTCCATTTTTCTTTTTCCTTTCCTTATGGTTTCGGCAAGATGAAAAAAAGATGATGGGACTTTGTTTTTTTTATCACCACCACTACTATAAATTTATTATTATACATAATTCCCACCAATTAAAAATGGAGACAAGAGAACACATTGTTACATGCATATGTTGGCCGGCCATTTACATTCAAAAATGGTCTAATTGACATGCAAAACCACTCTTTTCAATGCATGTACTATTAGACCATTGTAAGATTAACCTCTCACTTTCCAACAATGTTTCATATAAGTCCATTTTAATAAATTCACATAAAAATGATCAAATTAATGCATGAAACTTTCACACATGCATTTACTCACATCATAAACACAGAATATAGCTTTTAATTATTTATAAGACTCGGTTTCGTGGTCCCGAAACCACTTTCCAACTAGGTTCAATTTAGGGCTGTCACAAGTCAAGATTCAGTTGATGTGTTGTATAACGAAGAACTGCTAATGACCTTGGAATGAAGTATTCTAGTGTTGAGAACTAAAAATTCAGTATTAGTAAAGGTTCTCTAACGATGTTATGAATAAAGGAGCTTATGCAAAACTCAAACCTCATTTTCGGTAAGATTTTCAGGGACAAAAATCCCTAAAGGGGAGAAGAGTTGTAATAGTTTGATTTTGGACCTAAGTAGAACAGTGGTTTCGAGACCACAAATTCGATGTAAGAAAATTTATTTTTATTATATTTTTATGGTCTACAATTTCATAGAATGATTTCTTAAAAATTTCGTTTGAAAATTTTGATGTTTGGGCACTCAATTTAGTCAAAAGGACTAAATCGTAGAAAGTGCAAAAGTTGAGTTCTAAATGCTAGAGGTGTCCAATTGTTATGAAATTTTAAATTGGAGGTCCTTATATGGTAATTAGACCATTGGTTAATTTTTTGGACAAAAATGGACATGAAATAGGTGAAATAGAATATTTTTAAGTTATTAAAATGAATTAAAAACAAAATTAAAAGCCAAGTTTTGTCCATCTTCAAGCTATGGCCGAAATTTGTATGGAAAAACAATGGCTAGGGTTTTTCAAGCTTCCAAGCTCGGTTGTAAGTCTGTTCTATCCCCGTTTTTAATGATTTTTACGTTTTTACAACCCCCTTAACAAGATCTATCTATTTCTACCATTTATTTGAGCTAGGGTTGATGTTTAAAAATTTACCCATGTGCTACATGTGTCTATTTGATGTTTAAGGGAGAAATATGAATGTTTGTTGTGTCTTAAACGACTTTTACTAAGTAGTTTTCGGTGAAAACGCTAAAAAGGATTAATTTGTAAAAGTTATAAAATTTGTCATAAAAGTGTGATTTGGTGGAAATTTTTGGCTGCTATAGTTATGAAAATGATTCGACTAGGCTTAAAATGAAAAGAAATTGAATAAAAATCATTTTATGAGCCTAGGGGAAATAGTGTAAATATGATAAAGTTTAGGGGCAAAAATGTAGTTTTGGCATAATATGATTTTTGGGTCACATTGAATAAATATTTGACAGTTAGGTCTTTTTTAGCATTTTTGGTATCGAGGTAAGGTTGTATAAAATAATACAACATGTTATTTTTATTAAATGTTTAATCCTTAAATAAACATGAAAATGTGTTGATTTGAATGTTATGTTACATTGATTATGTATGTAATTTATATGAACATGGCAATGAATGAAATGATATATGTTGGAAATGTAACACCCCACACCCGTGCCCTACGTCGGGACAGAATATGAGGCATTACTAAACTTAAACACATGCATTCAAACGTTTCCGAGTCACCAAGACTTGATTAAATTTAAAACTTTTTCTAACTTTTTTTAAACTCCTTAATTTGGGCCTACGAGGCCTCAAACTTTCATTGGAAACCATTCGGAACCAACTCGGGTCTTTAAACCAACTTAATAAAAATGACTCTTGAAACGAGACACATGCCCGTGTGGTCATTATAACATGGTCGTGCAAATGGCCCGTATGACCCACATGGCCTAAGCATCTAGGGACACGCCCGTTTCTCATGCCCGTGTAAATTAAATTCTAAATTCGAACCTACAGGGGTTTTCACACGGCCTGACACATGCTCGTGTCTATGGCCCGCGTCCCTCACAAGGCCATAACACGCCCGTGTCCTAGCCCGTGTCTAAAAACCTGGACATTCTATTTCTAACGTCAACATCCAACTTAGGGCACACGGCTGTGGCCAGAGCCCGTGTCTTCCACACGGCTGAGACACACGGCCATGTCTCTGCCCGTGTGTTTACTACCATGCATACTGACTTGCAAATTTTACGTGTAGGGGACACACGGCCGAATAACAAGCCCATGGGGCTGACCGTCTGTCACACACGGCCTAGACACACGCCCGTGTGTCTACCCATGTGGACAATATAAGGCTATCTACCAAGCCCTTGCCACCCTGAAACACAATCTAACATCAACCAACATATCAAAGGTTAACTTAATATGATTTCTCAACCAAACAACCATAGTTAAGACCTATATACATTACATATATTCAACCATGCCAACAATTTCACATTCATGAAAGACTAGCTTGTATTCACATAATAACTTTCAATATTAGCCATTTTCCATGGCTTTATACAAAATGAAACAAATATTAGATTAAGCCAATACATTTGGCCAATTAAAAATGGAACAAAACTCAAAAGTCAAGGTCCTATACATGCCATAATTAAAATAAAAGATCTAACTATACCAAGTGCTTCAAATAATAGTGTGATCGATGCTTCCGACGTCCGATGATCCTCGAGCTAATTAGGTGGCACTGTAAGAAAATGGAAAAGGAGAGGAAGTAAGTATAAAGCTTAGTAAGTTGCATGCAAATAAATATAACAGCAACTTTACCATTCATCATCATTCTCATAGTAAAAAAGTGAGCATAAGTACAACTTAATCATCACTATCCAATACAATTCAGATAGCATATATTAAACTCACATCTCATATTTTTCAAATAGGTATGTGTACCACTCACAACATGGTTATACTTTTCTTGTTTAACTTAAACTGTAACTCTCACTGTTGAACCATTTAGAATGCTATTGGATATTCACTAAGCCTTAAACATAGGGTATAATGCCAATGCCATGTCCCAGACATAGTCCTACACTGACTATCGAAATCGAGGCCGACACCATGTCCCAGACATGGTCTTATACTAGCTTTCACATATCTGTGCCGATGCCATGTCCCAAACATGGTATTATACTGACACCTCTATACGCGCCGATGCCATGTCCCAAACATGGTCTTACATTGACACCTCTATACGTGCCGATGCATGTCCCAAACATGTCTTACACTAGCTCTCATCTCAATGCCGATGCCATGTCCCAGACATGGTCTTACACTGGCTTTCATAATGTGGCCGATGCATGTCCCAGACATGTCTTACACTAGCACACATATAACCCGAATGTCATGGCATGATTATCCAATTTATTTCCTAAGGTTCAAACGGGAGTTCTACTATCTCAATATTCATCATACATAATCATTTCCATAAATAAGAAATTTAGGCTATATCAATTCAAGCATACATAATAACAATGTAGTTGTATTATTTACATACTCGAATTACAAAATGTAGATGACTAGTTCGGCTTAGTCCACTTGCTTTACTTTTCCCCAATCTAGGCCCAGATTTTGTAATTCTTGATCTATCATGATAAATATTCACAAATTTAATCATTTTATTAATCTAGGTACTCAACAATTTAAAATTTGGATAAAATGACCATTTTGCCCTTAGACTTTTGCAAAATAACCATTTTACCCCTAGGTCTGAAAATCGATTTTTATTGAATCTCTTCATATTGTAAGCCTAGCCGAATCCTTTTTACTCTTATAGAAACCCAAAATTTCCATTATTTCTCACATTTATCATCTAATTTTTAACTTATACAAAATGGTCCCTAGTTAGGGTTTCCATGAAAACTACTTCACAAAAGTTGTTTATTACACACCCATGACTCATATTCTTCCATAAAATTTTAGTTAACGACACATATGCTTTTATCCTAGACTCTCAACCATTTTGCAAAATAGTCCCCTTATTAGAAAGCTCATGTTACAAGGGGTCCAAAAATACAAAAATCATCAAGAATAACCTTCTAAATGACTTACTTGCAAGAAATATTAATGGCTGATATTTTGAACTCTCTAAAACCCCTTTTTGATGCTAAAAATCGATGAAGAAAAAATAAAAAGATGAAGGCTTCTTGTTTTGTTTTAATATTATTACTAGTCAAAATAGGTCACCAAAACCTCACCTAATTTTGAATTCCTTGTCTCATGGCTTTCCAATCACTATTCAAGGGTCTATTTTCCCTTTAAAGACCCCTAATTTATGATGCATGGCAATTTAACACCCTTAGCTATCAAATTAAGACTTTTGCACTTTATGCGATTTAGTCCTTTTTCGCAATTAGGCTCCCAAACGCTAAAATTTCTTCACCAAATTTTTCATGCACTAATATAAACATGCTATAACTCCAAAATAATAATAAAATACATTCTCTTACTTTGGATTGATGGTCTCAAAACCATTGTTCTGACTAAACCCAAAATAGGGCTGTTACAGGATATTATTAAGAAGGATTATATTCCGCTTGAATATTGAATTCCGATGGGTGAGAGGTGATTTACCCATTGAAACTTCATGTGTTGCAGAATGGATTTAGCCTTGACGGGTAATTTGGAATGAGACTCTTGAGCATATGTTTCTATTAGGATTTAGCCTGGATTGGTAATCCAAAATAAACTCTATGGAGAATTCTTTGTCACAAAAGGATTTAGCCTAGACTGGTAATCTGGAAAAGCTCCTAGAGTATATGTTACAGACAAATTCTAGCCTAGACTGGTGTTTCTGCTATATGATATGTAGCTCAACAGTGTACCTTAATAGGTACTACAGGATATGAATTGACGGAAAATGAAATTGTACACTTCGAGTATACTACATGAAATGTCCATCAGAAATTCAATGATTCAGCGGATAACATGTTAAATGATATGAGAAATAAAAGATGAAACATGTACATGGCATGATGAGCTTATCTATGCCTATTGATATACATGTGACTAACTTGTTAATTGAGTGTAGGTTTTTAGTAAAAATTACCTTGATCGATGGAATGTATGGTTAAGTATGCCCATGAGAAATAGTGACTTTTATATTGAGCTCTATTGTGTAAATGAGTATGGGATCCATGAAATGGTGAGTTCATGGTTAGTTGGAAACAATTTTATGATAGTTATCATTGTATTGTACTAAAATAGTTTTGGACAGTAGTAGTAGTCTGAATTTCAAAATCCACCAAAAATTGTGGAAGTCGAATTAGAGGTTGAATAAAATATGAAATTAAATCTCATCGAGTCTAGTTTCAAAATAGTATAAGCAAAAGAATTTCATATTATGACATATTTGAACTTTTATGAGACAAGGTCAGAATGATTTTAGATTCCCCTACTCTGACTTTGGAAAATCATTAAAAATTGTATGAAAATAATTATGAACTAGAATTCATATGAACAAATCCTTAATGTGTATAATTTCAAGAGAAATAGACAGGAACATTATCCGAATCCCATACTATGAAATAATTAGTTTTAGTAAAGAAAGGTCGAAGTTGTCAAATAGCAGAATAGGGGTAACTTTGAAGAATAAAATGTATTTATTGGCTAATACATAAATTATGAAAATTTTATGCTAGAAATACATATGAGTCTAGTTTCAAATGCTTTTAACAGATCTTAATTTAGGATTCTGTAGCTCTAGTTATAAGTAATTTAGTGATTATGACTCGAGTAAACAACTTGACTTGAACATAAGTGAAAGTGCAATTATGATTGTATTACCTTGAGATCATGTTGTAAGAATTGATAGAAACATGTTGATAAATTGCTTATTGTTTTCATATGGACTTACTAAGCTATAAAAGCTTACCCCGTCCTTTCCATTTCTTTAGTGTTGTCAGGTTAGCTAGGGTTTGGATATCGTCAGAGGCAGCATCATATTATCAAATTATCAATTTGGGGTATTAATAAACCTTACGTGTTTTCAAGTGAGTGGAATGTATAGAGATTTGGTCTCTTGATATATGTGTTTCATGATTTGGCCAAATGTATTGGCTTATAATGATTCAATTGTATATAGCCATGAGATGTGGCTTATATTGATTATTGGGTTGTAACCCTATTATATGTGCATGCACAAGCTTAAAAGTTTCATGTGATGTGAGTATGTGACTTGATATGGTGTGCAATGTCTTAGACAAGCATTTTATTCTACGCATGTGAAATATGTTGGTATTTTATAAAGTTATGAGTTAGCCTTGAATATGAATGTTTGATGATTAAGTTGAAATCTTTTGGTATGATGGTAACCATGGTATAAAAGTATAAGTGATATCATAATAAACAAGGCCAAATGAGTGTGAATTGGTGCGTTTATCTTGGTATAAAATTAGTATGTAAAACACATGTATTATGACATGCAAATGCTATGTTTGTAGCCTAATTGAAGATGTTTAATCATTAAATGGATGCCATGTTATATGTCCTGATGTTGTATAAATGTGTGAGGGTTTATGGTTGACCAAGGCTTGGAAAATAGCTTAAGTGTTGGCCACACGGGCAAAGACACGGCCGTGTGTCTCAGTTGTGTGGGGGAAACGGCCTTAGCACATGGGCATGTAACTTGGCCGTGTGACCCTATTTCATTGCTGACATCATAAACAGAGAGTTACACGAGCTGAGGACACGGGCGTGACCCAAGCCACACAGGCGTGTGTGACCACACAGCCTAACCCGCACGGGCGTGTGACTCTCTAAACATAGAAAATTTCTTAAGTGTTGTAAAATTTCCAGAAGTTCTCGGTTTAGTCCCGAACCACCCCTGATGTATGTTTTGGGCCTCGTAGGCCCGTATAAAGAAAAATATGCATGTGTTTGAATGTTTTTGAATTGGCTAAAATTTTATGGCCCGATTTTACATGTATGTGTATGTTTAAGTCTGGTAATGTCTCGTATCCTGTCCCGGCGTCTGACACAGGTAAGGGTTGTTACAGCATATAACTCCCCTAGCAGTTGCATTCCCTGATTTCTTTTGAATTGCACCATTAGTATTAAGGAAAGTCCAACCTCCTATCAGTTGTTCCCCAATAGAGAACTCATAGCCTTCCATCGACTCATTTCTAAAGACTGAAGAAAATTGTTTGGCCCAACTAATCGATACTTTGATTAATTCACTTGAACTCTAAGTTTTCCCTTGAAAGATGAAGACGTTACAGTTCTTCCATAAGCGCCAAGCTAGTAGACCAAAAACGCACGCCCAACTAGCTCCCCCCATGAAGCTTCAAAGTGTCTTGCAAGTTAAGAGAGATCCATTCGTGCAAATTATTAGAAAAAAATTAACTGTTGATTACCTGGTACGACCTATTTCTGAACTTCCTTAGCTGTTGTGTAGTCCCTAATAATATGCAATATATTCACCTCAAAACCATGTCTGACTCGTTACACATTTGTGAGTAATCTCTACTTAAGAACGGTTTAGAAAAAGAACTGAACTCTTTGTGGTCCCGTGAGCTTCCACGTCTTCTTCCATATCTCGTCTCTAGAATTCCATGAGTCCTCATTTATCATCTTATAAGCACTTTTAATGGAGAATACTCCTATCGAAGTATGACGCCAAGAAAGTCTATCAAGTCCCTACGAAGGGTGTGAAGGGGGAATGCCTACAATGTGTCGAATAAGATCCCCTGGTAGCCAAACCCGCAAAAGGTTAAGGTTCCATGTACCCTCATTTGTAATCAACTCACTAAGCAAACAGTTAGAATGAATATTAACATTAGCAAGGATATAATTAATCAAAGGACCTATGTTTGTATCCAAGAATCCTTCCAACAACAGATTTTATTCCCATTACTAACTGACCAAATAAGGTTTTCTTGTAAAAGAGTCCAAACTTTTGAGAGTGACTTCTAAAGGAAAGAGCTCTTATCCTTCGTAATGCTATCTGGAATAGATACATTCAACCTATATTTTGATTTGAGAACACGAACCCATAAGGCTTCATCATCAGCCACCACTTTATATCCAAGCTTCAATAGAAAAAAATATTCTGATCACGTAATTATCTTAAGCCAAGACCTCCACACCACTTGGGTTGGCATATAGAATCCCAACCTACTAAGGACATCAAATAAACTTCCTTACCAGGCTTTCAATTTTGTCGCAGATTTTCTTAGGGATCATCATGGATTGCATGAAATGGCTAGGAATTGAAAATAGCACCGACTGCACTAAAATAGCTCGACCTGCAATAGATAACTACCTAGCATCCCAACTATGCAGCTTCATGTGGATTTTTTCAACCAAAAAATACATAGTACTATTTATAACCCTCTTATGGAAAATGGAAAATCCAATATAATGTCCAAGATTTTCTACCTTTTTGAATCCAAGCCAGTTATTGAGCATATTGGTCATAGACTCCTCAACTGCTTTAGAAAAGAACATATTGGTTTTCCTAGCATTGACCTTGTGTCTAAAGACATTGCAAAAAGTATCTAAAATTTCCTTTAACAATCTGCCTTGCTTCACATCCGCTTTTTTAAAAATAACTAGGTCATTAGTGAAAAAAAGATGAGAGAGGGTCAGTCATGAATAGGACAAGTGTACGGGGCTCCACTCTCCATTTAACAAAGCCGAATAAATAGAGTGACCTAGCCATTCCATGCAAAGCACAAATAAATAGGAAGAAAGTGGACATCCCTGTTGAATTCCCCTAAAAGGCTTGAATTTAGACGTCGGAAATCCATTTAGAAAATCTGCATGGTAGAATTAGAAATAGCAGATACATTTACATTTTTTAGATAATATGGGATACCTATCGCCTAAAGTGAAACATCGATGAAGTCTCATCTCACTCAGCCATAGGCTTTTTCTAAATCAATTTTGGTCGCCATCCACTTCATTTTATTATTACATTACATGGAATGAATAATTTCTTGTGCAATGACAATATTATTGACAATATTTTTGCCTACAATAAATTCTGTCTACTCTTGTGCAATAATTTATAAAGAACTGAATAGAGACTTATGGGCCAAAACTAAGTAAACTCCTCCGAAGAACCTTGGGAATAAGAACGATTTGTGTATTATTCAACTCGACATCAATAACACCTCCATTGAAGACCCTTTTAACCCATTCACAAATAGCTGCCCCAACAGTACCCCACTACTTCTGAAAGAAAAGAGCATGGAAGTCCTCACTGCCTAGAGCTTTGAGCGGTGCCATGTCAAATAGTGCAATCTTAGTTTCATCATCCGTGATCATTTTCCCAAAAAATCTATATCACAAGGATCAAGCTGGGGGAATCTACTTGAAGGCAAGTTCCTCATAGGCCTAAGATTCTCCCCATATAATTTTTAATAGAAATTCGTTGCCTCCGAGTTAATGGCCTTCGGGTTGAAAATCCATTCACTAAAGGAATTACGAATAGTGGTAATGTGATTATTATTCCTCCGTTGTAAGGTGTGGGCATGAAAAAACTTAGTGTTGTGATCTCCCAAGGTTAGCTGAGAACATTTTGCCTTTTGTTTCCAAAGGATTTCTTCATAATGCGACACATTCTCCAATTTTTGTCTGACCTCCATTGCTGATTGAACTAACCATTTAAGCCAGAAAAGTCCATACGTCGCTGAATATCCATTAATTGGTGTAACAACTTCCTCTTATGAGTGGTGATATGTCCATAAACTGATTTATTCCACTCCTTTAAGCATTAGGTAAATTTTACTAAAGCTTCTGGCATAGTCCCACTAAAATGCCATTTATCATTCACAAAATTCCCAAACTCAGGGTGTTCGACCCAACCCACCAAAAACCTAAATGGCCTTCCTCTGGGTAAAGAAATTTCTAGATTAAGGCTAAGAATAAAGAGGTCTATAGTCAGGTTTAATCTTGGGAAGATGGGTAATCAAGCTATTCAAAAAATATTTAATCCATGCCTCATTCCCCAGTGCACAATCCAATCTCTCGAAGAGCCTACCTTTGTGCCATGTAAAAGAGGGACCCTTAAACCCCAAATCATGTAACTTGGCCATATCTACAAAATCACCAAATTAGGAACATCTCCTACTAGGTGAAAGACCATCCATTTTCTTATTACTTAACAAGATTGTATTGAAATCATTGATAGCCATCCATGGAATTTTCCCTACAGGAATTGCTAAACTAAGATCATTCCATAGGTCCTTACGCTTTTAATAATTTGGGCTCTCATACACGAAAGAAACAAAAATTGGCATAAAGAGGAAACAGATCAAACCTCAGCAAGAATAAACTGAGGGTGATTGCAAACCACCTCAACCCTAACTGAATTCTTCCAACCAATCCAAACACCCCTAGAGTAGCCTCTTGCCTCTACGCGATGAAAGTAATAGAAATCCAATTGTGCAATAATTTTTTCTGCTTTGGTCCCACCTACTCTGGGTTCAAGCAAACTAATGATGCCCGGCTTGTATTCCATATTATATTCTCGAAAAGCACGAAGAAATCTGGCACTAGCACAACATTTATAGTTCCAAGAAAAAATTGAGAAATTCATGAAAAATAAAGAGAAAATTAGGGTCATACCATTACTGTCGAGAATCAGCAACACCGTCTAATTTGGAAGTTGCCTCTTCTTGCATTCCATTTCCTATTTCATTCACCATTTGGGATGAAATAAGATTCATCACTATCTCCATAGATTCAACTAGAGGTATACGAGAATTCCCAATAAATTTGAATTGGCTTCCAAGACCCCTTCAAGAATTATTTAATTTTTGACCTCCTCGACTAGAACCAACCTTGCTACTATTTTTTCTGTCTATATTCCCTGAGCTACCCACTCCCAAGGCCTCAGTGTTTTGTCTTATAGCATGTTAATGGGATTTTGGGTGCGAATTTTCCTCAAATATAACAACAGAGTGCATATCAAGATCTAAAATTCGACCGATTAGTTGAACTCCAACTCCCATAGGACTTTCGAAGGTTGGATTAAAGTGCACTTTAATTCCATCAAATTCCTTGGCCTGCATGGTTTGCTCCAGTCCCAACACATTTGCACCTGCAAAAGAAAAAGCAGAAAAAATTTCAGAATTGATAGAATTAAAATCAGTAATGGATTGAACCTAGGTGTGGTTATCTTAGGTTGGTGCATGAGGAAGTTGTCCAGTATTTTTAAACCCTGAATTCGCATCTTGAGAGGACCGTTTCCCCAAAGACAATTGGATTGGACCACTTCCTGGTTCAACATGTTGAATTGGCCCTTTCACGGTCCTGTTCACCCAATTAGCGTTATTTGCAGCCCCCATCATCCGTTTCCTTGAGCGCTAAAGCACTTTTAATAACCCAGGTTTGGGAAGTATTAAAACCTTGTAAATTGGGATCTACCACCACGTTTTTATTCCTTTGAAGAAAAATTCTTTTTTTATCCGATTTTGGAGTTGGCCTAAATTTTGGCCCAGTATTTAAACTAGTGACCAACCCATTATCAGCTTCCAATGACCTGTGTTTCTCTCCAAATTTTTCAATCATGGCCTGACCGACTAATTTTGGAGGTGTAGGCCCTTATGCTGTCAACCTATGAATATGAGAATTATCCCTACTGTTAACCTATTTTTATTCTTTAAAAATTTCCCATTTTGAAAATTAACCCTTGAAAAATCTGCTACCATATCCCCATTTTTAGTATTCTCTACTTGTACCAAAGATATGACATTAAATTGAGATCCTCCTCCATTTTTTTCCTAGAAATTTTGTAGTCATATTACCATTGGAGCTTTGATTTTGCCATAATTTTCTCTCGCCAAGCATCCATGGTCTGAGGGGATCCAATGTCTCCATTGACTTTTCCTTCTCTAGTATAACCATAGTAGGGCCCTCTTTATCCTCACCACGACCTTTCTCAGAATTGTCAGAAGGGTAGAGAGGTCACATACATGTCTATACTTGCCACATGAGAAACATTTTGTAGGTAAAAATTCATATTCGATTCTGTAACTTACAGTTCACCAGGATTTGAGAGATTAAGGGTTTGTCCAGGGGATGAAGACCGCTATTTAGTCGAACTATCCCCTCGATCCATTATCTGTTCTGAAGTCGAGCTTCGTAATTTTGCCCACTAAACCTCTTATTTCCTCTAGTATTTTATAAAAGACTCCTGGTAGACCAGGCAATCGGATCCAAGCCAAAACATTACTAGGAAATGATTGATCGGGATTAAATTCCAATGTCCATAGTTGGACCGTAAGGTATTTACCAAAAATCACCTGTGGTCCCTGAGTAAGAACCTTCTCGTAGTCCTCTCTGCCTTGAAATTTAACCAGGAAGTAGCAGTTTTCAACATCTATAAGATGAAATGAAATTAATGGTTTCCATAGGTTAAATATTATGTTCTGAAGGGTAGTATACGTCAAATTCTTTCCCAATAATTTCAAAACTACTATAGTTGTCATATCCTCAACCAAAAGTTACTTTATCCTCTTAGAAAAATTTATCGTTGGTATACTGTTCACCGTAGTCTTCATGATGTCTCACTTCTGGAAATCCAATTCTACTTCGTCTATAGAAACAAATGAATTTTTCCCTAACACTTTATCTTTCCAAGATGTTACTGGTGTAGGGTTTAGATCCACTACCATCTCACAGCTTGAATTCATATCCACTTCCTTGAATCACACACCTGTTTGGTGTTTCGATCCTCGTTTGAGATAAAATCACCACTATCGTCTGATGGAAAGTATAGGTTGCAAATTAATATGAGCACTATTCAAATTTAAAACTGATAATTTATCATCATAAAAATTTAATTATTCATAAGCATTATTCAAATTAAAAGTGATGATTTATCATCCGATGAATACATTTCTATGTGACATGTTTCTCCTAAGAAGTATGTCCAATATGAAAGGTTATGGCTCTTCAAATTGTATTCTTTAAGTGCATATAAATAGAGGCATTATGGTGCTTAGAAATATACAATTACAATCAATCTTACTTTCAAAAACTAAAGTAAGGGTTAAGGAATTCCTCGATTTTGCTAATCAAAGGATATTCAAAACTTCGTTGCATCTCAGGAGGATTTTTATCTTAACCCTCTAGCAACTTTGTGTGAGGGCAAATAGTTCTCTTTGGAAAGCCTCATTCGTACCCCAAAGTCTACTGTTTATTTCCATACAAGTCTCTGATTCTATCGTCTCCATTCAAATTTTCAACAATCAAAGAGAACTATTTTTAGAGATGGGGAAGGAATCTAACACCGCATTCAAAGTGATGAGCCAAGGGTTTGTGAAACTTGATCGGTTTGATGGTTCAAATTTCAATTGTTGGAAGGACAAGATATTGTTCCTTCTTACTGCCTTAAATGTGGCGTATATTCTGGATCCAAACCTATAAGCCATGGAGGATCCTGCCCCCAATGTAAATTTTGAGGAAATTGCAAAAGTGGCTAAACTCAAGAAGAAGTGCGAATAAGACAATTTCACATGTCGAGGACACATCCTCAACACCTTGTCTAATCGATTGTATGATCTTTACATGTCGGTGCAATCCTCGATGGAAATATGGAAAGCTCTTGAAGAGAAATACAACACCGAGTGACAAGGTACTGATAAATTTTTAATGATGAAGTATTTTGAATTGAAAATGCTCGATAGTATCTTGATCATAGATCAAGTCCATGAATTAAAAGTCCTTGTAAGCAGGCTTCGTGACTTGAAAGTTGTTATTCTGAAATTGTTACAAGTTGGGGCTATCATTTCAAAGTTGCCCTCATCTTGGAACAATTATCGGAAGAAACTTCTGCATATGGCAGAGGAATTTACTGTGGAGAAATACTTAGGCATTTGCGTATTGAAGAGGAAACTCGAAAGCGTGATGCAGATTATCTTCCCAAAAGTTCTAAAGTGAACCATGTGAGCGAGTCTAAGAACTCTCGAAATGATAAACGAAAGGCCACATCGAGACCAAGGACGTGCAAGACAAGAAGAAAAGAACTTAAAATTATTATAATTGGAATAAAAAATGACACTATATTAAGGATTGTAAACTTCTCAAAAAGAAGCAAGATGCCACAACTTCCAAAGCCAATATGGGGGAGGGCATGGACTTAGTGGTCATGGTTACAGAAGGAATAAAAAATTTAGAGATTGGTATGATTACTGAACTCAACATAGCCATGACTGATAAGTCTTGTAATTAGTGGCTTGACTCTAGAGCTACTGTCCATGTGTGTAATGACCGATAATAATTCAAAAGTTATGAACTGGTGGTAAACCGTGAAGTGCTTATGGGCAACTATTAATCGGTTAAGGTGTTCGGTCAAGGGACAATGGAACTCACGTTTGGGAAGAAATTGACTTTGACTAATGTGTTGTATGTTCCCGATGTGAGAAAGAATTTAGTGTCCCCAAGTATTCTATGTAACAAGGGGTTCAAGATTATCTTGGAATCCAATAAGTTTGTCTTACTTAAGGGTAATATATATGTAGGAAAAGGATATTGTAACGAGGGTATGTTCAAGTTGAGCATTGATATGAATAAAGTTAATTCTTCTGCTTATATTGTTGAATTGTATCCTTTGTGGAGTGCGGGTTTAGCACATTTTAATTTTAAATACTTTACAATATATGCAAAAGAATGGTTATATAAGTCTAAGTAATGATGAGTTTGAGGATAAATGTGAAATTTGTATTCAATCAAATATTACCAAGAAGTTGTTTCCTAATAAGTCTGAATTCACAAGTGTTAGATTTAATTCATTCAGATGTTTGTGAATTAAATGGAACACTAACAAGAGGTGGAAAATGATATTTTATCACTTTTATAGATGAGTTCTCTAGATTTACTTATGTGTATCTCATGAGAAGTAAATATGAGGCTTTTGATATGCTTAAACGTTTTAAAAATGAGGTTGAGAATTTGTTTAGTATGAAAATCAAAATGCTTCGTAGTGATAGAGGTGGTGAATATTTTTCAAATAAATTTAATATATTTTGTGAGGGACAAGGTGTGGTACATGAGTGTTCCGTGCCTTATACTCCTCAACAAAATGGTTTGTCAGAAAGAAAGATCGTACTTTAGTGGATATGGTTAACTTGATGTTGTTAAATGCTAAACTTCCATATAATCTATGGGGTGAAGCATTATTGACTACATGTTATATTCTTAACAGAATACCAACGAGAAAATTGAAAGTATCTCCATATAAGTTATGGAAGGGCCGGATGCCAAACTTAGATTATTTGAAAGTGTAGGGGTGTTTAGCTTACTATAGAGTTCCTGACCAACAGAGAACAAAGTTAGGTCCAAGAGCCTTCAAGGGTGCATTCATTTTATTCGCCCAACATTCTAAGGCTTAACACTCTAAGGCTTATCGTGTTCTTGACTTAGTGTCAAATAAGATAATTGAAACAAAAGATGTTCTATTCATTGAAAATAAGGTATTTAATGATTCAACAGATTCGAAAAAAGAATATCAACCAACGACCTCAAGTGATCAAACCAAAAGAAGTCTTTGTGATAATAAGGATACGGAGCCGAGGAAAAGTCAAAGAGTGAGAAAGTAAAGGACTTTGGTCCTGATTTCATTTTCTCGCAATCTCTAGCATTTCTTGTTAAGGGAAATAAAGAATTCGTAATTAGGAAGATCCCCATAATATTTAATGAGGATGGTGATCCACAATCCTATGGTAAAGCCATGACTTCTAGGGATGCAGCATTTTGAAAAGAGGCGATCAATGATGAAATGGATTCAATATTATCCAACAACACTTGGATTCTAGTTGATCTTCCTCAAGGATCGAAGCCTATGAGGTGTAAATGGGTGTTTAAAAGGAAGAATACTCCAACAGGGTGTTCTCTTGTAACACCCCTTACCCATATCCAACGTCGGAACAAGGTTCGAGGCATTACCGGACTTACATCAAAACATTCACACAAAACAATGCCATAAAATTTCATCCAAATTAAAACTTTTCATACACATGCATAACATCCCTTATACGGGCCTACGAGGCCCAAAACATACATCGAGGGTGGTTCAGGACTAAATTGAGAATTTTGGAAACTTTTGGAAAACTTAGAAAATTTCATCATGAAACAGAGTCACACGCCTATGTGGCTCGGGGCATGCCCGTGTCCTCAGCCCATGTAATTCTCTGTTTATGACGTCATCACAAAAATAAGGACACACGGCCAAGGCACACGCCCGTGCCTCCAGGTCGTGTCCCTCACACAGCTGAGACACATGGCTGTGTCACAGCCCGTGTGGCCAATTCGAAACTAAAGTACATGATGCAGGGGACACACAGCCCGTGTGGACAATTTTTAGGCTATTTTCCAAGCCAATTGCCACCCTCAATAACAAGCTCACATGCTTACTTTTATTGACCATTAACATGGCACATTTGAACATTCAATCATCCACAAACAATACAAGATCATCGTAACCTCATATCATATTTTACATACTTAAAACATCATGCTTAGTCAAGCTCAGATTTACTAATTCTCATGCATCAAAGTTTATAATATTACTCCCATATCACACATTTAAGCCTTAGTTATCAACACGTCATCTCATCTCAATTAAACCATCAAGCATTCACCACCAACAATATAACTCATTACATACACACAATCACAAGCCTCATCTCCATGACATAGGCATATGCATAATCATATAATCAACATAAGCCACCATTCATGGCTATACAAAAATTAAACTATAACCATTATAGGCCAACACATTTGGCCACATTAGTAATGACATAATTACCCTATACATGCCATAGACTTAAGTATTTGAATACTTATACCCAAAATGGTAGCTTGATGGTATGATTGAATCTCTGGCGATCTCCAACCCGAGCTAGCTAAATAAACCTATAAGAGATGAAAAGGAAGGGGATTAAGCTATAAAGCTTAGTAAGTTCATATGAAAATAATAAGCAATTTATTAACTTACTTCTCAAGGTAATACAACCATATTTGCATTTTTACTTATGTTCAGGTCAAGCTGTTTTCTCGAGTCACAGTCACTAATTTATTTATATCTAGAGCTTCAAAACTCCAAATTAAGTTCTGATAATTTTTATTGAAACTAGACTCACATATATTATTACCATAAAATTTTAAGAATTTTTTGTTTATCCAATAATTACAGTTTATTATTTAAAATCACCCATATTTCGCTTCTCGACAGCTTCGACATTTCTTCACTAAAAACTAATTATCTCATAGTACGGGACTCAAATGATGTTCCTGTCTATTTTTATTGAAAATATACTTATTAATAATTATAGGCATATAAATTATAATCCATAAATATTTTTGTACAATTTTTAATGATTTTCTCAAATCAGAGCAGGGGATTTTAAAATCGTTCTGACTCTATGTCACACAACTTCAAATATCTCATAATATGAAATTCTTTTGCTTACATCGTTTCTTTTATAAGAAACTAGACTAAATAAGCCTGAATTAAATATTTTATCCAATCTCTAACTCACTTTATACTATTTTTGGTGTATTTTCAAAGTCGGACTACTGCTGTTGTCCAAAACTGTTTTAGTAAGAAAATGATAATAACTAAATTTACCACACCTTCCTTTCTTTCAATTAGAAATCCATACATTTATAAACATATATCATTATTCACCAAATTAACACAACATCATTTCACAATACTCATGGACTTACCATTCATGGATTTCATATTAAGTTCATGGATTTCATATTAAGTTAAGTTTCTGTACATACCTGTACCGATCCTTACCATTTCATACATATACATAATGCCATTGCATCTTCGATGTCTCGCACACTATGTACCATACTCGATACCTTGCACGCTAAGTGCTATTCTGGATGTTTCTCACACTAAGTGTCATCCTCGATACTTTGCACACTAAGTTCCATTTATATATATATATAGCCGAAGCTATCTCAAATTGCACACCAAGTGCCACTTTTAGCCGAAGCTATTTCGAACCGCACACTGAGTGTCATTTTAGCCGATAAGTCGTTAATCATAACAATAATCACCTATAGACAATTTATACAATATCAAGCATTAAAAGCATAAATTTAACAATGCTCAATACATACGAACTTACCTCGAACGTCAAAACGTTGAAATGGATCGACTAATCCAAAACTTTGTTTTTCCCTCGATATAGACTCGTACGAGGCTTAACTTGATCTAATCAATCAAATTCAGCTATTTCAATTGATATTCTATTCATTTTAACTCAATTTCATATTTTGGTAAAATTACTATTTTACCCCTACACTTTTGACCTTTTTACAAATTAGTCCCTAAGCTTGTAAAATGCAAATTTAGTCAATTTCATTATAGCCCAAGCTATCTGAATTTCATACATGCTCATATCAGTTCATATTTTTCATTTATTCACGCTTTTACCACACAATTTATTATATTTCACAATTTAGTCCAAAATTGACATTTTTGCTAAAATTCACTTAACAAAACTCAATAATCTACCATCAAAGATTTATTTTCTATCATTAAACATCAAGATACTCAAATATTCAACAATGGCATCATCCAAATACTTTAACAATTTTGAAATCGGAGGTACGGGCTAGCTAGAATACAAAACAACGATCTCAAAAACGTAAAAATTATTAAAAACCGACACGAAATGGACTTACATGCATGAACAACCATAGCCGAACCTGCAAAGCTTTGAGAACATTATTTTCTTTATCACATTCGACTATTGATGAAGATGATAGCATGTAATTTGGCTTTTGTTTTATTTTATTTTATTATAATTATCATATACCATATTTAACCTTAATATACATTAATAATTTCCATTATACCAAGCCATGGAATTCCACTATCAACAATTATGGAATAAGTAGGACTCCAACTATTTAATTCCATATCCATTTAATATCTTTAACTTATAGAACACAACTTTTACGCTTTACGCAATTTAGTCCTTTTTGCTTAATTAACTATCAAAACGATAAAATTTTTCAACGAAACTTTAATACCATCTTATTGCCACTCCGTAAATATTTATAAAAATATTTACGACTTGGTTTATAGAAACGAGGTCTCGATACCTCATTTTCTAAACCCACTTGACCTTAGGGTCACACCACTTGAACTTAATAAATCGCTTATAAAACAAAAATCACAATATCAAAAACCTTTTTTAAACTCACAATTCACTCATAAATATCAAATATAATATTTACAAACCTAATCGTCGGATTTGGTGGCCTCGAAACCACTGTTCTGATTAACCCTAAAAACGGGTTGTTACATCTCCAACCTTTAAGGCTAGGTTGGTGGCTAAGGATTTAGGCAAAAAGAAGGCCTAGATTATTTTGACACCTATGCACCAGTGGTTAGGATGACCTCCATTTGAATTCTTATAGCACTTGCATCTATCCATAAGTTACATGTACATCAAATGGATATTAAGACAGCTTTTTTGAATGGTGATCTCGAAAAGGAAGTCTATATGGAGCAACCAGAAGGTTTTGTGTTTCCTAGAAATGAACATAAGGTGTGTAAATTGATCAAGCCATTATATGGTTTAAAACAAGCGCCTAAACAGTGGCATGAGAAATTTGACTCGGTTATCTTGTCAAATGGTTTTTTACATAATAGTACAGATAAATGTATTTACACTAAATTCACCGATAGATATCATGTAATTATTTGTCTCTAAGTAGACGATTTTTTGATTTTTGGTACGAACATGGAAGGTGTTAATGAGACCAAAGAGTATCTAGCCTCGAAATTTAAAATGAAGGATCTCAATGAGGTAGATACAATTCTAGGAATAAAGGTGAAAAAGCATGAAAATGGTTTTGCACTAAATCAATCTTACTACATTGAGAAAATATTGGAAAATTTTAAACCTTGAATGTCAAGGATTCAAACACTCCATACAATTTGAACTTCAAGTTAAGTGAGAATAATGGCAGGGCTATAGCACAACTTAAGTACGTTTAACAACTCGTTTTTAGTCAAATCAGAACAGTAGTTTCGGGACCCCAAATTTGCAGTTGAAATAATTATTTTATTATTATTTTAAGGTCTAAAGCATTATAGTATAGTTGTGTGAGATTTTTGTTAAAAAATTTTATCGTTTGAGTGTTTAATTTGATAAAAAAAGATTAAATCGCGTAAAGTGCAAAAGTGGTGTTCTATTAGCTAAAGGTGTCTAATAGTTATGGAATCTTAAAGTTAAGGTCCTTAAGTGGTAATTAGACTATTAATATGTTAGTGGACATCTATGAGATTGGTATTATTGAAATTTGATAGAAATTAAAAGGTTAATTAAGTAATTTAGTAAATTAATGTAAAATAAATAAAACAAAACCATTTTATTTTCTTGTCATCTTCTCCAACCAATTGTACAAGGGAAAGAAAGCCATTTTAGAAGCTTAATATTCGGTCAAGCTTCCTAGCTCAATAGGTGATTGATTTTTGTCCCGTTTTTATTGATTTCTATGTTTTTGAGATCGTTGCAGCTTAGTCTAGCTAGCCCAGGGACTAATTTACAAAAATTTTAAAGGTTTAGGGGTTTTTAATTGATGAATGTTGATGTATTTTGATGTTTAATGGTAGAAAATGCATGCTTGTTGTTAGATAAATAACATTTGTTAAGTGATTTTTAGTAAAATGTCCAATTAAGGATTAAATTGTGACATGTGTAATTTTGGGGTTAAATTATGAAATAAATGAAAGGTATGGACTGCTAGGAACCTAATTGAAATTTGGCTAGAATGGGTTTTGGTTGAATTGTATGAATTTGTGATTTTATGAAATAAGGACTACATTGTAAAAATGTGAAATATTAGGGGTAAAAGTGTAAAGTGGCTCTAAAGTGTATTTTGGACAAAATTGAATAGAGAGATTATTAAGTAAGCTAAATTTTATATTATATAGATCAAGAAAAGTGAAATACGAACTTAGATCGGGGAAAGAATAAGGTTTTGGATTAATCGACTCGTTTTGCCATTTTTGCATCCGAGGTAAGTTCGTATGTAATAAGCTTTATTTTAATTGTATTTTAAATGCTTTAATATCGCATAAATTGTGAATACAACATTACAGACCTATTCGACAAAGATTCGGCATTGGAAATCCCAGTTGAACCTTAGGAATAGATTAGGATACGAATGACATGTCATTAGGGGTTATGTGATTTAGCTGCTAGTCCGTACATCTTACCAGTGGCTAAGTTATCTGGCATGTGTTGCGAATACTCATCAGCTTGTGTGAGCAGCACCGTGTAGCTTTGTCATGACCGTCAGCTTGTGTGAGCTGACCCGTTGATAGCTCGAGAGTGAGCATTATTGAGATAACATTGGCTATGTATTAGCACTTCGGTGCAAGATTTATTGAGATAGCTTTAGCTATATATATATTGGCACTTAGGGTACAAGATTTCCAAGTATCATGTATTATTTTGAATGGTTCAACGAGTTTATCGAAGATATGAAATGGTGAAAATAGATACGTATTAGAACAGGTATGTACGGAAACTGTATATGCATCGAACTTATAAAAGAAGTGAACTCATGGTTATATAGATGATTGAATACATGTTAACATTATGGTTAATTATTTTGTGGTATGTTATATGTATGTTTTGAATGGTAAATTAAATGGTGAGTTTTACTTATTATTTTCATACGAGCTTACTAAGCTTTATAGCTTACTTTGTTTACTTTTTCGTGTTTTAGAGTGATTTCAAAGCTAGCTCGAATTCGGGAATTGTTTGAGAATTCATCACACTATCCTACTATCAATTTGGTACTTTCGAACTTAAGTATTTTGAGTATATGGCATGTATAAGAGTTTGGTCATTTTGGTACGTATGTGTTAACTATGTATTTAGCCATTTGAGTTGGCTTGTAAATGTTTAATATTTGGTTAAGATTACCACTGCTAAGATGGGATTAAAATCATTCTAATCATATCATTGATAATTGAAACCCTACCTTGTTCTAGCCAAAAGTTAGTTTCAAGGTTCAAAGGGTAATAACAAGTAGTTTCAAGGTTCAAAGGGTAATAACAAGTAATCGAATGACAATTCACACTAAGAATCAGGATTTAGTATTTATATTTTAGGAGGATGAATTTTACTTTTAATGGATGGACATTAATTGTCATGAAATTCACCTATATGGACATGAAGTGGTACCGCTTCAACGAGATTTTCTTCATGCTTTTCTTTCGTACATGTTCATGAAACAGGATGAGCACATGGCCATAATGATGCTAAAGCAAATTAAATTCTTACTCTAAGACTTTACGATTATGTGTGAAATTTTTCCGGTATTAACTTTAAGAGTGATGGTTCAAGTGACTAGCCGCCATTCACTTTGTTGATACTCTGAGAGTTTGCACTAAAGGAAGGTTCAATCTATGGACACCCTTCTTTATGCATAATTGTTGTGTACTTATTTTCTGGAATTAGCAATTTAGTAGGGATTGATGAAAAATATAGTTTGCAAATTAATATGAGCACTGTCGAAACCATTTTTTTTGTTTTGAAAACAACGGTCAACTTTTAGTTTGAAAACGAAAAATGAGACTCGCCACCAATCTTTTTTTTATGAGGTGTGATCGGATCACCTAATGATTGATCGTTTTAATAAGATGTTTTAATTTACTAAAACAATAATTTTGGTCTACGAAATTCGAGAAAATGGGTTCCGAAGTCGGTTATGTACGAGGAAGGACTAGCACCCTCGTAACGCCTAAAACTAGTACCTAATTGATTAACTAATGTCTTAACGTCAAAAATCAAAAACTCGAAAAGAATTTAAAATACGATCCCTTCTTTATTGATGTTGATTAGAGAAATGCTTGAATGAATTGAAACGAACATTAAAGACCCTCTCGTCTAGAGATAACAAAATGTCACATCCCGTAAGTTAGGACACGATATTTGAACCCTCGAAAATAAGCTTGCCTTTAAATTCTTTTATTTTAAACTTCGTACCTTGATTTTTAAAAGGATATTCGGTTGTTTAGATTCAATTGAGGAAAACAGAAACCCTGTAAGTTAGGGCACAACCTTCTCAAGTTTCTAAACATAGAATATTGCCTTTATTTTTATTTAAAATTCGTAGATTTTAAAATTTAAAAGGATATTTAGCTATTTAGGTTCAACGAGAAAAATCAAAACCCCGTAAGTTAGGGTATGATTTTTCAAATTCCCAAAATACGAAATATCACTTATTTTCAAAATTTCGTTTATGAATTTAAAAAATAATAATAAAAGGTTTAAAAAGACATGTGCGTATTTTATTTGATTATGTTGAAAAACATTTAAAACGCGGAAAGGGTCATACTTGGCGAAAAATGATAATGCAACATGTATTTGTAGTAACAAGGACATAATACACATGATGAAAAAATGAAAGATGAACATGAAAGTATTGAAAGGGAAATAAATAAATAACAAAGAAAAATTTTAAATAAAATGATGATAATAAACAAATTTTACGCAAATGAGAGATTATAAATAATTATATATTTTTTAGAACATGCACTTAATAGTAAACAAAAAAAGGAATAAATAAACATATAAATGAATAAATAAATATTATGTAAAACAATTTTAAAAAATAATATTAATAATAATGAGGATGATATTAATAATAACATAGTAAAAATCTAAATTAAGTCTAAAATTTATATAAAAGATATAACTAAATAAATAATAAAAAAGATAATAACAAAGTGAAGATAAAATAAGATACGTGCATTAAAAAAAAGAGATAATAAGATTAATATAAATAATGAGTAATTTATAGTTAAAAGGATATAGATAAAAAAATAATGAGAAGATATAATAAAATAAATGTATTTTTAAGAAAAGTTAGATAAATAAATATAAATATAATAGTAGTAATAATATATTAAATTAGTTAATTTAATAACAAAATAGTTAAAAATAACAAAAAAGGACTAAATTGAACCTTAAAGTAAAATTTTGGGACAAATCTAAAATAAAATAAAAGAAAATGACTAGATTGAATGCGCGAACAACAAGGAGGGACCAAAATGGGAAATAATCCCCTCCAAAACGCCCAGCTTCAAGGTGGACATAATTGAAAACTGAAATAAATTACATGGCCAAAATTAAAGATTAAGAAAAACTTGATTGCAAAAGGATTAAAAAGCGAAAGGACTAAACTGGAAAATAGCCCAATAATCAAAAACACGCGAATCCTCTAGACGGGTCGGGTCAGTGTGCGGGTAAGGCTCAAAACGACGTCGTTTTGGAGCGTTTTAAGCTATCCCAAAACGGCGCCATTTTGGTATTCTATTTAAGCCTAAAATTTCTCCAAAAAAAATCATTCTAACCTTGTTTCAAAAAACAAAATCTGAAATGCTCTCAACTCTCCCTTCCCTACCGATTTTCGACGGGAGCTCCGGCCATTGGCCACTATGGTAGCTACCGGTAGCCGGCGACGCCGTTCGCTTTGGCCGGTAGACAAAAAGTCTTATTTTTTGGGTTTTTTGACTTTCGGGACCCAAAAATGCCGTCTTTCATCGGAAACGATGACCTCAGCCCCCCCACGACGGCCCGAACACAACGAAGGGGTAAGATTCGGCTTTTCTTTTGTATTTTTTGTTTTCTCTTAAAAAAATAAACGAAATAAAATGAAAAATAAAAGCTCAATGAAAAAAACAACCTTTAAATTTCTCTATTTTTCAGTATTTGATTTCGTGTGTTCGTAAAAAAATTACATGGATGATTTGTGGCTTTTATAGCAGAAAGGAATAATAATAAAAAAAACTATACATTTCATTCCTATTTTTTTGCTACGATTTCTGTTGTTTTTCTTATCCTTTTTGCAGGTATGGTGATGGCTACGTAGAGGTACAGCTGTGGTGGCGTATGGCGCTGGAGGTGCTGGAGGCTGGTTACGGCGTACAAGGTCCCTAGGGTTTCTGAGAATGTTTTAATTTTGGGCCAGATTTTAGGTTTTGGGCCTGTTATAGCTGGACATTGGACTATTAAAAAATTTGGACTCTTATTTGGTTTAATTTATTTGTTTTTTTGTTTTTGTACGGGCCCGGGCAGATTGGGCATGTTACAAGCACTATTCAAATTTAAAAGTAATGATTTATCATCTTACAAATTTAATTATTCATAAGTACTATTCAAATTAAAAGTGATGATTTATCATCCAATGAATACATTTCTATGGGACATGTTTCTCCCAAGGAGTATGTCCAATATAAATAGAGGCATTATAGTGCTCACAAATATATAATTACAATCAATCTTATTTTCAAAAACTAGAGTAAGAGTTAAGGAATTCCTTGATTTTGCTAATCAATGGATATTCAAAATTTCGTTGTATCCCGGGAGGACCTATGTCCTAACCCTCTAGCAACTTTGTGTGGGGGCAAATAGTTCTCTTTGAAAAGCGTTATTCGTGCCTTGAAGTCTACTGTTTATTTACATACAAGTCTCCGATTCTATCGTCTCCACTCAAATTGTATTCATTGAGTGCATATAAATAGAGGCATTATAGTGCTCACAAATATATAATTACAATCAATCTTATTTTCAAAAACTAGAGTAAGAGTTAAGGAATTCCTTGATTTTGCTAATCAATGGATATTCAAAATTTCGTTGTATCCCGGGAGGACCTATGTCCTAACCCTCTAGCAACTTTGTGTGGGGGCAAATAGTTCTCTTTGAAAAGCGTTATTCGTGCCTTGAAGTCTACTGTTTATTTACATACAAGTCTCCGATTCTATCGTCTCCACTCAAATTTCCAACATCGTCGACTATGTTTTCCGACATAGTTTCAATTTTTTTTTCCTTTTTTTCAGTTGGTAGTCTTCCCGTTAGTTTTGATGTTAAATACACCAAAATTTTCTTTTATTGCCATGATAAATGAATAAAACTTGCATTACAAATTAGATACAGTTAGGATATCAGTTAGGATATTAAACTATAAATTTGCATATAAAAACTAAAGCAAAATATTATATTATTGTAATTATTACACATTCACCCCATAAAGAAATTAATACATACAATTAAAAATTAGGCAAGTTATAATAAATATGGAAAAAATAAGAATCAATGAAAAATGAGAAATCAATGTTATCGTAAATTGGGGAAGTAAACTATATTTTTTTACTATGTATTTAATTGATTAGATATCCTTTCATATTTTAAATAAATTTTGATTTTACACATCCAACCTTTAAAATTTCCTACTAAACAATATAGATTTTTTTAATTTCTTAAAATGATCCAAAATTGTTAAATTATACAAAACAGTATAGGTAATCTTTAACCCTAATTGCATACAATAATTATCTATTAACGGTTTTCTTTGGCAAATATCTATTAACATTTTTTTAATATTTTTTACTTGATTTTAGGTTTATTTATTTATTTTGGTTGTCTAAGGTATTCACTGGAGCAAGCTTAATGATTAAGAGGGTAGATGCTAGCCACGAGTTTTAAAGCTATTCTATACCCCGGGCAAGGACCGAACCCTCAACCACTGATTAATATAAGAAAGACCCTTATCATCTCACCTAACACCCGCATATCAGCATACTAAATCTTAACACTTACATATTGATTCTTAATAATTTATTTTGTTTTGATAATTTTTTAACATATTGTTTTGTTTTGATATTTATCTTTCAATCCATATCATGAGTGTAATAAATTGACATTTTATATACTTTTGTATGTGTATTTGAAATAATTATTTGAAATATTTCACATATAAATATAATAATATTTGAAATAATTATTCGATTTTATAGTATTAGAAATCACCATACCCTACAATATATGTGAAGAAAATAAATATTTGACATATAAATATTATATATAAAAATATATCTAAAAAATCAGTTAATGTTTTTAAAAAATAATTACATATTTATTATTTGATTTTATAAATAAAAGAGAGATGAATTAAAAAAATACTTGAAACAACATGAAATAAAAAATACATATTAAAATGCTTATAAGAGGAATTTAACTTAGGACTCAAGAATGAAATTACAATTATCTAACCATCTAATCAAAAGAGCTAATGTGTTAAAAAATTAATTAAAAATAAAAAAAAACTTAAAACAACATGAAATAAAAGATACAAATGTGAGTAAGAGAGAAACTGAACCCGAGATTCAAGAAAAGAAATACTAATATTTAACCATTTGATCAAAAAAATAAATTGTTTATTTTTAATGAAATCACGTATTATAAAACGCGTTTTTAGCTGACATGATTAAAAGCATATCTTATAAGATGTGTTTTCTTCTTCCTCTAAAAATAATATAAATCAGTACATTTCAAAAAAGAGAAAACAGCACTACTTAAATAAATTTTTTTAGCATATATTGAAAAATTAGCCTATAAAAAGACTAGTTTAATAATTAATATCATTCGAAAAAATAATTAATAATTAGGACTGTATGAGTTAGCTATGTGTAGTTGTGATAGAGTGGGAAATGTTTGGCCGCCAAACCTACTAGAATAACTAATAAGGGTAAGCGTTAGTTACGTTGAACCGATACAACAATAAACTGATTAATTTAGGCTTAATGCTGTAAAAGTTTTTAAAAATTTTTCTTTTAAAAAAATTAATTAAATCGTTTATTTCTTTTTTACACTTAATTGAGCACTTAAACTTTCAAAATATATAAAAAAAGTCCTCAAACTTATTAAAAAAATAATTAAGCCCTTGTTTTTTTCACTCATTTGGTACTTGAACTTTCAAAATACATCAAAAAAATTCTCAAAATTTTTTAGAAAAACAATTAAGCCCCTCATCTTATTAAAAATTAGAAATTTTTTTTATAAAAAACAATAAAAAAATAAATTATTAAATTTTAATAAAAGTTAAAATTTATTTTATAAAAATCGTAAAAAATAAAAAAAAATTGTAAAATTTTATAAAAATCATAAAAAAATTTAACAACCCCTAGTTTTTCAATTAAAGTCATCACGTGTCACAACATAATGTGACATGTGGCAAAAAATAATAAAACAAATAAAAATTAATAAAAGTTATATAAAAATTATAAAATGCTTCTTTTGGTACAATAATTTTTATAATTTTTTACGAAATTTATATTTCTTTACATTTTGTATAATTTTCTTATGACTTTATAAAATTTTATAATTTTTTATATTTCTAAATATTTTATAATTTTTTTCAATTTTTATAAAATTTTACCATTTTTATATTTTTTTACGATTTTTACATTTTTTAATTTTTAATAAATTTTTAATATTTAAATTTTTATTAAAATTTAACAATATTTATAGCTTTTATAGCTTTTAATTTTTTATAATTTTTAATAAAAGCAGGGACTTAATTGCTTTTCTTGAAAAAGTTTGAGGGTCTTTTAGATACATCTTAAAAGTTCAAGTACTCAATTGAGTGTAAAAAAAGTAGGGGCTTAATTGCTTTAAAAAAATGTTTGAGGGTCATTTTGATGCATTTTGAAAGTTCAAGTACCCAAATGAGTACAAAAATAAAACAGGAGCTTAATTGCTTATTTTGAAAAAGTTTGAGGGCTTTTTACATCTTTAAGCCTTAAATTTAAATCTAAAAATTGAAGGTAAAAGTACAACAAACCCTTATATTTCATTTCGATTGCATTTTATTTCTTTTATTAAAAATAATAGATAAATTAATCTTTGTATATTAGACGAGTGAGCAAAACAGTCCATTCGTTAAAATTGCCATGTTACATATTTGTTTCGGTATATATATAAGGAATAATAACAAATTTAAACCTTAACATTTACACATTTATTCAATTTGACCACTACTCTTTTATTGGAAGTAAATTAGAATATTTTGAAATTAATAAAGGTAAAGGGTAAAAAAAGGCTTTAGTAAGAAAATTTTTTAATTAAAAACCAATTAATCCCTTTTAAAATTTAAAAATATAAATAAAATTTATTAAAAAAGGTTTTAAATTTTTAAAATTTTTATTAAAAAATGACAATACCCACCAAATAAAAGAGTAAGAGTCAATTTTTTTTAAATCTTATAACTATTAGATTTTAATGGGTCAGTATTGATATTTTTTAATAAAAATTTTATAATTTTAAATTTTTATAACTTTTTTTTATAAATTTTGCTTATGATTTTTAAAATAATTTTAAAATTTTAAAATTATTTTTTTACTAAAGTTTTTTTTTGACCCTTTAGCTTTATTAGTTTTAAAATTCTTAATTTACTTTCAATAAAAGAGTAGGGGTTAAATTGAATGAATGTGTAAAAGTTGATGACTAAATTTCTTATTATATCTTATATAAAACACCGAATTTTAACGGAATGATTGTTTTGCTCACTCATTCAATGTAAAGGGACTAATTTACCCATTTCTTCAATGAAAATACTAAAATTCAATCTAGAATATAGTAAAAAGGATTTTGTGGTGCTTTTATCGAAATTGAATTATTTAATTATTTGGTATGTTACAATAAGAAAATAATAATTTCATTAATATGAAACCAAATTACAATTTAAAACTTAGCGGGGCTAACAAGTTATAATCATGCTAATAATCTCTTAATCCCAAACAATCCCATTTCCTTCCCCTAATTATATATATAAAAGAAAATAAAGCAAAACTTATAATCACAACCCAACCAATTAATCAACTGAATTTAATTGCAAACAGAAAAGATAACAAACCAAATATAACCAAATTAAAAATAGCATTTGGAAAATATGCTATATAGGAAGGACCTACATAACCATATGTTCATTGTTTTTTTTTTGTTTGTTTTACTTAATAATGGCTAATTTCAATTTTAATATCTTTATATTTTGAGATTATATAAGAACGATAGTTTTGATCCCTATATTTTATTTAAATTTAAGATTTAATTTTTATACTTTAATTTTGACATAATATCTTATCTTTTATTATGCCATTAGTTAACATAAATATTTTATTATGATTAAAAAGCTTATGGGAATTTTTTAAAATTATTAATACAATTGGAATCTAATATATATTACAAAGCTCGTAAGCATTGATTGTATTCATACTAAAAAACTTTGACGTGGCAAGAAAAAAACATAAGCATTTGTGGAGAGAAAAATTACAACATCAGCCCTTCCAACTTTTTTATATAATTTTAATGGGGTTATGCAAATTATATTTTTATAATAAATCCTTCCAATTTATTTATATTTAATAGTTCAATTTACAATTTTACATAATAAGCCACTAAAAATTTTAATATCGTTTTAAAAAAAAAACTGTTTTTTTAAGTTTATTGCTATTTTTACAAATTAAATATATTATTAAAATTTAAATAGATATTTAAAATTATAAATAATGTTAAAATAAATTATTTAGTTGTCATAATATTTATATTTTAAAAATAATTTTATATTTAAATTCACTCTAATATCAATTATCATATTTTAGAATATTATTAATGAAACGTTAGAAAATTTATGAAAAATTTTAAGAAATAATTTAATTTAATTAATACATATAATTACGGGCGTTACTTTTTCTCTTTTTGTTTACTTGATAAGATAATAGTTAATTTCGACTTTAATCCCCCGAATTTTTAGGTTAAGTTTTAATGTTAATTTTTATATTTCGCTTAAATTTGATATTTAATTTTTATATTTTAATTTAGACATATTTTACCACTCAACTTTTATTATATCATTAATTAATTTAAATATTTTATTTTAATTAAAGTACTTATCTAAATTTTTAAAAATTGTTAACACATTTAAAATTATCCTATTATTTATATGTATGGTCTTCTTTGCATGACACATGTTCATTAATTTTTCTTTTCTTTTTACTTGATAAGATAATGACTAATTTCAATTCTATTCCCTCTACTTTTTTAGATTATATAAAAATGATTAAATTTTAAATTTGATCTTTATACTTCCCTTGAATATGAAATTAATTATTATCCTCAACTTTTATAATGTAATTAGTTCTAATTAAAATATTTTTACTTGATAAGATAATGGCTAATTTTAATTCTAATCTCTACCTTTTTAGATTATATAAAAATTGTTAACTTTTAGTTTTAATCCCAATACTTCACTCAAATTTGAAATCTAATTCTTGTACTTTTAAGACATATGTGTTTTTAAAAAAAAATATTAATACCGTTAAAATTCTCTATTAAATTCAAGCTTATTACCATTAGAAATAGAAGGACTAAATTCATGAAAATAAAGGTTTAAAAATTAAAATTTTAAATTTTAAATTTACGAAGAGTACAAAAACTTTAAGCATATTATAACCTTCAATATTTAGTATATAAATAGTCAAGATTTAATAAAGGATTTTTTAGAAATAAGAGGTTTAGAATATTAAAATTGATGCTTAAGGCGCGGATATTACTATCCTTAAGGATATTTCGCGAATTTGGGTATCCTCAAGATTCAACAAGTACTTCTGTTAATTGGTAGGAAAACTGAGAGTAAAGAAGAACGAAGCAATTAATATTCAGCTAAAAATGTAGAAGGGGGCTTTTTAAGAGAATAGAGGATGTTTGGAAGAGAATGTAAAGCAAATTGATTTCGGTTTCTAAACGCTATTGATGTAGTCGTGAACCAACTAAAAATTTAATTAAGGCAAGTGCACATATCAATTAATAGTAAAGGTATGATGAGCAAAGATATCTTTCCACGAAGCCTAAAAGTGTTAGTAATTATTGTCTTTCTATTATTTAATCGATAAATTCAAAATTAACTAAATTAATTAACTACGAACGCGACAAAGAACAAATCATGAAAATAACTGATTAACAAACAATAAGCAAAGTAATACCCAGGAAAGAATTCACCTAGATTTCATCTGTCATTATCAATCTAAATTACGCAATTTCTTTACTTAGTATATTGATCTGTAGAAATCCCTAAATCATGCTAATATCTCTTTCAAGAGTAAGAGTAACTGACTCTAGGTTGATTAATTGAAATTCCTTTTTAATTAAAACCTCTATTATCACATTAACTCGATTTATGGGCTCCCCTATTAGATTTGACTCTAATCCGGTAGATTTATGTCGTCCTATTTTAGGATTCATGCAACTCCACTCAATTACGTAAGATCTACTATTAACAGGATCTATTCCTCCTCTGATTTAAACAAATCAAACATGGATCAATAATCTAGAAATATCAAACCAATGATTAAACACACATAATTGAGAACAAGATCTAAGTATTTATTGCGTAAAATAAAAATCAAATGATAGAATTCATCATAGGGTTTATCTCCCCTAAGTATTTAGAAAAATAGTTCACACTTGCAAATAAAAACATCCAAGATATAGTATAACCACAAGAAACAAAGAAACTCATGATGGCTTCCTAAGAAATCAACTAGGAGTCTTCAATCTTGATAGAAATTTTCCTCAAAATCAGCTTTAATGGTTTTTTTCGAGTTGTTTTCTTGAACATTCTATGACGACTCTCTCCCATCTTCTTATTTTTATCATATATACGTCTTAGAATGCCCAAAAAAACTTAAAAATTGTGTTTTTTTTATTGTTCAGAGTGTAATTTCACGAAATCGACACAGCCTGCCACATGGTCGTGTGGTAGCCCGTGTGGCTAGGCTTCGTGGAAGGGGTCAGCCCGTATGGCTCCTGTACCTTGCTTCAATTTTTTGGTTTTCGCTCGGTTTTTTGCTCCTTTTGCTCCCAACTGCTCTCCTAAGTATAAAAACATGAATTTAAAGGATGAAGAGTATAAAATTCACCATTAACATCGAATAATCACCGAAAAACTCATTAAGAATGAGACTAAAACATGTTACTTTTAGCACCTATCAGTATCCTCACACTTAAGCGTTTTCTTGTCCTCAAGCAAAATCATTAACCTACATTCAAGTTAACTTCCCTTAATTTATTGTTCTAACCGATAATGTCTTAAGATAATTTTTAGATAATCATGTAATGGAAATTTACATTAAAATGACTCTAAACAATACAAGCAATCCAATCAGAGAATTTTAAGCTTTAAAAACAGTAGTTATCTCCCATATCTCAATAATTACCTGAAATTCAAACTCAAAAATAAATAACATCCTCACTAAAGATTCACTCAAAGCACTCAAAGTGTTTAAATTTCAAGTAATATGCACTAAATAGTCGAACAAGAAATGTCATTATCATAGGCTTGCTTGAAAATCAAATCTCTACCACTATAGAATGAGATGACACACCAATCAATAGGCCTTTACAATGTTGTAATTTGGTTTAGGTTAAGAATATGGAAAAGCTCAGAAAAGTTGGTTATAATCGAGAACCGAGTTGATAAGTTGCCAAATTAGAAAAAATCAAATGTTGAATTAAAATAATTTACATCAACAAGAAATAAAGAATAAAAATGGCCTTTTCAACATAATATGAAGCTAAATATTCAAGTTCAATCACATTTTATTTTTATTATTGTTATTTTTTTAAGAACAAAGTAAAATTCAACAATGCAAATGATGAAACATAGTTAGACAACTAGCCAAATCAAATATCGAAAAAAGGGGAGTCAATAAAAGGGATAATTTATGACATAGATATAGGTTATGGATTGACATAAATGGGTGATAGAAAAAAATGTGTTAGGAATAACGGGGTTTACTAAGGGTTAATACAACAAGTAAGCAGTTTAATGGTTAAGTGGGTTAAATCCTAAGTGCCTCTATCATCTTAGTATACCAAATCAATAATATGGTCTCAACATGCATAACTAAAGCAAGTTCTAGAACAACAAATCAAGTCGACATACCCACAATAAAATGAGCACAAATAAATATATGCTTTATAGGCTCAAAAGTTCAAAAAAAATTATGGTTTTGATGTCAAACTTACAAATTTAAAATTTCAAAATAATTCTTCAATTCAAGGAGACAACCTAAAATAATAATCTCTCGTGTCTTAATGTATAAATCAAACAATGCACAAACATCCAAAAATTATTCCAAAACAAAATCAATACAAACTCCAAATTAAAAAAATTAACTTCCATGATAGGTGTGAGAAAATTACTTAAACACAAACAACAATTCAGGGATTTTATCGCATAAAAATATGAACAACCTCCTCACACTTAAGATGTATATTGTGCTCAGTGTACAAACTGGTATAAACAAAATAAGTATAATATCATAAAAGAGGGAGAGAACTGAAATTGCCCTGAATTTGGATGATTTCGTCAGAATAGTGAAAATTGGAATCGTAAGTGAATCTAAATAAAGTACATGTTTTCGAGAAAACTAATAAGAAAATAGACAAATATGAATAAGATAAAGAGATTGTAACACCCTACACCCGTGCCCTACGCTGGGACGGGATATGAGGCGTTACCACACTTAATCACATGCATACAATCATTTCGATATCATTAAGACTCGGTCAAATTAAAACTTTTTCAAACTTTGTCTAAACTCCTTAATATGGACCTATGAGCCCCTAACACCTCCATTGGAAGCCATTCGAGACCAACCCGGGTCCTTTAACTAACTTTAGATAAATAACTCTTGAAATAGGGCACACGCCCGTATGGAAGGGCAACACGCCCATGTGGTTATTACAACATGGCCGTGCTGATAGACCGTGTGACACACACGGCCTAAGCATCTAGGGACACGCTCGTGTCCCATGCCCATGTGAACTAAATTCTAAATTCGAACCTACAAGGATTTTCACACGGCCTGACACACGCCCGTGTCTATGGCCCGTGTCCCTCACACGGCCATGACGCGCCTGTGTCCTAGCCCGTGTCTAAAAACCTTGGCATTATGTTTCTAACGTCAGCAACCCTTAAGGGTCACACGGCCAAGGCACAGGCCCGTGTCCTAGGTCGTGCCCTTCACGGCTGAAACACACGGCCGTGTCTCTGCCAGTGTGTTTACTACCATGCATACTAACTTGTAAATTTTACGTGCATGAGACACATGGCCATGTAACACGCCCATGGGGCTGACCGTGTGTCACACATGGCCTAGACACACGCCTGTGTGTCTACCCGTGAGGACAACATAAGGCTATTTACCAAGCCCTATGCCACCCTGAAACAAAATTTAATACTAACCAACATAACAAAATCTAACTTAATATGATTTCTCAACCAACAACCATAGCTAAGGTCTATATACATTTCATATATTCAACCATGCCAACAATTTCACATTCATGAAAGACTATCTTGTATGCATATAGTGACTTTTAAAATTAGCCATCTTCATGACCTTATACAAAATGAGTCAAATACTAAAACAAGCCAACACCTTTGGCTCCAAAACAATGTGACACCAAAATATAATCAAAAGTTCCTATACATGCCATAATCAAAATGATAAAACTAGCTATACCCAGTGCTTCAAGGTTAGTGTGGCTGGCTTCCCCGACGTAGGCGATGATCTCCAAACTACTTTGGCGGCACTATAAGAAAATGGAAAGGAAAGAGGGTAAGCATGGGAGCTTAGTAAGTACATATATGTATACTTACTCCATCTCATCAACAATGGCTTATCATACTTAAATGATGTATCATTTTAAGCTCACTATCTTACTATTCACTTCCTTTATGCATACTTACTGCATCTCATCACATACTAAGGTCTTGTTCATGGGTTTAGTATACATAACTGTAATCATCCGTAAAATACTTCAATTTCATTCTCTCTAATAACATACCTCATTGAAATTTTCCCCAACTCGTTCTTCAAACTACCCATTGAACACTCGAAATACTATTGAATACACAAAAAGTTTACACTTAAGTGCTATATAAGTAGTCAGAGCTACCTCGTACTATGTAATGCTCGCATTTTGAGTTACTCACGGGCCTTTTTGCCATGTCAGTACCTGGACCCCTTAACTCTATCATGTAATGCCCGCTTATTGAGCTACTCACGGGTCTGCACTCAAGGTCAGTACCCGGACCCACATTATATATAAAATTTATCTCATGAACTCAGACATTACTCATGAGTTTAGACCATATAGTTCCTCATGACATACCTTTTGTATCCTATACTATTTCTGAGGTTCAACGGGATTTCATATTTAACCTGATGTCATCGTACTTATTCATAATGTAGATTACTCTTATATCACAATATTTATGCTTCTATGGTAACAAGTAAGATTATATTACATGATAACGATAAAACGTTTAAAATAAGCTATAATGAGACATTATTCACATATGTACTTACCTTGGCACAAAATGATGAAAACGAGCCTAATCCTCTTAAACTTTGTTCTTCTCTCGATGAAGACCCGAATCACGTTTCTCTTGATCTAAAACATTTAAATTTAGTTTATTTAATACACAAATCATTCAATTCAACTTGAGACTCATACTTTGGTAAAATGACTATTTTGCCCTTAAACTTCGCAAAAAATATGATTTTACCCCTAGGCCTGAAAATTAATTTTTATCGAATTTCCTTATTAGCCAAGCCTAACCGACTTCATTTTATAACTATAACATCTCACAGTTCTCATTATTTCTCACATTTATCACATATTTTATAGCTTATGCAAAATGGTCCTTAGTTAGGGTTTCCATGAAAACGACTTCACAAAAGTTGTTTATTTCACAACCATGATTCATTTTCTTCCATAAAATTTCAGAAAACAACATGAATACTCTCATGGAAAAACCCTACACTTTTAACCATCTTGCAATATAGTCCCCTCATTAGTTAGCTCATGCTACAAAGGTCCTAAAAATGTAAAAATCATTAATAAAACCTATCTAAATCACTTACTTGCAATGATGAGAAGTTGTTGAAATTTTGAGCTTCTAAAACCCCTAGAATGATTGAAAATTTCAGTGGAGAGTTGAGAAGATGATAGCCCTTTTTCTTTTGTTTTATTTTAATCAATTAAGTCACCAAATATCACCTAACTTTGACATTTTGACTAATCTTGTCCCCTATGGCCGGCCACCTCCATTTAAAAGAGTCTAATTACCCTTTAAAGGCTTTAAATTTTGGTTCTCTAGCTATTTAACACATTTGGGTAGTAAAACCAAACTTTTGCCCTTTATGCGATCTAGTCATTTTTCGCAATTAAGCATGAAATCGCTAAAATTATTTCACCAAAATTTTCATGCATTCATATAATATACCATAACACATAAAATAATAATAAAGATAATTTCTCCAGCTTTGAAATAGTGGTTTTCAAAACCACTATTCTGACTAGCCCCAAAATCGGGCTGTTAAAATCCCCCTTAGGAATTTTCGTCCCCAAAAAATCTTACCGGTGAATAATTTCGGGTATTGATCTCTCATAGACTTTTCGATTTTCCACGTGGCCTCTTCGACTCCATGTCTCTGCCATAACACTTTCACAAGGGGGATGCTCTTATTTCTTAATCGCCTAACTTCTCGAGCTAGAATCTTAACGGGTTCCTCTCCATAAGACATGTCCGATCTAATCTCCACTTCAGTCGGAGAAATCACATGTGAAGGGTCAGAGCAGTATCGGCGTAACATGGACACATGGAACACATCGTGGATCTTTTCCAATTCTAATGGTAAGGCTAACCGATAAGCTACCGACCCTATTTTCTCTATCACTTCATAAGGTCCGATAAAACGTGGACTCAATTTACCCTTTTTACTGAATCTATGAACCTTTTTCTAATGAGACACTCTTAAAAATACTTTATCGCCAACCTGAAATTCGATTTCCTTTCGTTTCAAATTCGCATAGGACTTCTGTCTATCTATAGCGACCTTTAAAAAATCACGAATCACCTTAAATTTTTCTTCAGTCTCCTTGACTAAGTCGACCCCATGAATCCGACTCTCTCTAAGCTCGATCCAATACAAGGGTGTTCGGCACTTACGCCCATACAAAGCTTCGTAAGGTGCCATTTTCAAACTCGACTGATAGCTATTTTTGTAGACAAATTCGACTAGCGGTAGATACTTTTCCCAACTACCTTGGAATTCCAGGACACAACAACGCAACATATCCTCAAGGATCTGAATTACTCTCTCCGATTGACCACAGGTTTGCGGGTGGAAAGCTATGCTAAAATTCAAATTTTTCCCCAAACCTTCTTGCAAATTCTTCCAAAATCTCGAAGTAAACCTTGAGTCCCTATCCGAAACAATGGAAAAGGGTATTCCTTGAAGCCTTACAATCTCGAAAATGTATAAGTCGACTAGCTTATTAAGTGAAAAGTCCGTTCACACTGGGATAAAGTGAGCCAACTTTGTTAGTCGATCAACCACAACCCATACGACATCTTTCTTCCTCGAAGTTACCGGAAAACCCGCCACAAAGTCCATAGTAATCCGATCCCACTTCCACTTGGGGACCATAATAAGCTGAAGTAAACCCGAAGGTACTTGGTGTTCGGCTTTCACTTGTTGGCATACTAGGTATTTTGACATAAACTCTGAAATGTCTCTTTTCATCCCCAGCCACCAATACATTTTCTTTATTTCATTATACATTTTTGTACTTTCGGGGTGTACTGACAAACAACCACTATGTGTCTCAAGTAAAATTTTCCGAATCAACCCAGTGTTCTTAGAAACGCAAATCCTACCTCTGAACCTCAAGCAACCATTGGAATCAATCCGAAAATCCAATTAAACACCCAATTCACACTGTGTTCTCTTGGCTAGCAATTCACTGTCACTTATCTGAACTTCACAAATTTCTTAGAGAAACGTCGGTCTAGCTTTTAACTCAGCTATAATCAAACCATCCTCTGACAAAGCCAATTAGGCGTTCATCCAAGGTCTATCAATGCAATCACAGAAGTATCATAAGGAGTAAAGGTACTAGTAATCATTTCTGGAGACGAGGCTTCCTCATGAGCTCGGATAGCGTAGGCTCTGACAGGTGCTCTGGCCTCAGATCTAACAACAGTATCTCCAGCAGCTCTTTGACCACTACTTGCATTTCTGGAAGATCTACCTCTAGTTGAGGTGTTACTCGGTCTCGGATTCTGTATATTCTCTTGCTTAGTAGGTTCAGGACAATTTCTTATAAAATGATCTAGGGATCCACATCGAAAACAGGCTCAGTCATTCAATCTACAATTCCCCAGATGTCTTTTACCACAGTGTTTACATTCAGGTCTCTCAGATCGAACATTTCCAACACTTGCAATAAAAGTAACAGGGGCTCTGGTGTTCGAATACGATCTAGCTCGGTCTCGGTTTGAATGTACCACATTAGTATTTGAACGGTTCTGATCATCTCGAAATTTCTTTCATCCAGACTGAAAGGATTTACTCGAAGATCTCTTTCTAGCATCTCTAGATTCAAAATCAGCTTTTCTTTTCTCTTTACTTAATTCTTCAGCCTTACAAGCTCGCTCAACGAGCACCACTATTTTTTTAATCTTTAAAATCCCGACTAGCAGACGAATATCTTCATTTAGTCCATCCTCAAACCTTTTACACATTATTGCTTCATTGGATGCACATTCCCGAGCATACTGGCTCAATCTCACAAATTCCCGTTCATATTCAGTGACAGACATTCGACCTTGTTTAAGCTCGAGAAACTCTTTACGTTTCTGATTAATGAATCTCTGACTAATATATTTCTTACGAAATTTAGCTTGGAAGAAATCCCAGGTACCCCGTTCACTCAAAACCACAGATATTCAAGTTTTCCATTAATGATACGCCATATCTCTCAGAAGTGAAACGGCGCATTTAACACATTCTTCTAGATTCAGAGACATTTCATCAAATACACATATTGTATTTTCTAACCAGAATTCGGCTCTTTCAGCATCATCATTCGTTGTAGCTCAGAACTCTTCAGCCCCATACTTTCTAATTTTATCAACAGGTGGTCTACTTAGTTGAACTGGACTCACTGAGGGCATAACAGGAATTTGATAAGGATTAACCGGGGGTGGAGGTTGTTGAACAGCTGGATTGGTTCTAATGTATTGGGTGAACCATTCATTCATCACCTGATAGAAGGCTTGCTTAGCCTCACTATCACGGCTACTCATAGCCGGTCGTGAATCATCTTGCACCGCCCCTTGCGCAGGAGCAGGCGCATTCATATAATCATGTCATAACACATAAAATAATAATAAATATAATTTCTTCGAATTTAAAATAGTGGTTTCCAAAACCACTGTTCCGACTAGCCCCAAAATCGAGCTGTTTCAGAGATGACAAAATTGAAAAGTAGACGAAAAAACAACAAAAGTATAGTGCATAATAAAATAAAAAAACAAATAACAATAAAAATAAAAACAAAAATAAATAAAACATAAAACTAAATGAAATCACTTTAGTTGGGGTAGGAAGGAAAGAAATGAAGAAAAAACAAAACAAAACTTATAACTGTAAAAAATTGTTTTCTTAATCCATTTTTCAACGCATGCATCTTCCAACCTAATTATGGATATTTAATAAAGGATTTCTTAGAAATTGGAGTTTTAGAAAATTAAAATTATTGCTTGAGGCGTAAATATCACTGTCATTAAAGATATTTCATGGATATGCATATCCTCCAAGATTCAACAAACACTTTTGTTAACTGGTAGGAAAACAGGGAACAAGAAGAATGAAGAAAGTAAATACTCAACTAAAAACATAGAATGAAACTTTTTGAGAGAACATAGGATGTTTGGAAGAGAAAGTAAAGTATATTTACAGAATATCTGCAGATTCTGTACAATATCTACTGAGAAAAATAAAATAAGTATTGGGCTAAAATATTTGCAGGCATATTTTGCGTTGCCCATGTCACACGAGGCAAAGTTTTAGGATTAGTCATTCAATAATCTCCTAAGTGGGTTCTCAAATATATACATATCTCACACTTGGTATTTAACCAATGTGGGATCTAGGCTTTTTTTTTCCTTAACAAATATTCACAAGTGGCTTATTTTGAGCATCAATTTCTCATTCATCACTCAATCATTTTGAGCATTTGATATACCGTTGTAAACGTATCATGGAGTAGAATATAAAATCATAATTTTATGATTCAACTCTTTAACTTTACCAATCGAGAATATGCCTCAAAGTTTCTAAAAAATTAAATATTTTCCAACAGCTTGTGCCTATCTTCTTATATTGGTTGTTATAAGGTTAAAGTAAAACAATATTATATAAAAATCATTTTGATAGATGTAGTTGAATAATGTGGGATTTGTGTAGTTCTTCCAAGAGTATTTTGGTGTCAATATTGAAGTCATCTCAAAGACGGCTTAAACTTCTTCTCGATCCCTATTGAAAATTACTTAAAACAAACCTCTAGTGTCACGGACTTAGGATTCTTGCCTCACAATCCGTGCAGCCTTAGGCAATTTCTTACTCCAAAAACGCCTCAGTCAGCCTAACTTCCACAAAAGAAGGATTCAACTCTGCTAGGAAAACCTGCCAACGAGCCTGCTTGGGGGACAACTTTTTTTAGGTTAAGAAATAGCTATTTGCAACATGATCAGTGAATACCACAAACCTGGAACCCAGTAAATAGTGTCTCCATGTGCGCAAACAATGCACCACTGCCGTCATCTCTTTTTCTTGGACCGTGTATCTCCGTTCCGTCTCGTTAAGCTTTCGACTCTCGAAAGCAATCAGATGCCCATCTTGCATCAACACCCCTCCAATTGCATACTCTGAAGCATCTGTGCGTACCTCATACGCCTTTGAAAAATTTGGCAATGCGAGTACAGGCTCACTCGTCATCACTTGCTTCACTTGGTTGAAGGATTTCTCACACTGAGGGTCCCAATCCCACACTTTGCCCTTTTTCAACAGGTCCGTCAAGGGTGCAGTGATCTTGGAATAGCCTTCAATGAAGCGACGGTAGTAATTTGCTAATCCAAGGAAAGACCGCAACTCCGTCACCTTGGTTGGTGACTCCCAATCAGCAATTGCTCGAACTTTACTTTCATCCATTCGAATTGTGCCACCTCCCACAATATGGCCTAGAAATGGCACTTCTCGTTGGGCAAATGAGCATTTCTCCTTTTTGACATATAGCTCATTTTCTCGTAGAGTTTGGAACACCTCCCCCAAGTGTCCCACATGCTCTTCGAGCGTCTTACTATACACCACAATATCATCAAGATAAACAACCACAAAACGATCCAAGAAAGGTTGTAATACCTTATTCATTAGGGTACAAAATGTGGCCGGAGCATTTGTCAACCTAAACGGCATCACCAAGAACTCAAAGGACCCATACCTAGTTACACAGGCTGTCTTAGGCTCATCCCCTTCGGTTATTCTAACTTGGTGGTACCCCAATCGCAAATCCAACTTAGTAAACCATCTCGAGCTACCAAGTTGATCGAACAAATCTGCAATAAGAGGAATGGGATACCTGTTTTTTATAGTGATTTTGTTTAAGGCCCTGTAGTCGATGCACATTCTCAAAGATCCATCATGCTTCTTTTGAAATAACACATGTGCACCGAACGGGGCTTTAGATGGTCTAATGAACCCGGCATCTAAAAGCTCTATCAACTGCTTCCACAATTCCTCTAGTTCCGGTGGAGCCATCCGATATGGTGCCTTTGTTTGCGGTTCAACATTGGGCAACAACTCAATCTTGTGGTTCACCTCCCTCTTAGGTGGCAATCTTTTGGGCAACTCCATGGGCATTACATCTTGAAATGACTTTAGCAACCGTTCCACTTCCTTTGGAATTTCCCCCTCGAATTTATCATCCATATTGTCTCTCAAGGTAGCTAGGTAGGAGCCTTTATTTCGATGGACTCTTTTGGCAAATTGAATTGCCGACAAGGTTTTTCCCTCCATGCTTCCTTTCCTTTCCATTTTCACCATATATCGTTGGTTTGCATCGGAGATTGTCATGTAATTCTCGGAAGGGTGAATATCCGCATTAAGCCTGTCAAGTAAACTTAATCCAACTACAAAATCGTAATCATCAAGTGGGATTACCTTAATGGTCGCTTGGCCCGTCCACTCGCCAAGTTTGAGTTCTACCCCTTTTGCCACACCCGTTATGGGAATGCTTTCTGAATTCACTGTTTTGATTCGTCCCGAATCTTCCTCGATTCTGAGGCCAAGTTCCTTTGCCATTTCTTTGGACATGAATAAATCAGATGCACCAGTATCAACAAGTGCATTCAATCTTCTGGCAGCTACGATGATGTCTGCAAACATCAACCCATTGCTTGACTTCTCTTCGACACCTCCTAATATCGAATTAAGGCTTTTGGTGTCATCTTTGGCTTCCTCGCGTGCCTCCATGGCATGAAAAGCAGCTTTCTTTGAACAGACACTCATTCTATGTGGGCCTTGGCAAAGAAAGCACTTCATTGGTCCTTTTCTATCCCAAGGCTTACCTTGACTAGACTTTGGGCCTTCGTCATTCTTTTCCCCTTGATCCTTGTCTCCCCCACCATTGCCTTTGGGTCTCGACTTGGGTTTGTAAGAATCATTATTATCAAACTTTCTTCCCCCAACATCGTAGAAATTTTCTGCCTTGGCCATAGCTTCGGTCAATTCGGTGATATCTAGGCGATGCAACTCTTGCTTGGCCCACATTTTTAAACCATCCTCGAACCAATAGAATGCTTCTTTCTCGTTCAAGTCTGAGATCTGAAGCATCAACTCACTGAATTCTCGAACATAATCTCGAACAGTGCCTTGTTGCCTAAGCCGACGCAACTTAGCGCGAGCTTCCTTTTCAGCATGTTGCGGATAAAACTACTTCTTCAACTCTCTTTGGAACTCCTCCCAAGTTCCAATGGTCGTTCTCATTCGTGGACCTACGTCTCTCATCTGTGGACCTACGTCTCCACCACAAGAGAGCAACATCAGAAAAGTAAATTGAAGCGGTGTTTACCTTGGTGGCATCATCCTCAATGCCAATTGCTCGAAAATATTGCTTCAATTCCCACAGGAAGTTGTCCACTTCTCTCACGAACCTAACCCCCTTGAACTTCTCGGGTTTTGGAACATCCACATGACGTTGCTTCAGTCCCGAAGCCAACATCCCACTTCCCAGGGCAGCCTTACAGATTCTGAGCTCCCCCTTAAGCTCAGCAATCTCTTCTTTCATGGCAGTCAGCAGGGCCTCAAGAGCTTCGTCCCTCCCTGTCAGTTTGTCTGAAGTGGATCTGAGAGAGTCCAACACAAACTCTTTGCTATCTTCCCTCAGTTCCTCCATATGGGTCAGGACCACTTCGAGTGTCTCCTTCATGTCACCAACAGACTCCTCGAGATTAACCACTCGAATTTCTAAGCTCGACAACATATCCCTCGATCGACTAGCCTTTCTAGCCCTCCCACGGGTCTCCATTGGCTCATTCTGATCAACAACTTCTTTCGACATATCTCAAAAGTGCTTTCGAACTGGCTCTGGTACCAACTGTCACGGACTTAGGATTCTTGCCTCACAATCCGTGCGGCCTTAGGCAGTTTCTTACTCCAAAAATGCCTAAGTCAGCCTAACTTCCACAAAAGAAGGATTCAACAGAATTCTTCCCAAAACACAACTCAAGCGAAAGTAACTCAAAGCCAAACAAGATGAAAGAAGAATGAGACAAGAACAAGTCAAGGAAAATAAGAACACAAGAGATAGAGAAATTTGAGTGAATGCTCTCAAGAGTTCTTATTGCTCAAAACTCAAGTGCTTTACAATGAGGGAAGAGGCCTCTATTTATAGTTGAGCCTCTCCAAATCCAATGGTACAAAATCAAGTACATCTACGACTATGATTAAAGGGTATCTACAATCAAATCTCTAAGAATATAAAATCATATCTTCTAAGATTACATATCTTATCTAAGATATGTAATCTTATAAAATAATATCTTATAAAATTACATATCATATCTAAGATCTCTAAGATTATAAATCATATCTTTTAAGATCATGTTTCCATATTTGTCTAACTTGTAGATGGACCTTTAATCTCTTCAAGCAACGGGCCAGTCCGATTGGGCCAAATGACCTCCTTCCTTCTTGATGGATCGCACAGATGTGTCATGGTTGCGGGCTCCCATGCGCAACCCTTGACACTAGTAGCTCTCAAGGGTTGGGCTTCTGCTAAAATAATCCCTTTGTAGTATGGATTTTGTAGACCAATTAATCCTACAAACCAAATGCCTTGGCCATTCTCCTCCCACCTCACAACCTAAATTATGTTCTTCCAGACACTTCAACGGCAATTAATCCTACAAATCAGTACATTAATGCATGTTAATTAAATCAACACTAGGGTTGGGCTTCTGCTAAAATAATCCCTTTGTAGTACGGATTTTGTAGACCAATTAATCCTACAAACCAAATGCCTTGGCCATTCTTGTGGAAAATGTTCTCAATATAAAATTGTTCTCTCATATAAAATCAAAAGCTTACAAACTATTTATAGGCTATAGTTTACCATTTAAAACAACAAAAATTGAAAATATTAAAATCTAATAATAACCATAAACCAATGACTCTTGACCTTTCATTTTCCTAAACAAAAAACTACTAATTTAAACCCATTAAAAAACAATATAACTCTTGACCTTTCAACTCTTGACCTTTCACTTACATGACTCTTAACTTTCATTTAAGTTTATTTAACAAAACTCCCCTGTAAACTTAAATGCTTCTGCCATCCTTCATGCCGATTAATTTCTTATAGTTGTCGAAGAGTATCATCGGTAGCGGTTTTGTAAAGATATCCGCGACTTGGTCCCGACTTGCCACGTGCACTAATTTCACACTTCCTTCCTTTACATGATCTCGGATGAAATGAAAATGAATGTCAATGTGTTTGCTTCTCTCATGATTCACTGGGTTCCTTGCCAACTCAATCACTGATTTATTGTCAACTCGTATCTCAGTTGCACCAAGTTGTTGTTGCTCCAACTCACCCAACAAATTTCTGAGCCATATAGCGTGACACACACACCAAGATGCTGCCACATATTCAGCTTCACATGTCGATAGTGTCACGATTGGTTGCTTCTTTGAAAGCCAAGCAAATGCTGTGTTACCCATAAAGAACACATATCCCGATGTACTTTTCCGATCATCTAAGTCTCCGCACCAATCACTGTCGGAATACCCAATCAACTTGTAATCTTCCATATTTGAATAAAATAACCCGTGTGACACCGTTCCTTGAATGTACCGTAGGATTCGCTTCAACGCCTTCCAATGTGAATAAACCGGCTCCTCCATGAACCGACTTACAATGCCAACACTTAGCGAAATGTCAGGCCTTGTGCAAGTGAGATAGCGAAGGCTTCCCACCAAACTTCGGTATTTACTTACGTCGACTCGTTCTCCTCCATCGAATTTCGAGAGTTTTACACCTGGTTCCATTGGTGTTGATACCGAGTTGCAATGTGTCATCTTGTACTTCTTCAAAATTTCCTTTGCATATGCCTCCTGTGACACAAAAATACCTGTCCTTTCTTGTCGAACCTCCAAACCAAGGAAAAATTTCATTAAACCCAAATCTGTCATCTCGAATTCTTGTGTCATTTTGCTCTTAAAATCCAATATCATCTTACCATTGTTCCCCATAAAAATGAGGTCATCGACATAAAGAGCAACAAATAACATATTACCTCCATTCTTCTTCACGTAGAGGGCATGTTCATAAGGACATTGTTTGAACCCATTCTCCTTGAAGTATGTATCGATACGAGTATTCCATGCCCGCGGTGCTTGCTTCAACCCGTAAAGTGCCTTATTTAATTTCAGCACCTTTTTCTCCTCTCCATTTTTCATGTACCCGGGTGGTTGTTCGATGTAGACTTCTTCTTCGAGCACACCATTCAAGAATGCCGACTTGACATCCATTTGAAATATTGGCCATTTAAATTGTGCCGCTTGTGCAATGAGCAGCCGGATTGTCTCCATTCTTACAACAGGAGCAAATACCTCATCATAATCGATCCCCTCCTTTTGCTTATATCCCTTTGCAACAAGTCGCGCCTTGTACCGTTCTAACTCGCCTTGAGCATTCATCTTTCTTTTGAACACCCACTTCACACCAATGGGTTGACTTCCTTTCGGCAATTCTGTTAACTCCCATGTGTTGTTGCGGTCAATTGCTTTAATCTCCTCATCCATAGCAGTTTGCCACTTCTTGTCCCGTGCAGCCTCTTCAAAACTTATAATCTCGGAATCTGCCAAAAGACATACAATATGTACCTCATTTGTTGAATCATACAAATCTTGCAAACTTCGCATTTTTGGTTGTTGCGGTTCATCTTCATCATCGGTAGTTTCAGGATTTGTCGGTATGATTGTTGGTGTAGCGATTGATGATCCTCCATCTTTGGTGATAACCTCCGTTGAGTTATTCCAATCCCACTCGCTTGCTTCATTGAATCGTACATCACGACTTACCACAACCTTCTTACTTATCGGGTCGAGTAGATTGTATCCTTTTGTTTTCTCATCATACCCAATAAAAATAAACATTTTGCTTTTGTCTTCGAGCTTCGTTCTTCGCTGATCCGGCACATGTGCATAGGCCTCACTACCGAATACTTTAAGATGAGAAATTGATGGTTTTTGTCCGCTCCAAGCTTCTTATGGTGTTTGATCATCCAACTTCGCATGTGGACATCGATTTTGCACATAGATGGCACATTGCACGGCCTCCGCCCAAAATTCCTTCGGCATCTTCTTGCTCTTGAGCATTGATCGAACCATGTCGAGAATAGTCCGATTCTTCCTCTCGGCAACACTATTTTGTTGGGGAGAGTACGGTGCGGTTAGGAATCGTCTTATGCCTTGCTCCTCACAATACTCCATGAAAGCCGTCGAAGTATACTCGCCACCTCTATCAGATCGTACAGATTTGATGTGTCTACCAGTTGTTTTTTCCACCATCACTTTGAACTTTTTGAACACCTCCAATGCCTCGGATTTTTCTTTAAGAAAATAAACCCAAGTTTTTCGTGAGAAATCATCGATAAAAGAAATGAAATACCTTTTACCGCTAAAAGATTCAGGGGTGATTGGTCCACATATGTCGGTATGAATCAATTCGAGAAGTTGCTTAGCCTGATATTCTGCCTTATTTTGAAACGAAGTTCTCGCATGCTTACCGAGCACACATTCTTCACAAAATTTTCCCTCATAGTCCATGTCTGGTAGCCCATGCACCAAATTCTTCTTTGCCAACTCGTTTAGACCACCATAATGTAGATGGCCAAAACGGAGATGCCATAGCAACGCCTTGTCTTCAACATCAACTCGCAAACATTTTCCTCGAACACTTCTCAGATTCAACCTGAACATGCGATTTCTCTCCATTTCAACTCGAGCGACCAAACACCCTTCCTTATCTTTCAAGTGTAACACCCGATCTTTCATAAGTACCGAATAACCTTTTTCCATGAGTTGCCCCATACTCAAAATGTTGCTCTTGAGGTCTGGTATGTAATACACATCATGGATTGACCCAATTAACCCATCATTTTGTAAATAACAAATGGTACCTTGGCCTTTTACCTCAACCTTCGACGCATCTCCAAATGACACATGTCCAGTTTCAACCTTTTGCATCTCTTTGAATAGGTGCTTGAGCCCACACATATGGTTGCTTGCACCCGTGTCAAGGTACCACACCATGTTGTTGTTGGTGTTGACTTCGTTGTGTGCCATCAAGAGAAAACCTTCTTTTGCCTCCACATTTTCCGTGGTTAGGTTGGTTGTCTCTTCCACCTTTTTCGAGAAGCGACATTCTTTCGCGAAGTGTCCCGCCTTACCACAATTGTAACACTTATCAGAGTTACAATCCTTCGCATAGTGACCATATTTGCCACACTTGTAGCACTCGACATTGGAATAATTCGACCATCTGCCTCTTCCACGACCACGTCTTCTTCCTCGCCAATTTTGTTGGTTTGAATGCTCCTTCTCTTCATAATTCCCTTCTTGACCATGACCTTTTCCACCACGACCATTTCCTCGATCTCCACGACCACGGCCTCTACCTCGAAAGCTTTGAGAATAGAGAACCTTTTCGTCTTTGATTGATGCCTTGGTTTGAAGTGCTTGCTCGAGTGTCTCCTCTTTCTTCTTCTTCTTACGTTGTTCATGTGCCTCGAGAGAACCGGCGAGTTCATCGACTGTAAGCGTTGCTAGATCTTTTGACTCTTCTATGGCACATACGACATTTTCGAAACTGTCAGTTAACGATCTCAAAATCTTCTCCACAACTCGTGCATCAGTTAACGCTTCTCCGTTTCGGTTGAGTTGGTTCACCACGGTTTGAACACGCGTGATGTAGTCGGAGACACCTTCTGATTCCTTCATCTTCATGCCTTCCAGCTCGCCACGAAGAGTTTGAAGTCGGACTTGTTTAACTCGGTCGGCTCCTTTGTACACCTTTGCTAAAATGTCCCACGCTTCTTTTGAAGTTGTCGCACTTGCAATCTTCTCAAAGCCCGACTCATCAACGGCTCGAAATAACATGTACAATGCCGCCTTATCTTTCGACCGCATTTCTTTCAACGCCTTGTTTTGAGCCGCCGTATATCCCGCAGTAGTTGTCGGTTCTACGAAACCTTCTTGGACCACCTCCCAACCATCTTGAGACCCGAGAAGAGCTTTCATTTGGATGCTCCAATTCTCATAGTTCACCTTTGTTAGTCGAGGCAATGGCACATTACTAGTCACACTCTCCATAGCTCAGATACCAAATTGTGGAAAATGTTCTCAATATAAAATTGTTCTCTCATATAAAATCAAAAGCTTACAAACTATTTATAGGCTATAGTTTACCATTTAAAACAACAAAAATTGAAAATATTAAAATCTAATAATAACCATAAACCAATGACTCTTGACCTTTCATTTTCCTAAATAAAAAACTACTAATTTAAACCCATTAAAAAACAATATAACTCTTGATCTTTCAACTCTTGACCTTTCACTTACATGACTCTTAACTTTCATTTAAGTTTATTTAACAATTCTCCTCCCACCTCACAACCTAAATTATGTTCTTCCAGACACTTCAACGGCAATTAATCCTACAAATCAGTACATTAATGCATGTTAATTAAATCAACACTAAATTCTTTGATTAATTTTAATAAGACACAACCTTCTTTCTAAGAGTTTAAAATAAGACCCAGAAATTCCCATTTTAACAAACAAACTTGGAGCTTAAAATGCCATCATCAGTTACCGAGACTCACAGAGAAAATGCTGAGATTTACCGTGGAGAAGATCTTTGCAAGCAAAAATTTTTGGAGCTGCTTGAGGAAATATCTTTGCCCAAGGGCATCGTACCTGTTGAAATAATAGAGTTCTGTCGAAATCGATCAACTGGGCTTGTGTGGATGAAGCTGAAGAACAAGAAAGAGCACAAATTTAAGCGGATTAATAAGGTAGTATCGTACGATAGAGATATCACCTTTTTTATAGACAGTGGCGGTATTAAGAAACTCACAGGAATCAAGTGCAAGGAGTTGTTTATTTGGATCACCATTTCCGGCATGTTTATCGAAGATCCTTCCTCTGGAAAGATTTCCTTTACTATTCCCAGTGGCTTGAAAGCCCATTTCCCTATTTCGGCCTTTGAGTTGGAAGAAAACGACAACAGAAAATAGGAAGAATCGATCAAAACATGTAAACTTAAGATTCTTATGATGTTGTGGGTTTGGTTTACTTGTAGTTGCTAAAAGTTCCTATGAAGATTCTAGGATTGCTGGAGTATATTTTTGCTCCATGTCAAACCATAGATGATGAAGCATTTATATTTTGTTTTTATTAATTCTAATGCTTACAGATAATGAAACCTGGTTTTGCAGATCCACAAACTTCTTTGATTTCTGTTTGGTTTCTAGGAAAATAATGGAAATAAGTGCGAAAGATATCTTAATTCGCAAACCCATATTTCAAATTTTTTTCTTTTTTTTTAAAAATTAGCAAGTTTCTAATATTTTGAGATTAATGCAGACTGCAAGCGTCCAAAATGTCTACTTCAGTAATTAAAGCTAACAAATATTTTTGTGCATATAATGTATTAAATAATTTATATATATAGTAAAGCACTGATAAACAAAACTAATATATTATATATAATAATGCATAATTTTGGAAAACAAATGGTTATAGCACAGTTCATTGAGTGACATGTCTCACCAATCACTGGCTGACACTTCGTCAATAACAAAAGTGTGATATTACCGTTCATCCTAACTTTTATGTTATTTATGTTCAAACCATTAAAAGTTATTAATGAATTTTAAAATAGTTTTTAAAATAATTCTAATGTCATATTATTTTTTTAAACTGACTTAAAAAATATATATTTAAATTATAATTAGTGTTAAAAAGGTTAAAGTGTTTTATAACAATATTTTAGAAACATATTTAAATTCACAATTTAAAATAATATACTTTTTTAAATTTCATAATTTCTAATCTATTCAAAAAGGTTTAAAATAACATATTATTGTTTTAATATAAAATCTTAACAATTATAACATTAAAGGAAATTAATTTAAAAATATATAAATAACCTATACAAATTATTAATAATAATATTTCATTTATGATAAATTAATATTTAATCATGATAAATTTTGTATTATTTTAATATTAAATATTAAATATTTTTAAGATTAAATACTATTAATATAACCAACTCAAAATTAGTTAAATATTTTTATAATTCCATTATATATATTCATTAATGATTTTAAACAAAAATAATAACATAAAAATATTATAAAGTTAATATGTACAGTGGATCATCATTGCATAGGAATACAAGCTAGTGTATATATATGTGATGCACAGGTTGGTCGTGTGTATTTATTTTAATATTTTATATTAATTTATTTAATTTTTATAGAATTTTTTTTGAAAATTAGAAGTATTTTCAAAATTAAAAACAATTAATAGAATTTTTTTAGCAAAATGTGCTGTTTTAGTGTGAAATTGTTATTTAAAACTAAATGAAATTTTGTATTATGTACCAAATAATAATATTTTTATAAAACTTAAATTTGATAAAAATATTTAAGAAATTGATATTAATACAATAACTAGAAAAAGTAAAGGGACAAATATGGTAACTTTAATAATAGGAAATATACATTAAAATTAAATAGGCTTAATATCAGTGTATGTACTATAACAAAATTATCACTTTGATATTTGAACTATTTTTTATCAATTGGTCCTTGTATTTTATTTTTATTATCAGCTTGGCCCCTCTACTTTAATTCTGTAATCTCATTAATGGTCAAAATTTCTGTTAAAAATATACCAATGAATGACACGATGCCATTTGTCAAGAAAAAGTAAACAAATCACTTAAAATATAACAAAACTAAAAATTATATTGGATCCACTTTAAATATAGTTTAAAAAAATATTTTGAAACTCAAAATTTACATATATATGTATATCTGTATCTTCTTTTATATTATATATAAATAGGAAGATAATACGTTTTAATGCACTCGAACCCATGTCTTCTTATATTAGTAACAATTTTCATGTCAATTGAGTTAAGACTCAACCGACTCCTTTAAAAGAAACTTAAATATTAAGAAATAATTATGGGAATATTGGTCAAACATAATATTTTTATATTTAATATAATTAAAGACTTAAAATACAATTAAACTATTTTGACAAAATATATAAACATTAGTGACCAAATTTTTCATTAAACCCATTAACAATACAAAGTTTGCTCAATTTTAATAATAAAGAGCGTAAATCCCTCCAATTATATTTCCTTCTAAAAATGCATTTTTATGTGATGTGCACGCAATTATTATGTGATGAAGATGCACCTTTCAATTATGTAAGATATACTAATGGTAAATTACACAATTGTCATTTAATTTTTATAAGTTTTCAATTTAGTCACTTGTTAATTTGAGATTAGGCAATGTTACTGTATACTAATTTTAATAACTCAATTTTATTACGTTTTTTAAAAGGAAAAAGGAAAAAAAGGGTTTTTATATGAAATTGTGTTATTCAACTATGAAGATGAAACTTAAGTTTTTAGTTGAATTCCCAGTAAGATTTTAAGTTTTTCCTATAAAAATCTTGGTTTTTTACCTTTTTACCAAAAAACTAAAGTTAATTGTAAAAACGAAAAAAATAAAGAAAATTAAAAGATAAAATGGTTTTATATAGCTTTCATAATTATTCAATTTAAAGAAATTATAATTTTTTTGTTTGTATTATATATCAATTTATATCATATTTTACATAATTTGTCATTTGAATTCAATTTGTAAAAAAAAAATTATATTTTTTATATTGCATTAGCATTATTTTTTTTGAAAGTTTTATAAATTTAAATAAATTTTTACATATTAATGATTTAATTTCTATAGATTTTAACATGTGATATTTGTGTCATGACTATGAACTTGTGTTTTCATTATTTTATTATGTTTTAACACTTATTTATATATAGTTGATGCAATACCCAAAGCATAATTCCTCAATCTTTAAAGTGAAGATAATACATATTTTAGTGTATTTGAAGGCACATATTTCAAATTATCACAATAATAATAATATTAATATTAATAAAGTTAAAACTCAATTCACTATACTTATCATATATTGATATAAATATTATATTTAAAATTTTAATTTATTTTCCCGAAGCAAAACCAGGGTTTATTCTAATTTTAGTTTGAAAGTTATATATATATATTTTAAAATAATCTAATTAATTAAATCTGTCACAATTCAATTACAAAATACCATCACTATTTATAAATTTAATATTTTTGATGAAAATTTCCTTTGTTGAATAATAATTTCAAAACTTTGTGACGATTATTTTGACGAAATATGATTTCTGTCATATTTCTATTACAAGTTTCTCACTAAATTTCATCACAGTAAATAGTTGAGTTTTAAATGTTAGTTCTATTATTAGTTCGTCACTGTTTTTGTTACTAACAAGCTATAATAGTGACAGAAAATTGTAACGGAAATTGTCACGACAATGTCTAATAGTGGAAATTTGCATGACATCACTATAAGCATTCTCTATAGAAGTGATGTGTCACGAAATTAACTCAAAATTTAACTAAAGTAAATATATTTATCAATTAATAATATAGCTATGATAAGTAAAAATATTGTTCCCAAAAAGACTCAAAGTACTAGTAATTACCGTCTTTCTATTATTTAACTGAATAATTCGAGTGATCAATTAAAAATTAAAATTGACTAAATTAATTAACTAACGAACATAGCAAAGAACAAATCACGAAAATAATTAATTAACAACCAATAAGTGAAACAATATCTAGGAAATAGTCTGCATTTTTCAGTATTAATCTAAATTATGCAATTTCTTTACTTAGAATATTGATCTGTAGAAATCCTTAAATTATATTAATATTTCCTTCGAGCATAAGAGCAACTAACTCTAGGTTGATTAATTAAAATTTCTTTGTAATTAAAACCCATATTATCACTGTAACACCCCTAACCCGTCTTTATCGTCGGATTGAGGTTACGGAGTATTACAATACAAAACTAAACAATTACTTAGAAAGAAAACAATTATGCAATTTAAATAAAAACAATCAATACATCAATAAAATTGATGAATAAATACAATTACAACCTTAATTCGAACCTACGGGGTCCTAAAAATAGTTTGTAATGTTCAGGGTTCATTTTGAAACAAAACAGAAAATTTTGAAAAAAAATTGAAAATTTTGAAAATAGGGGTCACAGGCTGTGGGACATAGCTCAGACCGTGTGGACATTCGAAGTCTAGACACACGGCCATGTCCCAGCCCGTGTGTTTGCCTATGTGCATATTCGAATTAGGGTCACACGATTGTGTCGCAAGCCGTGTGCCAAACCGTGTGTGTATTCGATGTTGGGTCACATAGTCGTGTCGCAGACCGTGTGACAAACTATTTTGGACCACATAGCCGTGTTGCAGACCATGTGCCAGACTGTGTGAAACCTACACCTAAAAACAATAAGACACACGACCATGTGGTGTGACCGTGTGAGGCACATAGCCATGTGACACGCCCGTGTCTTAGGCTGTGTGTACTTAAAATTTGCTTTTAAAACAAGGCATTTCAACATCAATTCCTTAGGTGCCAAATAAAAAAATAATCAGCCAAAATCATGCTTTCAAACACCAATCTTTGAGTCTAAAACATACCTATTTCCAACAATTTACGTGCCTAACCAATGTGCCATCATTGTCACCACAAAATACATACATATACATTAAACATTTCATCTAAAACATCATTATCATATCTAAATTGTTCCATCCACAATAAAGCTTCCAAATTGCTAAATACCAAACCACAAAAACAAGCAACCAAAAACTCAACATTTTATAACCTAGGTAATAAGGCTTTCAAAGCTAATAAGGAATAACATAATTATAATTTGACTTTTACCAATTCATACTAACATAACTAAGCATATCACGTGCTAACTAATTCCAATGATTCATCAAGCATAATTCGCCTAAATATCAAAACCATCCATACCAACCTTAAACAATTAACCTAAAGCAAAACACTTTTTGAATATCCACAAGTTGACCATTTCCATCACACACACATATTTACATACCACAAAAGGCCATCAAATACAAAATGACCAAAACCAACATTTTAAAATCTAGGAACATGCCAAAACCAATAAAAAGACTATTCACCAACAATTGAGTTCGAGATCATCACTGGATGCTAAGTCGATGATAATTCTACTAAGTACCTAACCCGCGCACGAGAAAACATACGTTGAGTATAACTCAGTGGTGCTTTCAAAATTTGAAAAATTAAATATAGTACAAACTATTCAATTACATAACTGAAACTACAATTCAAAAAATGAAAGGAAATGTATATATTACTTCATTCATGTTTTGCAATTCATTTTCAATTTAAACATAAGAATTTTCAAGAATCATCACATTTTCACTTTGTACATTTATTATAATTTATCCAAAATTTACATCCATCCATATTTCATTCGCCATTTCCAATTTCAGCACTTTCTTTTTGTTTTTCCCCTATTAACATGACTCGAACTCAGATATGAGGATCCAACCAACACACCAAAGTTTGGCTCCCAGAGCCTGAAAGAATAATCTGTAGAAACAAATTGCACCCTGCGCTGGCCGGTAAAAACCGACAAACGGGGTGTCCAACACTCCCCGACACGTCATTGTAAAACCTTGAAGTCTTCCTATCCTATGGCATGCCAATTATACCCTACCTGAATAGTTAATAAGGTAACAATATTCTCAATTCAATTTGTAATCTCATTTCATATCATGAATTCATGTACATAATCAACCATCTCATTTTCATATCCATCTGATCTCTCATACAATTTAGAACATTTTTACTATTATACAATTTAATACATTACCACTAATAATTATTCAATCATCTCATTTCAATTCAAATTATACAAAATCAATTTTGTCACTTACCTTGTAACTTACCATAAAATGCAATGTTCAATGCAACAATTAAATTGATTCGAAATATAGAAACACACACTATAATTTCTGAGTTATTCATCGACAATCTTGTCTTTTCCTTTCTTACTTGAGGATTTGGGTTCGACGTTAGCTACGAATTAAACAGATACAATAAATTAACATTTCACAAACCAATTCATATTTAATTACAAAATTTATACTACTTTTACATAAATTTTCAATTTAATCCTCGAAACTGATACTAACAAAATTTCTCACATATAACCCTTAACTTTAAAATGAAATTTCCTAAAGCTCTTATAGAGCTTCCTACTTCCTTAAATTTGAATTTTGTACAACTTAATCCTTTTTTCTTTTGCTTGGGATCATCACTTAACTCTTCAAAATAGTCTCATTTCATTTCTAACCCCAAAAAATCTATTAAACTAACATAAAAAACTTAATTTTCTTTACAATGGCAATTTCCATAAACTTTAACAATTCCAAAATTTTTAACATGGGCAAGCTAACTTATGAACTTAAGACTCCAAAAAAGATAAAATTTATATAAAAAGAACTAAGATTTACAAACGAAATTGATCTTCAAAATCTAAATACTATGGCCGAATGCTCCTTCTTTTTCTTTTCCTTTGTTTCGGCTTTTGTATGAAAGAAATATGAGAAAATGCTTTGATTTTATTCCACTTTCTACATTTTATTATTTACTTATGCTTTATTTTATTTTATAACTATTTACTCACAAATTTTTCTTAAGTTTTAACATATATGTAATATATAATATCTATAATTCCCAAAGCCATAACCGGCCACTATGAAAACATAAATATAATGGCCTAATTATTATATAAGTCCCTAAAACAATTTTTATATGATAGTTTAATATCTTTTCGCGCTTCTATCACTTAAGAAATTTAGTCCCTGTACCTTAATTAACAAATAAATCATTAAAATTACTAAACTAAAATTCAATTCGTTACCAAAAATAATATTTACGAACTCGATTTAGGGAAACGGAATCCCAAAAATACACTTCCCGAACTACTGACTTTTGGGTCGTTACAATCACTTAACTCATGCTATGGACTCCCCTATTAGATTTGACTTTAATATGGTAGATTTATGTCATCCTATTTTTAGGATTGCATGCAACTCCACTCAACTATGCAAGATCTATTCTTAAATAGGGTCTATTCAACCATCGATTTAAGCACATCAAACATGAATTAATAATCTAGAAATATCAAACCAATAATTAAGCACATATAATTGAGAACAAAGAACAAAGTATTTATTGCGTAAAATAAAAATCAAAAGATAGAATCCATTATAGGGTTCATCTGCCTAGGTATTTAGAAAATTAGTTCATGTTTGAAAATAAAAACATCCAAAATACAACATAACCAAAAAATAAAGAAACTCATGATAACTTCTTAAGAAATCAATTGGGAATCTTCAATCTTGATAGAAATCCGCTTTGAAGTCAGCTTCAATGATGCTTTTCGAGTTGTTTTCTTCAATATTCTTTAACGAGTCTCTAATATCTTCTTATTTTCGTCATATATACGTCTTAGAATGCTTAAAACCTAAAAATTGTGATTTTTCATTGTTTGGTGCGCAGTTCCGTTAAATGGACACAACCTACCGCACGCCTTTGTGGGTCACACGACTGTGTGGAATGGTTCAGCCCGTGTAGTTCTTGTAACTTGCTCCAACATTTTGTTTTTCACTCGTTTTTGGCTCCTTTTTGCTCCCAAATGCTCTATTAAGCATTAAAACATGAACTTAAAGGATTATGAGTATAAAATTCACAATTAACATCGAATAATTACCCCAAAATGCATTAAGAATGATGTCAAAAAATTTTGCTTTTAGCACTTATTAAGAAGAATAACGGAACTACAAATTGTAATGTATATTATTACATTACATGCCCTAGAGGATTTTGCCTTTCCAAGGAAAATACTATTAGCATTGTAAGGATATATGAAATTCAATTTTGTTAATTTCTAAACATTATCTCATATTTATATTTAAAATATGAATAAGAATTTTAAAAATTATTATATATTGAAAACAAAGTTTAACATAGAATAAAAAGGCTAAGTTTCTAATGGAATAAGTCTTGTTTATTTGTTCGTCATCACCAATAGAAGAATTTGGTGGTAAAAATAAACTAAAAGTTTGGGAAAGTTTGAGGATTAAATTGATAGAGTTTGTAAATATAAAAGGGTTGAATTTATTGAATTATTTAAGATTAGGACCAAATTGATAGAACATATAAGTTTTAAGGACTAAATATGTTATTATATCAATTGAAAAAGGGCCACACTGTAACACCCCTAACCCGTTTCTGTCATCGAATTAGGGTTACAGAGTATTACGACAGTTAACAAATTCAATAATAGACGAATATTATTTGAAAATAAATTTAAATATCAATTATTCAGAATCAATTAACATTCATAGCATATATATATATATGAAAACGACATTAAATCGAGCTTATGGAACCTTTAAAGCAAATCGAGATAAATTCTGGATTAAATTGAAATTTCTACGAAATTTTGAGTAAAAAGTTTAAACAGGGGCCACACAGCCGTTTGAAGAAGACCAACTCGTATGGCCCCAAGTGTGGCTGTGTGGCTACTCCACACATCCATGTTCCCAGACCATGTACAATTCGGAAATAGAGTCACACAGTCGTGTCGTCAAACTATGTATGTAACACCCCTAACCCATATCCAATCGCCGGATTAAGGTTAAGAGGTATTACCGAACTAAACATTTAATTATCACATTCATATAGTCATTAAACACAATCCAAAATCAAGCTGAAAACTATACAAACATTCAAGATCATATGCCATATTCGTATGGCTAAATATTTACATTTACAAAATATCGTTCTCAACAGAGTAACCTATACATGCCACATTAACTCCAAAATATAATAGTACCAAAATGATCGATAGTGTGATGAACTGCTGACGATCCCCGAGTCGGTGGCCAAAATCAACAATCTATAAAATAGAGAAATAAAGAACAGAGTAAGCTTTCAAAGCTTAGTAAGTTTTAAGCAATTCAAACAATTAAAACTTGTCATTTAAAACGAGCATTTAGTATCACAAAACGAATATTCTAATTACAAATCACTTGGCCGAATATACACAAGTACACCAATTAAAAAGCCTATTGGCCGAATATATATATGTATATAAATACACAAAGAAATTTCAGCACATACTTTACATTACTTTATAGCTCATACAATTAATTTAAGTCACATACTTTCATGTAATGACAGACATCGACCGAATAGGTCATGCTCTTATTCGTAGATATAATAATCATTCACACACATATATCATTCTTTGATACTAATAATTCACTTTTAAAAAAAATCAATTCACATACGAGTACTTAATACGTACCTGAATATCATAATGTATCATACATAATCAATAGTAGTTTACCTCGAACTTTCGAATTCATAATCTTACTCGAATCACTGGCGTTAAGCCTGCTAGGTTTAAAACCCGAATCTAGTCACCAGCACAAAACCCTCGGGACTTTAAGTTCAGATATAATACCAGCACTAGGCCTGCGGGACTTTAACCCGAATATAATACTAGCACGAAGTGTAATATCCTGAATTAGGGCTTAATCGAAATAGTGGTTTCGTGACCACAAATCTGAGATAGAAATAATTATTTTACAATGATTTTGATGTTTATGATATGATTGCATGATCGTGTGAAAATTTCGTGATGAAATTCTATGCCTAAAGTGCTTAAATTGAAAGTAGGGACTAAATCGAATAAGTTGCAAAACTTGCATTCTAGAAGTTTTTAGTTTGAAATTGTTTTGGAATATTAATGAGGAGGTCTTAAATAGCAATTTCACCAATTTTAAGTTCATGGACAAAATTAGGACATGGAAGGAATTTTTGGAAAGTTTAGTAGTAAGGGTATTTTGGTCATTTAGTTATTAAAATGAATTAAAACCAAAATTAAAAGCCAATTTTTGTCCATCTTCTTCATTAGGCCGAAATTTCAAGGGTTCTCCATAGCTAGGGTTTGTTTCAAGCTTCCAAGCTCCATAGTAAGTGATTCCAAGCCCCGTTTTTAATGTTTTTTACGTTTTTGGAATCCCGATAGCTCGATTAAGCTTATGTTAGCAATAATTCAACCTAGGGTTTATATTTGGAAAAATACCCACAGGTGAAATTTGTGTATTTTGATGTTTTATGATAGAATATGAGGTTTTAAATTATGTTAGACAACTTGTGCTACTCGGTTTTTAGTGAAAACGAGTAAAAGGGCTTAATCGGCAAAAATACCTAATAGTCACAAGTATATGTTAGAGAGAGAATTTGATGTTGCCATAGAAGGGAAAAGTGATCAGCATGTTATAAAACATAAGAATAAGGAATAAAGTTTAATTCCCGAGCCTAGGGGTAAAAGTGTAATTATGCAAAAGTTTAGGGGCAAAAGTGTAATTTTTTAAAGTTCATATTAAATGCTGTTTTGATGAATGTATGTATTAAATAAGATTAATTTGGCATTATAGATCAAGAGAAATGAGATTCAAGTCGCGATCGAGGAAAAGAAAAGATTGTGGACTAAATTGCAAAATCTTTATATTTTGGTACCAAGGTAAGTTCATGTGTAAATAATGTAGCATAATTGTTATTTTTAAGTTATTGATGTTAATTATATGATACGCTGATTTTTAATCGTGAAATATTATGCTTTGTGGTTAATGTTGAGTAATATGCAAATTATGTTTACTACTTGATAAATATGAATTGCTACCAAGTATCGGTTTCGATATTCCATGGAAGACGACAAATATGAGATCGAGGGAAAAAGCCCGTTTGAACCTTAGGAATAGATTAGGATACAAGTGACATGTCACTAGGATGGTTGAGCATCCGAACTCGTTGAGTTGAGTCTGAGTTCACTTATGGATGCAAATGTCCGAACTTGTTGAGTTGAGTCCGAGTTCGTGAGATGTAACTAGGCATCCGAACTCGTTGAGTTGAGTCCGAGTTCATTTATGGATGCGAACGCTCGAGCTCGTTGAGTTGAGTCCGAGTTCACTTAGGGGCGGGTTACATGATTTCTTGATTACATATGTGGCACTTATGTGTAAATTATCCATGTATCCGAGTTATATTCCGATGTGTTCAACGGGTGAAATTTCTAGTTTAATGGAAGAGCACTTAAGATATAAGTGACATTTTGGGTAAGTGTTGTGAAATGGACACTTTGGACAGGTATGTTCTTAACCCTCGGGTTGAAAATAGATACAACAACGATAAGGTGGTAAGATGATGAATGATGTTTAAAGATGTGATATATGTTTTGGTGGTACCATGCTAAAGTTGTTTGGTATATTTGTATTGTTATGTTACTTGTTATTTACATATGAACTTACTAAGCATTTATGCTTTCTCCTTCCTTTTCATTCACTGTAGTTTTGAACAAGCCAGCTCGAGAATCGGGACGGGTCGAAGGTTCGATCACACTATCCAAAGGACTTTTATCTTGGTAAATGGCTTGTACAACTACTTAAGTATGGCATGTATAGCAATATACCTATTTTGTGTAAATAATTTTATGATATGGCCATGTTTGGTTGAGAAAATGTTTGATATTGATAAGTCATGGTGATGGCTAATTTAGATCATGTTAGATCATAAAAATTCATGGAAAGATGAAACTTGCCTTAAAATAGAATATTGCTACAGCAATGACATGAATTTGAAAAATCACTAAAAATAGTATAAATGGAACTAAATAATAAGTTATGAAATTTAAGCTTAATGAGTCTATTTTCATGTGGATTGAACAAAACAAGCATATAAATTATATTTTATGAGATATTTAAACTTTTGTGAAACAGGGACAGAGTGATTTCTGGATCCCCTTTTCTGACTTTAAAAATTCATAATAAATTTTAAAAAAATAATTATAAGTTTTTCTTTATATTTACAGATTCCTTATTGAGTCTAGTTTTATGAAAAACAAACCTTGTAGTCATTGAAATTCTGTATAGAGAGATATCTGATTCGTAATACACAAATGTCAGAGCAGTCAAACCCTGAAACAGGGGAGACATTAACTAATAAACTGTACTAATTGGCCCAACCAAAAATTCTAGAAAAGAAATTAGTAAATACATATATGAGTCTAGATTTAGGGAAAATTTACAGATCTTGATTTTCAGTTTTGTAACTCGAGATATGATTTTTCTTGTAACTGTGACGCGGGTAGTTAGAAAGCTGTGAATGTAGAAACAAATGATTTGAAGTTCTTAATTTGATAAATTATGTTCGGTAACCCCTCAAGCTCGACTCCGGCGACTGTTTCGGGCTTGGGGGCGTTACACGAAGCTTGCAGGATTTAACCCGGATATATTACCAGCTTGCGGGATTTAACCCGGATATAATTCCAGCATATAGCTGCGGGTTTTTAAGCCCGGATACACATCAAATATCATGCATATTTAATCATATATTAACACATCTCATTCAACATATCACATTAGTAGTCATTTGCTACATTTGGAGATAAGCTCCATATGAACACCATCATTTACATTTTGGTTCAAAAGTCATACATAAATATTACATATTCATTTCATCATTCAAGCTTAACCCATAGTGACCATTCGACTATAAGTCATATACATAAATTATTTATCACACAACTTAATTCAAGTAGAACCAAAATGTCAAAATTCATCTAATATATATACATATCAAAGCATCATCAATTATATACTAAAGGTGACTACTCAAAACTTACCTCGGATATACTTAAAAATAATTACCGAATTTATACCGAATTTGCTAGCACATAAGACCTTTGGCCGAATGTCATTAAACTCTAGCCACATAAGTTTATTCCTTAAGACACATCCAAAACCACATTCGGCACCTCCCAACAACAATTTAGAAATTCTCAAATTCACTCACAAGTACAATTATATAACATATAAAGCATTAAACATTTTTCATCATGAATCTATAGCATGACCGAATACTTAATTTCTTTTCTCCTTAAATTTAAATTCGACAATCCTATGAACAAATACTAACCTTAACTTTCAAGCTAAATCAACTAACAACTCAACATATCCAACATAATTATCCATACTAATGACATCAAAGCATCTACTAAGAATTTCAAGTTCCTTGGCTGAATTTCAACCCTCCAAAATAACCTAAATTCAAACCAAGAAATAGGTAGAATTCAAACTAATCATCCAAATTATGCAAACATTTCCAAGAGTGGTCTTCTAGCAATCACCTTAGCCGAAATTTAAACAAGAATTTTCTTCTTTCTCCTTTCTAGTTTCGGCAATGGAGGAGCAAAGATGAACCACTTTGGTTTCTCCTCCCACTACCCATTATTTCATTTCCCTTAATTCTTTAATTCATTTAGTTGAAAATAATATTGATATAAAATACATATAATATGTATAAAACAACATCATGGCCGGCCACTATAAAAAAATTGGACAATTTGACATGCAAGTCCACTTTTTTTATAACATGCATTAATAGACCATTTTAAATTAACCTATCACATTTCAAAAATGTCTCACATAAGTCCAATTTAATAAATTTCACATACAAATGACAAAATCAAAGCATGAAACTTTCACACATGCATTTACACATATTATAAGCATAGAATATAATGGTTAATTATTTTTGTGACTCGGTTTTTATGGTCCCGAAACCACTTTTCGACTAGGGTCAAATTAGGGTTGTCACAACTCTCCCCTCCATAGAAATTTTCGTCCCCGAAAATTCTTACCGGTGAATAAGTTAGGATATCGTTCTTTCCTAGTGTCTTCAATCTCCCAAATAGCTTCTTCTACCCCGTGTTTGAGCCACAATACTTTCACTAAAGAAATTTTCTTATTTCGTAGTTCTTTTATTTCACGAGCCAAAATATGAACTGGTTTTTCTTCGTAACTCAAATCAGATTGAATCTCAACCTCTGATGGATTAATTATATGCGATGGATCAGATCTATAACGTCGAAGCATCGAAACATGAAAAACGTTGTGAATCTTATCAAGTTCAGGGGGTAAAATCAATCTGTATGCGACTGGCCCAACTCGTTCAGATATTACATACGGCCCGATGAACCTCAGACTCAATTTACCCTTACGGCCAAACCTGAGCACCTTTTTCCAAGGTGAAACTTTAAGAAATACTTTGTCTCCGACCTGATACTCAATGTCTTTTCGTTTTAAATTCGCATACGACTTTTGACAATCTGAAGCTGCTTTCAGACTTTCATGATCACTTTTACTTTCTGTTCAGCATCTTTAATCAAATCAACCCCGAAGATTTTACTTTCACTGAGCTCGGTCCAAAACAACGGTGTACGTCATTTACGACCGTACAAAGCCTCGTAAGGTGCCATCTTAATGCTTGATTGAAAACTACTGTTGTAAGCGAATTCAATCAAAGGTAAATACTGTTCCCATGAACCACTAAACTCAAGGATGCAACATCTTAACATATCATCGAGTATCTGAATTATCCGCTCGGATTGACCATCGGTCTGGGGATGAAAAGCAGTGCTAAAATTCAACTTAGTACCCAATGCTTCTTGCAATTTCTTCCAAAATCGCGATGTGAATCTTGGGTCTCTATCTGACACAATTGAAACGGGTACCCCATGTAATCTGACAATCTGAGAAACATATAACTCGACTAGCTTATCAAGTGAGAAATCCATATGTATAGGAATGAAATGAGATGATTTAGTCAATCTATCTACAACAACCCGTATCGCATCTTTCTTGCTCGGTGACAAAGGTAACCCAGACACAAAATCCATCGTGACTCGATCCCACTTCCACTCGGGTATCATGATCGGCTGAAGTAAACCCGAAGGCACTTGATGTTCCGCTTTCACTTGTTGACATATCAAACATTTTGAGACAAAGTCAGAAATGTCTCGTTTCATTCCATGCCACCAATACTGACGTTTCAGCTCGTTGTACATTTTCGTACTACCCGGGTGAACTGACATTCGGCTACTATGAGCCTCGCTCAAAATCATCGAAATAAGTTTTGAATTTCTTGGAACACACAATCGACTTCTGAACCTCAAACAATCATTATCGTCAATTTGAAACTCTGAATCCACATTCGAAACACATTCAGCTCGTTTAGCAACCAATTCATCATCGACTTTTTGAGTTTCACATATTTGATGAATCAATAACGGTTTGGCTTTTAATTTTGCTACTAACACATTATCGGATGAAATGGACAAGTGTACATTCATCACTCGCAAAGCAAACAGTGACTTGCGACTTAAAGCATCGGCAACCACGTTAGCCTTTCCCGGGTGATTGTCAATGACAAGCTTGTAATCTTTCAACAATTCAAGCTAACGTCTTTGTCTCAGATTCAAATCTCTTTGAGTCATCAAATATTTGAGGCTTTTGTGATTCGAATATATATGACACCTCTCTCCAAATAAGTAGTGTCGCCATATTTTCAAAGCAAATACGATGGTAGCTAATTCGAGATCCTGGGTCGGATAGTTTTTCTCATGTGGCTTCAATTGCCTCGAAGCATAAGCTACAAGTCGACCTTCTTGCATCAATACACAACCCAGCCCATGTAAGGACGCATCACTGTAAATGACAAACTCTTTACCCGATTCAGGCTGCACTAACACTGAAGCTTCAGTCAAATAGGTTTTCAGTTGGTCGAAACTTTTCTGGCACTTTTCTGACCATTCAAACTTAACATCTTTCTGAAGTAGCTTCGTCATTGGTGTGGCTATCATCGAGAAACCCTTTACAAACCGTCTGTAGTAACCAGCAAGCCCCAAAAAGCTCCAAACTTCAGTAACATTTCTAGGAGGCTTCCAATCAAGTATGGCTGATATTTTACTCGGATCAACACGAATACCCGATGCGGATACCACATGCCCCAAAAAGCTAACTTCTCTCAACCAGAACTCACATTTACTGAACTTAGCATATAACTGCTTGTCACGTAAAATCTGTAATACTAATCTCAGGTGCTCAGCATGTTCGGTTTCATCTCGCGAATAGATCAAAATGTCGTCTATAAACACAACTACAAACCGGTCCAAATATTGTCTGAAGATCTGATTCATCAAGTCCATAAATACCGCAGGGGCATTAGTGAGCTCAAACGGCATCACTAAGAACTCGTAGTGACCGTATCTCGTTCTAAAAGCAGTTTTAGGCACATCTGAGTCTCGAACTCGCAACTGATAATAACCCGATCTCAAATCTATCATTGAAAAGACTGAGGCTCCTTTCAGCTAATCAAACAAATCATCAATACGCGGTAACGGATATTTGTTCTTTATTTTCACTTTATTTAATTGACGATAGTCGATGCACATTCTCATAGTTCCGTCTTTCTTTTTCACAAACAATACTGGTGCACCCCAAGGTGAGAAACTCGGTCGAGCGAAACCTCTATCCGTCAACTCTTGCGACTGAGCTTTCAATTCCTTCAATTCGGTTGGTGCCATACGATGCGGAGCTATCGTAATTGGTGTAGTCCCAGGTACAAGTTCAATGCCAAACTCTACCTCTGAACAGGTGGTAATCCCGGTAACTCCTCAAGAAAAACATCCGAATATTCACAAACCACTGGCACTGATTCAAGTTTATTTTCTGACTCTTTACTATCAAGTACGTACGCAAGGTATGCTACACACCCCTTTTTTACATATTTCTGAGCCAACATCGAGGATATTACTGCTGGTAACCTGTTTAAATCAGTAGACCCAACTCGGATTATCTCATCATTTGCACATCTCAAATCAATAGTTTTTCTTTTGCAATTCACAACTGCATCATGTACGGTCAACCAATCCATACCGAGAATAACATCAAATTCATCAAACGGCAAAAGCATTAAATCGGCTGGAAAACAGGAACCTCGAATTATCAGGGGTCATTTCCTGCACACTTTGTCGACTAGCACATATCAACCCAAGGGATTCGACACCTGAATCACGAACTCAGTAGACTCAACAGGTAGAGTTTTACTAGATGCTAAAGTCTCACATACATAGGAATGAGTAGAACTAGGGTCAATCAATGCAATCACATTAGTATCAAAGAGAGTGAAAGTACCGATAATAACATCAGGCGAAGAAGCATCCTCACGTGCGTGTATATCGTAAGCTCTAGCAGGGGTATGAGCCTCGGATCTGGTCATAGCATCTCTAGATCCTCTCTGACAGCCGCTAGCATTTCCTGTATTTCTAGGTGGTCTACCTCGTGCTGTAGTAGTACTCGGTTTTCCACTCTGATTCACATTCTGTTCAGACAATCTCGGGCAGTCCTTGATAAAGTGGTCAATTGATCCACACTTATAACAGGAGTGGTCATGAAATCTACAACTCCCCGAATGCCATTTTCCACAAAATTTACACTCGGTCCTATCCCGACGATCATTTCCAACACTGGCAACTGAAGTGGCTCGCGTACTCACAGGGGGTCTATCACAGTCTCGTCTGGAGAAGCCCAAAGTGTTCTTAGATCGGCCCGAATCATCTTAGAATTTCTTCGGTGACTGCTGAAAGGGCTTTCCCGAAGATCTTTTACAGAACTTTCTAGCTCCATCTTCAGCTTTTCTTTACTCTTTACTGAGCTCTTCGGCTTTGCAAGCTCGCTTGACAAGTACTACAAACTCTCTGATTTCAAGAATGCCAACAAACAGTTTTATATCTTCATTCAATCCATCTTCAAAATGTTTACACATAATAGCTTCTGAAGAAACACATTCTCGGGCATACCGGCTAAGTCTCACAAATTTTCCTTCATAATCAGTAACTGACATGGAACCTTATTTAAGTTCAAGAAATTCCTTCCGTTTTGATCGATGAATCTCTGGCTGATGTACTTTTTCCGGAACTCGATTTGGAAGAACTCCCAAGTCACTCACTCTCTGGGCACAACAGAAACCAATGTATTCCACCAATAGTAGGCATAATCACGTAGCAATGATATAGCACATTTTAGGCATTCATCGGGTGTACAAGACAGTTCATCGAACACTCGGATAGTATTGTCCAACCAAAATTCAGCTTGCTAAGCATCATCACTGTCTGTAGCTTTAAATTCAGTAGCCCTGTACTTTCGAATTCTGTCAACCGGGGGCTTATTCAACCTCATCTGATCAATTATCGGAGGTATCGTAGGTGCTGGCGGTGTATTATTCGGGAGTGGGGGTTGTGGAGTAGCCGTATTAGTTCGAATGTATTGGTTGAACCAATTATTCATCATATTATAAAAGGCTTGTCTAGCCTCGTCATTTTGATTGCTCGCAATAGGTTGATAGTCCACCGGCGCTGTCCCGTGCGTGGGAGCAGGCACTACACTCTCGATATCATCAGCTACCGCTCGATCGGGATCGGGATCAATTACTATACGAAAATACATTTTTAACTGTCAGAAATCCTCACACTATCGTATTATCACATAATGGCATGTATGGCTAGACTCATATACGCTACGTTAGTCCTAGAATCGACTAAATCGTAGCTCTGATACCAACAAAATGTAACACCTCTAACCCATATCCAATCGCCGGATTAAGGTAAAGAGGTATTACCGAACTAAACATTTAATTATCACATTCATATAGTCAATAAACACAATCCAAAATCAAGCTGAAAACTATACAAATATTCAAGTTCATATGCCATATTCGTATGGCTAAATATTTACATTTACAAAATATCGTTCTCAACAGTCTAACCTATACATGCCACATCAACTTTAAAATATAATAGTACCAAAATGATCGATAGTGTGATGAACTGCTGACGATCCCCGAGTCAGTGGCCAAAATCAACAATCTATAAAACAGAGAAATAAAGAATAGAGTAAGCTTTCAAAGCTTAGTAAGTTTTAAGCAAATGAAACAATTAAAACTTGTCATTTAAAACGATAATTTAGTATCACAAAACGAATATTCTAATTACAAATCACTTGGCTGAATATACACAAGTACACCAATTAAAAAGCCTATTGGCCGAATATATATGTATATAAATATATAAATACACAAAGAAATTTCAGCACATACTTTACTTTACTTTATAGCTCATACAATTAATTTAAGTCACATACTTTCATGTAATGACAGACATCGACCGAATAGGTCATGCTCTTATTCGTAGATATAATAATCATTCACACACATATATCATTCTTTGATACTAATAATTCACTTTAAAAAAAACAATCAATTCACATACGAGTACCTAATACGTACCTGAATATCATAATGTATCATACATAATCAATATTAGTTTACCTCGAACTTTCGAATTCATAATCTTACTCGAATCACTGGCGTTAAGCTTGCTAGGTTTAAAACCCAAATCTAGTTACCAGCACATAACCTGTGGGACTTTAAGTTCAGATATAATACCAGCACTAGGCCTGCGGGACTTTAACTCGAATATAATACAAGCACGAAGCTTGCGGGATTTAACCCGGATATATTACCAGCATGAAGCCTGCGGGATTTAACCCAGATATAATTCCAGCATATAGCTACGGGTCTTTAAGCCCGGATACACATTAAATATCATGCATATTTAATCATATATTAACACATCTCATTCAACATATCACATTAGTAGTCATTTGCTACATTCGGAGATAAGCTCCATATGAACACCATCATTTACATTTTGGTTCAAAAGTCATACATAAATATTACATATTCATTTCATCATTCAAGCTTAACCCATAGTGACCACTCGACTATAAGTCATATACATAAATTATTTATCACACAACTTAATTCAAGTAGAACCAAAATGTCAAAATTCATCTAATATATATACATATAAAAGCATCATCATTTATATACTAAAGGTGACTACTCAAAACTTACCTCGGATATACTTGAACGGTTGCGGAAATGCTACTCAATTACTGTCTCTTTTCCCCTATCCAACTTGGATCCTCTTTGCTCTTGAGCTTAAATTCAAAAATTTTAAACTAGTCATTATTCGACTATTCAAGCATTACTTCAGGAATATAATACATATATTCGACTTTCACACATATAGATCATAGTAAGTTTATAAGAAAACATTAAGCAACTCATTAACAAATTTTTTTTATCAATGTTTACCACAAAATCACAAATTCACAATAAGCTGTCTTCCTGAGCAATAGTCACTAAATTATTTATAACTGGAGCTACGAAACTCCAAATCAATTGCCGTAAAATTTCCCTGAAAATAGACTCATATATCTTTTATCCATATAAGTTTTAGAATTTTTAGTTTGGCCAATCAATACCATATTTTTCTTAAAGTTTCCCCTGTTTCACTGTTTGACTAATCTGACCACCCTTTACTACGAATCAAATTTCTAATTGTAAAGAAGTCAAAATATGTTCTCGTTGATTTCATTTGAAACTAGACTCATTAAGCTTTAATTACATAATTTATTCAGCTTCTAAATCCACTCCCACAATTTATGGTGATTTTTCCAAATTCACATTACAGCTGTTGTACCGAGCATATTTACTACAATTTACTCTTTCACAACACTTTGCATTCATATTATTTAAACATGTATATCACCAATCAATTTCATCACATATATCTATAATTTCACTTAAGCATAATCTCAATACAACACATCGTGCTCAAATCATTATTGAAGTTCACATTCAGCATTTTCACAAATACACATGCCGATTTCATGCACTCATCTCTAATGTTAATTAAGAAATGCCGAATGCACATACTTAACTAAAACTCAAAATTTAACTTTTTCACTTCAATAAACCACTACTTATTCATCAAGACATCAAATATAAAATGCATAATACTTAAACATTTATACCGAATTTGCTAGCACATAAGACCTTTGGCCGAATGTCATTAAGCTCTAGCCACATAATTTTATTCCTTAAGACACATCCAAAACCACATTCGGCACCTCCCAACAACAATTTAGAAATTCTCAAATTCACTCACAAGTACAATTATATAACATATAAAGCATTAAACATTTTTCATCATGAATCTATAGCATGACCGAATACTTAATTTCTTTTCTCCTTAAATTTAAATTCGACAATCCTATGAACAAATACTAACCTTAACTTTCAAGCTAAAACAACTAACAACTCAACATATCAACCATAATTATCCATACTAATGACATCAAAGCATCTACTAAGAATTTCAAGTTCCTTGGCCGAATTTCAACCCTTCAAAATAACCTAAATTCAAACCAAGAAATAGGTAGAATTCAAACTAATCATCCAAATTATGCATACGTTTCCAAGACTGGTCTTCTAGCAATCACCTTAGCCGAAATTTAAACAAGAATTTTCTTCTTTCTCCTTTCTAGTTTCGGCAATGGAGGAGCAAAGATGAACCACTTTGGTTTCTCCTCCCACAACCCATTATTTCATTTCCCTTAATTCTTTAATTCATTTAGTTGAAAATAATATTGATATAAAATACATATAATATGTATAGAACAACATCATGGCCGGCCACTATAAAAAAATTGGACAATTTGACATGCAAGTCCACTTTTTTTATAACATGCATTAATAGACCATTTTAAATTAACCTATCACATTTCAAAAATGTCTCACATAAGTCCTATTTAATAAATTTCACATACAAATGACAAAATCAAAGCATGAAACTTTCACACATGCATTTACACATATTATAAGCATAGAATATAATGGTTAATTATTTTTGTGACTCGATTTTTATGGTCCCGAAACCACTTTCCGACTAGGGTCAAATTAGGGTTGTCACAACTCTCCCCTCCATAGAAATTTTCGTCCCCGAAAATTCTTACCGGTGAATAAGTTAGGATATCGTTCTTTCCTAGTGTCCTCAATCTCCCAAATAGCTTCTTCTACCCCGTGTTTGAGCCACAATACTTTCACTAAAGAAATTTTCTTATTTCGTAGTTCTTTCATTTCACGAGCCAAAATATGAACTGGTTTTTCTTCATAACTCAAATCAGATTGAATCTCAACCTCTGATGGATTAATTATATGCGATGGATCGGATCTATAACGTCGAAGCATCGAAACATGAAAAACGTTGTGAATCTTTTCAAGTTCAGGGGGTAAAATCAATCTGTATACGACTGGCCCAACTCGTTCAGATATTACATACGGCCCGATGAACCTCAGACTCAATTTGCCCTTACGGCCAAATCTGAGCACCTCTTTCCAAGGTGAAAATTTAAGAAACATTTTGTCTCCAACCTGATACTCAATGTCTTTTCGTTTTAAATTCGCATACGACTTCTGACAATCTGAAGCTGCTTTCAGACTTTCATGGATCACTTTTACTTTCTGTTCAGCATCTTTAATCAAATCAACCCCGAAGATTTTACTTTCACTGAGCTCGGTCCAAAACAACGGTGTACGTCATTTACGACCGTACAAAGCCTCGTAAGGTGCCATCTTAATGCTTGATTGAAAACTATTGTTGTAAGCGAATTCAATCAAAGGTAAATACTGTTCCCATGAACCACTAAACTCAAGGATGCAACATCTTAACATATCATCGAGTATCTGAATTATCCGCTCGGATTGACCATCGGTTTGGGGATGAAAAGCAGTGCTAAAATGCAACTTAGTACCCAATGCTTCTTGCAATTTCTTCCAAAATCGCGATGTGAATCTTGGGTCTCTATCTGACACAATTGAAATGGGTACCCCATGTAATCTGACAATCTGAGAAACATACAACTCGACTAGCTTATCAAGTGAGAAATCCATATGTACAGGAATGAAATGAGCTGATTTAGTCAATCTATCTACAACAACCCGTATCGTATCTTTCTTGCTCGGTGACAAAGGTAACCCAGACACAAAATCCATCGTGACTCGATCCCACTTCCACTCGGGTATCACGATCGGCTGAAGTAAACCCGAAGGCACTTGATGTTCTGCTTTCACTTGTTGACATATCAAACATTTCGAGACAAAGTCAGAAATGTCTCGTTTCATTCCATGCCACCAATACTGACGTTTCAGATCGTTGTACATTTTCGTACTACCCGGGTGAACTGACATTCGGCTACTATGAGCCTCGCTCAAAATCATCGAAATAAGTTCCGAATTTCTTGGAACACACAATCGACTTCTGAACCTCAAACAATCATTATCATCAATTTGAAACTCTGAATCCACATTCGAAACACATTCAGCTCGTTTAGCAACCAATTCATCATCGACTTTTTGAGTTTCACATATTTGATGAATCAATAACGGTTTGGCTTTTAATTCTGCTACTAACACATTATCGGATGAAATGGACAAGTGTACATTCTTCACTTGCAAAGCAAACAGTGACTTGCGACTTAAAGCATCGACAACCATGTTAGCCTTTCCCGGGTGATAGTCAATGACAAGCTTGTAATCTTTCAACAATTCAAGCTAACGTCTTTGTCCTAGATTCAAATCTCTTTGAGTCATCAAATATTTGAGGCTTTTGTGATCCGAATATATATGACACCGCTCTTCAAATAAGTAGTGTTGCCATATTTTCAAAGCAAATACGATGGCAGCTAATTCGAGATCCTAGGTCGGATAGTTTTTCTCATGTGGCTTCAATTGCCTCGAAGCATAAGCTACAACTCGACCTTCTTGCATCAATAGACAACCCAGCCTATGTAAGGAAGCATCACTGTAAATGACAAACTCTTTACTCGATTCAGGCTGCACTAACACTGGAGCTTCAGTAAAATAGGTTTTCAGTTGGTCGAAACTTTTCTGGCACTTTTCTGACCATTCAAACTTAACATCTTTCTGAAGTAGCTTCGTCATTGGTGTGGCTATCATCGAGAAACCCTTTACAAACCGTCTGTAGTAACCAGCAAGTCCCAAAAAGCTCCGAACTTCAGTAACATTTCTAGGAGGCTTCCAATCAAGTATGGCTGATATTTTACTCGGATCAACACGAATACCCGATGCGGATACCACATGCCCCAAAAAGCTAACTTCTCTCAACCAGAACTCACATTTACTGAACTTAGCATATAACTGCTTGTCACGTAAAATCTGCAACACTAATCTCAGATGCTCAGCATGTTCGGTCTTATCTCGCGAATAGATCAAAATGTCATCTATAAACACAACTACAAACCGATCCAAATACTGTCTGAAGAGCCGATTCATCAAGTCCATAAATACCGCAGGGGCATTAGTGAGCTCAAACGGCATCACTAAGAACTCGTAGTGACCGTATCTCGTTCTAAAAGCAGTTTTAGGCACATCTGAGTCTCGAACTCGCAACTAATAATAACTCGATCTCAAATCTATCTTTGAAAAGACTGAGGCTCCTTTCAGCTGATCAAACAAGTCAGCAATATGCGGTAACGGATATTTGTTCTTTATTGTCACTTTATTTAATTGACGATAGTCGATGCACATTCTCATAGTTCCGTCTTTCTTTTTCACAAACAATACTGGTACACCCCAAGGTGAGAAACTCGGTTGAACGAAACCTCTATCCGTCAACTCTTGCAACTGAGCTTTCAATTCCTTCAATTCAGTTGGTGCCATACGATATGGAGCTATCGAAATTGGTGTAGTCCCAGGTACAAGTTTAATGCCAAACTCTACCTCTCGAACAGGTGGTAATCCCGGTAACTCCTTAGGAAAAACATCCGAATATTCACAAACCACTGGCACTGATTCAAGTTTATTTTCTGACTCTTTACTATCAAGTACTTACGCAAGATATGCTTCACACCGCTTTTTTACATATTTCTGAGCCAACATCGAGGATATTACTGCTGGTAACCCGTTCAAATCAGTAGACTCAACTCGGATTATCTCATCATTTGCGCATCTCAAATCAATAGTTTTTCTTTTGCAATTCACAACTGCATCATGTACGGTCAACCAATCCATACCAAGAATAACATCAAATTCATCAAACGGCAAAAGCATTAAATCGGCTGGAAAACAGGAAGCTCGGATTATCAGGGGGCATTTCCTGCACACTTTGTCGACTAGCACATATCGACCCAAGGGATTCAACACTCGAATCACGAACTCAGTAGACTCAACAGGTAGAGTCTTACTGGATGCTAAAGTCTCACATACATAGGAATGAGTAGAACCAGGGTCAATCAATGCAATCACATAAGTATCAAAGAGAGTGAAAGTACCGGTAATAACATCAGACGAAGAAGCATCCTCACGTGTGCGTATATCGTAAGCTCTAGCAGGGGTACGAGCCTCGGATCTGGTCATAGCATCTCTAGATCCTCTCTGACCGCCGCTAGCATTTCCTGTATTTCTAGGTGGTCTACCTCGTGCTGTAGTAGTACTCGGTTTCCCACGCTGATTCACATTCTGTTCAGACAATGTCGGGCAATCCTTGATAAAGTGGTCAACTGATCCACACTTATAACAGGAGTGGTCATGAAATCTACAACTCCCCGAATGCCATTTTCCACAAAACTTGCACTCGGTCCTATCCCGACGATCATTTCCAACACTGGCAACTGAAGTGGCTCGCGTACTCACAGGGGGTCTATCACAGTCTCGTCTGGAGAAGCCCGAAGTGTTCTTAGATCGGCCCGAATCATCTCAGAATTTCTTCGGTGACTGCAGAAAGGGCTTTCCCGAAGATCTTTTTATAGAACTTTCTAGCTCCATCTTCAGCTTTTCTTTTCTCTTTACTGAGCTCTTCGGCTTTGCAAGCTCGCTTGACAAGTACTACAAACTCTTTGATTTCAAGAATGCCAACAAATAGTTTTATATCTTCATTCAATCCATCTTCAAAATGTTTACACATAATAGCTTCTGAAGAAACACATTCTCGGGCATACCGGCTAAGTCTCACAAATTTTCGTTCATAATCAGTAACTGACATGGAACCCTATTTATGATCAAGAAATTCCTTCCGTTTCTGATCGATGAATCTCTGGCTGATATACTTTTTCCGGAACTCGATTTGGAAGAACTCCCAAGTCACTCGCTCTCTCGGCACAACAGAAAAAAATGTATTCCACCAATAGTAGGCAGAATCACGTAGCAAAGATATAGCACTTTTTAGGCATTCATCGGGTGTGCAAGACAGTTCATCGAACACTCGGATAGTATTGTCCAACCAAAATTCAACTTGCTCAGCATCATCACTGTCTGTAGCTTTAAATTCAGTAGCCCTGTGCTTTCGAACTCTGTCAACCGGGGGCTTATTTAACCTCATCTGATCAATTATCGGAGGTATCATAGGTGCTGGGGGTGTATTATTCGGGAGTGGGGGTTGTGGAGTAGCCGTATTAGTTCGAATGTATTGGTTGAACCAATCATTCATCACATTATAAAAGGCTTTTCTAGCCTCGTCATTTTGATTGCTCGCAATAGGTTGATAGTCCACCGGCACTGTCCCGTGCGTGGGAGCAGGCACTACACTCTTGATATCATCAGCTACCGCTCGATTGGGATTGGGATCCATTACTATACGAAAACACATTTTTAACTGTCAGAAATCCTCACACTATCGTATTATCACATAATGGCATGTATGGCTAGACTCATATACGCTACGTTAGTCCTAGAATCGACTAAACCGTAGCTCTGATACCAACAAAATGTAACAGCCCTAACCCATATCCAATCGCCGGATTAAGGTTAAGAGGTATTACTGAACTAAACATTTAATTATCACATTCATATAGTCATTAAACACAATCCAAAATCAAGTTGAAAACTATACAAACATTCAAGATCATATGCCATATTCGTATGGCTAAATATTTACATTTACAAAATATCGTTCTCAACAGTCTAACCTATACATGCCACATCAACTCCAAAATATAATAGTACCAAAATGATCGATAGTGTGATGAACTGCTGATGATCCCCGAGTCGGTGGCCAAAATCAACAATCTATAAAATAGAGAAATAAAGAACAGAGTAAGCTTTCAAAGCTTAGTAAGTTTTAAGCAATTCAAACAATTAAAACTTGTCATTTAAAATGATCATTTAGTATCACAAAACGAATATTCTAATTACAAATCACTTGGCCGAATATACACAAGTACACCAATTAAAAAGCCTATTGGCAGAATATATATGTATATAAATATATAAATACACAAAGAAATTTCAGCACATACTTTACTTTACTTTATAGCTCATACAATTAATTTAAGTCACATACTTTCATGTAATGACAGACATCGACCGAATAGGTCATGCTCTTATTCGTAGATATAATAATCATTCACACACATATATCATTCTTTGATACTAATAATTCACTTTAAAAAAAATCAATTCACATACGAGTACCTAATACGTACCTGACTATCATAATGTATCATACATAATCAATAGTAGTTTACCTCGAAATTTGGAATTCATAATCTTACTCGAATCACTGGCGTTAAGCCTGCTAGGTTTAAAACCCGAATCTAGTCACCAGCACAAAACCTGTGGGACTTTAAGTTCAGATATAATACCAGCACTAGGCCTGCGGGACTTTAACCCGGATATAATACCAGCACGAAGCCTGCGGGATTTAACCCGGATATATTACCAGCACGAAGCATGCGGGATTTAACCCGAATATAATTCCAGCATATAGCCTGTAGGTCTTTAAGCCCGGATACACATCAAATATCATGCATATTTAATCATATATTAACACATCTCATTCAGCATATCACATTAGTAGTCATTTGCTACATTCGGATATAAGCTCCATATCAACACCATCATTTACATTTCGGTTCAAAAGTTATACATAAATATTACATATCCATTTCATCATTCAAGCTTAACCCATAGTGACCATTCGACTATAAGTCATATACATAAATTATTTATCACACAACTTAATTCAAGTAGAACCAAAAGGTCACAATTCATCTAATATATATACATATCAAAGCATCATCAATTATATACTAAAGGTGACTGCTCAAAACTTACCTCGGATATACTTGAATGGTTTTGGAAAGGCTACTCAATTACTTTCTCTTTTCCCCTATCCAACTTTGATCCTCTTTGCTCTTGAGCTTAAATTCAAAAATTTTAAACTAGTCATTATTCGACTATTCAAGCATTACTTCAGGAATATAATATATATATTCGACTTTCACACGTATAGATCATAGTAGGTTTATCAATGTTTACCACAAAATCACAAATTCACAATAAGCTGTCTTCCTGAGCAACAGTCACTAAATTATTTATAACTGGAGCTACGAAACTCTAAATCAATTGCTGTAAAATTTCCCTGAAGATAGAGTCATATATATTTTATCCATAAAATTTTCAGAATTTTTAGTTTGGCCAATCAATACCAGATTTTTCTTCAAGTTTCCCCTGTTTCACTATTTGACTAATCTGACCACCCTTTACTACGAATCATATTTCTAATTGTACAGAAGTCAAAATATGTTCTCATTGATTTCATTTGAAACTAGGCTCATTAAGCTTTAATTACATAATTTATTCAGCTTCTAAATCCACTCCCACAATTTATGGTGATTTTTCCAAATTCACGTTATAGCTACTGTCCCGAGCAGATTTACTACAATTTACTCTTTCACAAGTCTTTGTATTCATATTATTTAAACAAGTATATCACCAATCAATTTCATCACATATATCTATAATTTCACTTAAGCATAATCTCAATACAACACATCGTGCTCAAATCATTATTGAAGTTCACATTCAGCATTTTCACAAATACACATGCCGATTTCATGCACTCATCTCTAATGTTAATGCCGAATGCACATACTTAACTAAAACTCAAAATTTAACTTTTTCACTTCAATAAACCACTACTTATTCATAAAGACATCAAATATAAAATGCATAATACTTAAACATTTATACCGAATTTGCTAGCACATAAGACCTTTGGCCGAATGTCATTAAACTCTAGCCACATAATTTTATTCCTTAAGACACATCCAAAACCACATTCGACACCTCCCAACAACAATTTAGAAATTCTCAAATTCACTCACCTGTACAATTATATAACATCTAAAGCATTAAACATTTTTCATCATGAATCTATAGCATGACCGAATACTTACTTTCTTTTCTCCTTAAATTTAAATTCGACAATCCTATGAACAAATACTAACCTTAACTTTCAAGCTAAAACAACTAACAACTCAACATATCCAACATAATTATCCATACTAATGACATCAAAGCATCTACTAAGAATTTCAAGTTCCTTGGCCGAATTTCAACCCTCCAAAATAACCTAAATTCAAACCAAGAAATAGGTAGAATTCAAACTAATCATCCAAATTATGCATACATTTCCAAGAGTGGTCTTCTAGCAATCACCTTAGCCGAAATTTAAACAAGAATTTTCTTCTTTCTCCTTTCTAGTTTCGGCAGTGGAGGAGCAAAGATGAACCACTTTGGTTTCTCCTCCCACTACCCATTATTTCATTTCCCTTAATTCTTTAATTCATTTAGTTGAAAATAATATTGATATAAAATACATATAATATGTATAAAACAACATCATGGCTGGCCACTATTAAAAAATTGGACAATTTGACATGCAAGTCCACTTTTTTTATAACATGCATTAATAGACCATTTTAAATTAACCTATCACATTTCAAAAATGTCTCACATAAGTCCTATTTAATAAATTTCACATACAAATGACAAAATCAAAGCATGAAACTTTCACACATGCATTTACACATATTATAAGCATAGAATATAATGGTTAATTATTTTTGTGACTCGGTTTTTGTGGTCTCGAAACCACTTTCCGACTAGGGTCAAATTAGGGCTGTCACAATGTAACTCTCTAAAACCATGTGGAAAAATCGTACATGAAATTTAAATAGGTCACATAACCGTGTGGAGTGACCGTGTGTGACACACAGTCTTGTGACAGCCTATTTCCTAGGACGTATGCATCTAAAATGACTTGTGACACCCCTAATTTGACCCTAGTCGGGAAGTGGTTTCGGGACCACTAAACCGAGTCATAAAAATAATTAACCGTCATAATTGATGCTCATTATATGTACATGTGCATGTGTGAAAATTTCATGTTTGAATTTTGTTAATTGTAAGTGAATTTTATCAAATAGGACTTATGTGAGAAAATTTAGAAATGTGCTAGGCAATTGCAAAATGGCCTATTAATGCATATTGTGAAAATGATGGGTTTGCATGTCAATTTACCCAAATTAAGGCATAGTGGCCGGCCATGCTATGAGTGGAAACATGTCTCAAACATGTTATGTTAGTGATGGATGTTAGGAACAATAAAATAAGGAGTATGGGATACAAAATATATGCCTTTTATATTAATAAATTAAATGTTAAATGAATAAATAATATGAAATATGAACATATATTAAAAGAAATGGGTGATAAAAACAAAGTGGGTTCATCTTTTTCTTCTTCTCCATTGCCGTGAGTAGAAAAGAGAAAGAAGGAAAAAAAAGCTTGAGACACATTTGGCCATTAGCATAGATTGATTCTAAGGTATGAGTTTATGTCATTTTTTTTGTTGAAAACTTGTGAAATTGAGTTTGTATCTTAGTTCTATCTTAAACCATGAGTTATTCTCTTAGATTTTTTTATGGAAGCATGTACGGTTTTGTATAGAAAATCCTATGTTTGAAATTTGTTGTTAGAAAAGGGATTAAGAGTACTTAATAGACTCCATGAGGTTAAATTTCATATGAATAGGAAATTGTGAACTTAATTTATGAGCTAGATGCAATCCCTTATAAACCCCACGTTGAATTTCGATTTTGGTCAAAGAATGTGTATTCGGCCAAGTTCTTGATGAGTTAAATTTGATTGCTTGAAGCTTTAATTTGTAATTAGTCATTAGGTGAGTTTTAAACTTGTCAAAGTTGATAAATTGGGGGTTTAAATGGCTTGTTTATATTGTTAAGTTGGTTATGGTGATTTCATCAAATGATGGTTATTAATGATTTTGATAAATTGACCAAAGTGTAATGATAAGTGTGAATTATATTTGACACGTTGCTCATGATTTTGTTGATTCGGTTATGTCATGTATTTAATGGTGGTGGTATAATGTTTGTGCATTATATGCTAAAATGACTTTAGGCTAAAGGGGTAATGTATTAGTAAATTCGGAAATGGAGGCTAATTTATAGAATTTTTTTTAAGAGAAATTTATTATGTGTTGTTTGAATGCCGAATATACTCCCAAATTGATGACATGAATTGTTTGTAATTTTGAGAAGTGGTAAGGTGAATATGCCAATTGATATTTCTTTAAAAATATTAGTAAAGCATTCGCCATAGGTAAAATGTCATAAGGATGGAATTTATGCTATTTGTTGGTAGCCTAAATCCATAAAGGAGCATTCGGTTTTGGTCTAAAGGATAGTGAATTGTTGTTGAATGGCCTCAAATGAAATGTGTATGTTATAAAATGAGTATTTGGGCAGGCTAATTGATTGAAAAGTGTTTGAAGCATGTTTGGGTGGAATCTAATTGAGTCCTTGTGACTGTTTTAATTGTAGTAATCGGCTAAAGTGGTTATTGTGTAACTATTTATATATTTTTATTATGATAGCCGAATGTAACATAAATAAGGATGTGAATAAATTGTAGTTTCAGAGGTTGTTAATGAAGACATGAGTGTGGAAGCATTCGGTCAAAGAAGAATGGTTGTATGAAAGTAAGATTATAAATGTAGTAGTGCCTTGTAAAGTGCGTAAATTACATGACTTTGATAAGTGTTGCTTGTGTTTTGAGACTTATCAATGTTTTTTTTAAATGTGCCGAATGTGATTTTTTTTGGAATAATAGAGATGTGATAAGTTGAATTTGTTTAATTAAGCTCAAGGACAAAAAGGGGCACAAATTTCGGATAAGGGAAAGAGAAAGTAGCTGAATAGTCGATTCGTGATAATTCGATAACATCCGAGGTAAGTTTTAAGTGTTTAAACATTGAGTAAATTCAATTATAATAAGATATGATGTGGCCATGATATGTTCTAAGCTCAAATGGTAAGTTCTTAAGTGTTTGAGCTTGGGAATTTAAGGGTAATTTGAAATAGTCTGCTTCGGACAGCAGCAGTAACGTGACTTTAGAAAATCACCATAAATTTATGGACTTGAATTAGAGGCTTAATGAGACATGAAATTAAATCTTAATGAGTCTAGTTTCTTATAAAAGAAACCGTGTAAGCAAAGGAATTTCCGATAATGAGATATTTAAAGTTGTGTGAGACGGTGTCAGAATGACTCCGAAATCCCCTATTCTATTTTTAGAAAATCATTATAAATTGTAAAAAAATGGTTATAAGATAAAATTTATATGCTTAGACTCATTAATGAGTCTAGTTTCAAATGAAATCAAATACAACACACTTTGAATTCTGTAAAATGAGAAATCTGATTCGTAGTGAAGAGTGGTCAGATTAGTCAAATAGTGAAACAGGGGAAACTTTAAGAAAAATCTGGTATTGATTGGCCAAACCTAAAATTCTGGAAATTTTATGAATGGAAGATATACGAGTCTATATTCAGGAAAAATTAACGGAAAGTGATTTGGAGTTTTGTAGCTCCAGTTATAAATGATTTAGTGACTATTGCTCAGGAAAAACAGCTTGTGCTGAATTTGAGATTGTGTTGTAAACCTTGATAAACTTGTTCTAGTTGCTCATAAGCTATTGATTAAACCCATACGTGAATTCTAAATTGTGATATTGGAAAATGATAGATGTAGATTCAGCCAAGACAGTGTATATATGTGATAAGGCCTAATGGCCGATGTGATGAATGTGAAAGTGTATATATGTGATAAGGCCTAATAGCCGATGTGATGAATGTGAAAGTGTATATATGTGATAAGGCCTAATGGCCGATGTGATGAATGTGAAAGTGTATATATGTGACAGGGCCGAGTGGCCAACGTGATGGATGTGAAAGTGCATAAATGTGATAAGTCCCGAAGGGCATTTGTGTCAGTACTATATCCGGGTTAAAACCTCGCAGGCTTTATGCGAGAATATTATCACTGATTAATGTCCGTAAGCTTCGTGCTCGTACTATATCCGAGCTCTAAAGACCCGATGACTACGTGTGGGAATTTTGTCCGGGTAAGACCCGATAACTTCGTGTGGAGATTATGTCCGGGTAAGACTTCGTAATAAGAATTGCTTATAAATATATTCAATGCGAAAGGTTAAACAGGTATGTACTCCAAGTTTATATGTGAGCTTGATTTGCACTAAATCATAAGGTAGTTATGTGATGCATACGAGAGCAATCTATGAGCCTATTCCTATGATTATGTGACATCGGATCAGTGTGAGAGGCGATGTGAAATCATACGATATATCTATGTCACATGAGCTCACTTTTATGTGAAAGTTTATCTGCCTATTGTATATGATGAGATGTGCATATTCGGTAAAGGGATGGTATGCCCGAAGGAAGAGTGAAATAAAAATACGAACAACTATGTTATAATTTGATTGTTATCTGTTGACACTGCTTAAAACTTACTAAGCATTGTAATGCTTACTCCGTTTACTCTGTTTCCTCTGTTTTATAGATCTCATTGCGAAGCTACAGGCTCGGGGATCGTCAGCAACTAGTCACACTATCACTATCCACTATTTGGTACTGCTATGTTTTTGATTATCTTATGGCATGTATAAAATAGACTAGTGGCGGAAGAATATTTTGGTTAATGTATATAGCCATGCGAAAATGGCTTATATATGTTTGAGCATAATGTTATAATCATTTGGTATGGAATGGTTAATCACTATCATAATTTGTGCTATTTATGCTAAAAGGGCTAGTTGAATCATGGAAACTATGAAATAGGTAAAGTCTACCTTAAAGGCAGATGCTGGCAGCAGCAGTGATGTAGATTTGGAAAATCACTAAAAATAGTAGGATTGGAATTAAATAATGAATAAATTATGTAAACGAACCTTGATGAATATATTTTCATAGGAAAGTAACGAAACGATCATATGGACAGTATGTTAAGAGATATTCAGGTTCTCGTGAGACAGGGCCAGAACAGTTTCTGGATTCCCTGTTCCGACTTTGGAAATTCATTATAAATTAACCAGAGATAATTAGGAGTCATGCCATATATTTATAGATTCCTCTCTGAGTCTAGTTTCTATAGAAACAAACAGAATCAGTATTTAAGCTCTGTGCAGGGAGATATCCAAGTCGTAATGTGCAAAGGTCAGTGTAGTCGATCCCTGTAACATGGGAGACTTTGACTAATAAACTGTACTAATTGGCCCGACCAAAAAATCTAGAAAAAATTATGTAGATGACCATATGAGTCTAGTTTCAGGTAAAAATTACGAAACTGATTTTCGAGTTGTGAAACTCAAGATATGATTTTTAAGGTGACAGTGTCGCAGTTAGCCAACTGCCTGGAAAATTTTAAGATGGACTGCGATAGTAAGCGAATTTAGTCTGTGAACCCCTCGTGTCCGACTCCGGCAACGGTCTCGGGTACGGGGTGTTACATGACTTCTAGAACAAGCCAAACCATCAACCATTTCTTAGGTACCAAGCCAAATTAATTCCAACCAGTTTTACAAATTCAAAACACATTTAAACATGCATACATTCGATCTAAGTGCCTAACCAATATGCCCTCATTGGCACTACAATTCAAACACCAATCTAAATTCATATTCAATGTTCACACGCTCTTACCTTATAAGCATGTCCAAACATATCTATTCATCCATTTCATTCACATACATATTACCATACCTCAAACCATTTCTAAGAAGAATATACCAAATGATCAAAAGCACTTATGAAGACATGCAAAAACCAAAATACCAAATATATACACAACCACAAATCTTTCTTAACCAAGGTTATAGGCATCATCATAAGCAAAAGAACTTAAAAGCTCCTAGTACATGCCATTTATAACCAAATTCAAAATGATCAAAACTTTTATCAATTTGAAGAACGGATAATGTGTGTCCTCTAACTTGAATTTCCAACCAACCTTGACTTCCGATGATCTACAAAGAATAAAATGCAACAGACATAGGCAATCAATGCTTAGTAAGCTCTTATAACTTAAACTTAAACTTAAACTTACCGAATAAGTATTTATTCAAGCCATTCAAGCATACATTCATTAATTAGCTTATAAGCACATTTCTTTCCTATACACCACAAGTCTTATAAGGTTAGTGAGTTCAACAATAAAACATATAATCCCAACATGTCATGGAACATTTATAAGTAAACATATTAAGTACACTTTTCACTCATCACATATCCAATAAGCATAACTTTTTCATTTCAAGTATTCATACCAACATTTTCTATTTCACATGTCAAGATCATATAACATTTCATATATATACATTCGTTTAAGCCTTTATCACTCGTTGGACCAAGTGAAATAATATCAAATACTCGGTAAAAATGCTCACACAAGTTGTCATTATAACTGTATATGCTTACATGAGCTTTGAAATGGGTTTGCTCACAGGAGCTATGGTCAAGGTGCTAGGCTACACAATGCTACTCACATGAGCTGTGAATAATCTGCAACAAATACAAGACCTCGACCATCGATAGGACATCCAAGACCAGCACCTGAAACTGTAACATTCCCTTAATGACACATCATTTGTATCCTAAGTATTTACGAGGTTCATACGGGCCACATTATATATCCAAATCATTTAACTTCATTTTCATTATATCATTTCAAGCACACATCCATGTATTTATCATTTTTCAACATAATCATCAATTTAATCAACATTGCAATTTAGTCCAAAATCACTAATCGTCATTTATCATTCAATTTAAACTATACCTAACATGAATAACAGTTAACATGTTACCAAAAGCAACAATTAACAAGTTTAAACAACACAAACTTACCTAAACAAAAATAGTTACGAACATTATGCTGACAGTTATTTTGCTAACTTCACTTTTCCACAATTTATTTCTGGTTAATTTGTTTCTTGATCTATATAATAATTTTAACTCAATTAACCATTTAAAAATAGCTTGAACAGTTCAATTTATGCATATAAATCCTCTTGTTAATCTTTTACAATTTTACCTTGAAAATTCACCTTTTATACAATTTTGTCCCTATCTCAAAACTTGCAGAAATTCTACAATTAACCTAAGAATCCCTAGGCCAAATTCATTATAGTCCTATACATCCCCCAAAAGCTGCATAATTATAAATAAACCATGCAAATTTCAAAATTAAAACTATATAGTCCCTAAGTTCAAAACTAATGAAAATCACTTAACAAATTGTTTCTGTTTTACTATTAAGCTTATGGATCTATCAACTAAGTTCAAAAACACATATAAATCATTCATATTAAGTCCCTAAACTTTTCACAATTTTATAAATTAACCCTTGGGTTAGCTAGATTAAGCTAAAACGATCTCAAAAACATAAAAATAACTAAAAACGAAAATCAAATACATACCATGCATGAGAAACTAAGCTTGGCCGAAAGCTCCCTAAACTATCAATAGAGATTTCAGTTTTGACAAAAAAACAACTGAAGAAGATGGTGCCTAATTAGTCTTTAGTTTTCTTTTAATTTTATTTAATTATTAAATTACAAATTTACCCTTTTAAAATTCATCTAATTTCATGTTATAAAATATCACTACCAGCTACTATAATAGAAATAGGTGGATTTACCACATAAGGCTTCTATTTTATGTTTTTATAACAATTTAATGCAAATAAACTAAAGTGATTAACTTTTACATATTGTATGATTTAATCCTTTTTACTTAATTAACTATCTAAACATTAAAATTTCCTAACCAAATTTTAATATGACACTATAATAAATCTATAAACATAAAATAAATAATAAAATACTAACTCACAAGTCAGAATTATGGTCCCAAAACCACTATTTCCTACACCATTAAAAATGGAGCATTACACACACCATCATTTCGATTAACAATTCCAAACCTCTTATAAGAGACTATTATAAGAATATATTAGTTCAATTTCATTTTTCAAATGTCTCTTAAAGTTTTACATTTAATTCAATTTAGTCCCTAAAACTTAAATTGCCATAACTTTTAAATTTGAGCTTCGATTTTGAAACTTATATCAATTTCATCCTTCTACAACCCTTTATCATCTATAATTATAAAAATTTCACACCAAATTCAAAATTATTTCATTTCTTTCCTTAAGTTCAAAACTAACAATTTCCACTTTACAAACTAGTCCCTTTTCAAATCTAAGCTTAAAATATAACAATTTAGCACCAAAACACTTCAAGATTCAACATTGGCAATTTTTGTAAACTTTAACAATTTTACAAATTGATACTCAGGTTAGCTAAATAAACTCCTAGGACCTTGAAAACATAAAAAGTACAAGATGAAAAAGATGAAAAAGTTTAATATACTTTAATTAAAAGATGAAAAAGATGATGGATGTTAACATATTTTCTTTTATTTTTCACTTATATATACTTTAATTAAAATTAATTAATCATAATTTATTAACTAAAGCTTAATTAATTAATCACTAATCCTAGTTAACAAAGTTAGTGAAGTGCATTGGTCATCCACCACTGTTTGGCCATTTCACAATGGTCTAATTGCTCATTTGGTCCTCCAATTAATTAAAAATCCCTAGTGATTAACTTTTCCATATTTTACAATTTAGTTCTTATATCTTAATTAGTCATTAATTCGAAAAAAATTACTTATCAAAAATTCAATTCACATATATAGTACGGTAACAAGGTCCTGATACGTCATTTTCTGATACCACTGACTTTAGGGTTATTACACTTGTACAATAATTAACTATTCAATTAACAAATTTATAAACTAAAATTCAATATAATACCATAATTAACTCGTAAATATTAATTAATAATATTTATAAACTCGATCATCGGAGAACAAGGTTTTGAAACCACATTTTTTGTACCATTGAAAATTGAGCTATTATAGATCTACCCTAGATGAAGCTTTTAGAATGAAATCATATAAAGAGGAGTCAAATAATTGCTTGTGAGTTCCCTATTAAGCATTCAACATGAACACTACCAGAATTTAAGGCAACAGTGACAGAAAAAATATGTCACTGTTTGCACTTTGTGACAGGTTTAGTTATAGAATTTTTCTATCGTTGATTCCCTCACTAATAAGGTTTATCACAAGGACCACAAATCCATCACTAAATTTGTGATGGAATTTCTGTTACAATTTGTTTATATTTTTTGTCATTTAAATTTTTTTTAAATCAGGTAGTTGCCCATGACCATATTTAGTCACTACTGTTTTTTCTCTCATTAATTTCATCACTAAATACTATTACAATTTTAAATTTTATTACAAATTATTTATCACAATTTTTAGTCTCCTATAATTTATTACTTTTCCGTCACAAAATTCTGTCACATTTTAAATTTTGTCATTGTTATTCCGTCTTGATTTTTATCTCATCTACTTTAAAGTACTACAACATTTCTCAATGAATAATCAAAGTTTAAAAAAAATACTAAAATACACACTAATAGAAATTTTTAAATAAGATATAGTACATTATCATAACATGTTCAAATAAGTTTACATAGTTCCAATTTCATAGTTTCCATCTCCTGCGTTTCAAATAAAAAGTATTATTATAGATATATGTTAATCAAGAAAAAAATATATTAACATCTCAACAAAGTTCCCACACAAGCATAACATCTCTTGGAAGCATTGGATTTAGTTATTTAAACACAAGATATGATATTTGTAGAAGCCCAATTTTGTCCAGCCCCGTAGAAATAAACAAAACAACAAAAACAAAAATAATAACAAAGTCCATTAATAGTCCACATTACAAGACCAGGACCCAAATTGCTAACCTAAACCCTAAAGCCCAAATATAATAGCCCAATAGCCCAAAACTAAACAATAAAAGTAAACCTTCGAACCCTAAAAGCTTCGGCGTCGCTCCTGACTACATCACCATATACGGCGCCCGAGGTTTATCCCCTTACCATCATTTCATCAAAATGGCAAAAGCGCGACTCCCCATTGTCGTTGACCACCATCACCTGCAAAATGAAAAAAAAATAGAAACAAAAGTAGAAAAGCAAGGAAAAAAGCAATAAAATATTGTAATCGATTCAACTATAAAAGCCTAAAAAACACATTGTTATTTTTTACACCAGAAATCGAAAAGAAATAAAACAAAAAAACAACAAGTTCAAAAAAGGTAGCTCATCTCTTATTTGTTTTAAAATTTAAAAAAAACATAAAAAGAGAAAGAATAGTAAAGGTTTTTACCTATTTTTGCAGTCACATCTGTAACATCCCGATTTTGGGCCTACTTGAAACAGTAGTTTCGGGACCACAAATCTGATGAGGAAAATTTTATTTTTATTATATTTTTATAGTATAAAATTTCACATAATGATTTCGTGAAAATTTCGTTCAAAAATTTTGACGTTTGGGCACCCAATTTAGTCAAAAGGACTAAATCGTAAAAAGTGAAAAAGTTGAGTTCTACATGCTAGAGGTGTCCAATTGTTATGAAATTTTAAATTTTAGGTCCTTATATGGTAATTAGACCATTGGTTAAGTTAGTGGACAAAAATGGACATGATTAGGCATGTTTCCAAAGTTTTTTATTAAGGGCATTTTGCTCATTTAGTTATTAAAATGAATTAAAAACAAAATTAAAAGCCAATTTTTGACCATCTTCAATATATTGGCCGAAAATTGCATGGAGAAGCCATATCTAGGGTTTTCAAGCTTCCAAGCTCGATTGTAAGTCCGTTCTAGCTCATTTTTTAATGATTTTTACGTTTTTGCAATCCCCGTAACAAGATCTACCTATTTCTACCATTAATTTGAGCTAGGGTTCATGTTTAAAAGTTGACCCATGTGTGACATGCATGCATTTTGATGTCTAATGGTAGAAAATGAGTATTGGGTGTTAAATAAACGACTTTTACTAAGCGATTTTCGATGAAAACGTCCGTAAGGACCATTTTGTAAAAGTTGTAAAAATGGTATAAAAGGGTGTTTTGATGAGAATTTTAGTTTTCTATAGTTATGAAAATGGTTCAGCTAGGCCTATAGAGTGAGAAAATTGAATAAAAATCACTTTACGAGCCTAGGTGCAAAAGTGTAATTTTGACAAAGTTTAGGAGCAAAAACATAATTTTTCCAAAATGTGATTTTTGGATCACATTAAATAATGTGACTTATAATTTGACTAAATATGATTTTATAGATCAAGGACAATGAGGATTGGACCTAGATCGGGTGAAAAATGGAAAATTGACGGTTAGGTTCCTTTTTGCTATTTTGGTGCCGAGGTAAGTTTGTGTGTTAATAATATTGTAATGCTATATTTGAATTGAAAATTCTATATTATTATTTCATGGATGGCGTGAATTAATATATTAAAAAGTGATGAAAGAATGATATATAAAAATTGTGAGAACAATGATATATGACTTGTAGCACATGAAATGTTTGATGGTTCAATCATTGATGGCTTGCTATATAATAGCTGAATATATTGAGAATTTGATATAACATGATGTTTTATTAAGTTGGATAACTTGTGAAACATTGAAAAGGAAGGTAAGTTTGTATGTAAATAATATATCGATTCTTTTTATGTTATTATATTTCGTTATTATATGAGATGTGGCTACTCATAGAATGACCATTTGATGTAAATTACGAATCGAAATAGATTATGAATGAATTTGTTAACAGTTAAAAAGTGAGGAATTTCCCGGTTGAACCTTGGGAATAGAATTGATACGAATGATCCATTGTGAGAACACATGTGTAGTACTATGTGCATGCTATTATGTGTTTAAGATGGTTTTAGGTCACGTGTGTAGTACTAAGTGCAGGCTACTACATGTACCAGATAGTTAGGTCGCATGTGTAGTACTAAGTGCAGGCTACTATGCGTACCCGGCAACTTCGATCACGTGTGTAGTACTAAGTGCAGGCTACTACGTGCACCAGATAGTTAGGTCGCATGTGTAGTACTAAGTGCAGGCTACTATAAGTACCAGATAGCTTTGGTTACAGGGGTGATAATATGTGCAGGCAACCGTGTATCTATTATTATTCCGATGAGTTCAACGGGAAATTGGCTTAGTGAAAATACATGTGAACATGAGCATGTGATGAATAAGTGCAGGTATATGTTTGTGGAAATTTATGAGCAATGTGTTCGATAGTTGAGTGAACTTTTGTTAAGATGGAATGGAGTAAGTGAAATTATGTAAGAGTGAAATTTGTAATAAAATAGTTTTGGACAGCAGCAATCATGTAACTTTGAAAAATCACCAAAAATCGTGGAAATCGAATTAGAGGTTGAATAAGATATGAAATTAAATATTATTGAGTCTATTTTCATATAAAGGAAACGGTGTAAGCAAAATAATTTCATATTATGAGATATTTGAATTTTTGAGAGACAGAGTCAGAATGATTTTAGAATCCCCTGTTCTTATTTGGGAAAATCATTAAAAATGATAAAAAAGTAATTATGGGTTATAATTTATATGTTTAAAATTCTTAAAGAGTCTATTTTCGAAAGAAACAAATGGAAACATTATCTAAATCTTGTATGAAGAGATAATTAATTTTTAGTACAGAGGGGCTGGAACCATCGGACAGCAAAACAGGGGTGATTTTAAAGAATAAACTGTACTTTTTGGCTAAACCAAAAATTCTGAAAATTTTATGGTAATAAGATATGAGAGTCTAGTTTCTTGGAACATTAGTGGTTCTCAATTTGGAGTCTTTTAGCTCTGGATATAAATAATTTAGTGATCATGACTTGAGAAAACAACTTAACCGGACTTTGAATAAATAGAGAGGAATTGAAAAATAACATGTTAATACATTGCTTATTATTTTTCATGCGAGCTTACTAAGCGTAAAGCTTACTCCCTCCTTTCCATTTCCTTAGTGTTCTCAGGTCGACTCGGGGTTGGAGATCGTCAGAGGTAGCATCACACTATCAAGCCAATACCTTTGGAGTATTGATACATATGTTAGAAATATCGAGTGAGTGACATGTATAGAGACTTAATTCTATGGCATGTGTTATTATGATTTGGCTAAATGTATTGGCTTATATCGAGCTATTGTGTATGGCCATGGGAGGTGGCTCATATTGATTATGGTTTGTAAGTCTTGCTAGTCATGTTACGTTTTAATGCATATGATGTGATGATATAAATATGTTTGTTTGCCATGCATGATTGGTAATATGTCATGTGTGTTGAATGCATGTTTTATGACCAACTGAGGTGGTCATGACCATGAATTAAACGTGTAATATGGTAATAAAATGATAGTGCCTTGAACATGGATGTTTGATGTATAAGTTAGTAGCCATAGTTTAATAATATAAGTGATTAATGAGATGACAAGGTCAAATGAATGTGTAATAATGTGGCTAGACTAGTTTATCATGAGTAGGTAGAACATATGTATAATGACGAGCTAATGTTGAATGTGTTTTAATAAAGGGTGTTTAATCACTAAAATGATGCCATGAGTTGTGAGTTTGATGTGTATAAGGTCGTAAGGGTTTATGGGAAACATGAAGGCTTGGAAAATTGTAACGCCCTCACGCCTGAGACCGTCGCCAGAGTCGAGCTTGAGGTGTTACTAAACTTAATTCATTAATTTAATAGCTCAAACAATTTATTTTTAAAATTTCCAGACAAGCTGGCCAACTGCATCATAGTCGCTTAAAAATTTATACATTGATTTTTGAAACTTAAAATTAACATCTGCAAATTTTCCCTAAAACTAGACTCATATATCTATTTACTTATTTTTTTCTAGAATTTTTGGTCAAGTCAATTAGTACAGATTATTAGTTAAAGTCTCCCCTGTTTCAGGGTTCGACTATTCTGAGCCTGTTCCACCAAAACTTAAATATCTCACAAAATATAACTCATATACCTATTTTGTTCCATCCATATGAAAATAGACTCATCAAGCTTCAATTTCATAACTTACACATCATTTAATTCCATTTTTACTATTTTTAGTTATTTTTCAAATTTACATCACTGCTACTGTCAAATTCTGTTTTATGGCAAATTTTACTTTACTATATATTTTCATGGACTAAATAGCATTTTAAACATACATAACATCAAATATGACTTAGATTGGCTACTCCAATGGCTAACCATTTACAAACCCTTTTCTTGCCAAACCATAGCCATATCATAAGATCATTTACACAAAGTGAGTATTTTGCCATACATGCCACATTCAAAACACACAAGTCATTTTACCAATTTAGGCCTTCGGATAGTGTGGACGAATCTTCGACCTATCCCGATTCTCAAGTTGGCTTGTCAACAACTACAATGAATGAAAAGAAGGGGGTAAGCATAGATGCTTAGTAAGTTCACATACAAATAGCAAGTAACATAATCATGAAATTCCACATAAAACATCATTTGCATAAACAACACCAAGACATTCATGTTTCATTTGCATTTAATATCTTTCTACGATTTCATCATACCAAGTTCTCAACCCGAGGATTTAAGCACGCACCTGTCAAATTTTCTCATTCACCACACTTACCAATATGTCACCTTTGTTTTAGTCATTCTTCTCATTCACTTAAGATTCACCCGTCGAACACATCGGAATATAATTTGAATATGCGGATTTTATGAACGTAAGTGCCATACCCGCAGCTAGACAAACTCAATAGCCTGCGGAACTTATGTAGCCAAGCTACCATGTAACCTGCCCATAAGTGAACTCAGACTCAACTCAACGAGCTCGGGCGTTCGCATCTATAAGTGAACTCGGACTCAACTCAACGAGTTCGGATGCCTAGTTATATCTCACGAGCTCGGACTCAACTCAATGAGTTCGGAACTCAAGTATCCTAGTGACATGTCACTTGTATTCTAATCTATTCCTAAGGTTCAAATGGGTTTTTTCCTCGATCTCACATCTTTGCCGTCTTCCACGGAATATCGAAACCGATACTCGGTGATAGTTTATACTCATAAAGTAATTCACATAATTACATATTATTCAACAATAACCACAAAACATAACATTTCATGATAATAATAAGCATCATATCATATAAACAACATTAAATTGCCCAAAATGACAATTATGTTACTACATTTACACATGAACTTACCCCGATACAAAATATTAGCAATCGAGCCTATTTTTCGTAAACTTTGTTTTTCCCTCGATCGCGACTTGAATCTCGTTTCTCTTGATCTATAATGCCAAATTAATCTTATTTAATACATACATTCATCAAAACAGGATTTAATACGAACTTTGGAAAAATTACATTTTTGCCCCTAAACTTTTGCATAATTACACTTTTGCCCCTAGGCTCAGGAATTAAACTTCATCCCTTATTCTTATGTTTTATGACATGCTGATCATTTTTTCCTTCTATGGAAACATCAAATTCACACTCTAACATGTACTTATGACTATTAGGTATTTTTACCAATTAAGCCCTTTTACTCGTTTTCGTTTAAAACCGAGTAGCACAAGTTGTCTAACATAATTTAAAACATAATATTCTAACATAAAACACCAAAATACACAAATTTCACCTATGGGTATTTTTCCAAATATAAACCCTAGGTTGAATTATTGCTAGCATAAGTTAATTAGAGCTACCGGGATTTCAAAAACATAAAAATCATTAAAAACGAGGCATGAAATCACCTACTATGAAGCTTGAAAGTTGAATAAACCCTAGATATGGGGAGAGGTAAAATTCGGCAGCATCAATATGGAGAAGATGATCATTTTGTTTTATTTTTCCTATTTTATTTCATTTAATATACAAATGACCAAAATGCCCTTACACTAAACTTTCCAAAAATTCCATCCATGTCCAATTTTTGTCCATAGACTTAGAAATTGGTCAAATTTCTATTTAAGACCTCTTCATTAATATTCCAAAGCAATTTCATACTAAAAAATCCTAGAATGCAAATTTTGCAAATTATTCGATTTAGTCCCTAATTTCAATTTAAGCACTTTAGGCATAGGATTTCATCACGAAATTTTCACACAATCATGCAATCATATCATAAACATCAAAATAATTATAAAATAATTATTTCTATCTCGAATTTGTGGTCACGAAACCACTACGCTGATTAGGCCCTAGTTTGGGATATTACAACTCTCCCCCCTTTAAGAATTTTCGTCCTCAAAAATCTTACAGGTAAACAGGTGTGGGTATTGGTTTCTCATAGTTTCCTCAGGTTCCATGTAGTCTCTTCTACCCCGTGCTTTTGCCACAATACTTTCACGAGAGCGACACTTTTATTTCTTAGTTGCTTGACCTCTCGAGCTAAAATCTTAATCGGTTCTTCTTCGTAAGTCATATCCGGTCGTAGTTCAATTTCTATCGGGAAATTATATGTGAAGGATCCGAATGATACCGATGTAGCATAGATACGTGGAACACATCATGCATCTTCTGTAATTCAGGTGGTAATGCTAGCCGATAAGCTACTGGTCCAAATCTTTCAATTACTTCATACGGTCCAATAAAACGCGGACTTAACTTACCCTTCCGTCCAAATCTAAAGGCTTTCTTCCATGGAGACACTTTCAAAAATACCTTATCACCAACATGAAACTCGATTTCTTTTTGTTTCAAATCCGCATAAGATTTCTGTCTATCTAAACCAGCTTCCAAACAATCTCGAATCACTTTCACCTTTTCTTCGGTTTCTTTTATTAGATCAACACCATAAATTTGATTTTCCTTGAGTTCAGTCCAAAACAATGGCGTCCGACATTTATGACCATACAATGCTTCATAAGGTGCCATCTTCAAACTCCTCTAATAACTATTATTATAAGCAAATTCTACCAACGGTAAGTATCTTTCCCAACTACCTTGAAATTCCAATACGCAACATCTGAGCATGTCTTCAAGAATCTGAATTACTCTCTCTGATTGTCCAACAGTTTGTGGATGAAAGGCAGTGCTGAAATTTAACTTCGTACCTAATGCCTTTTGCAACTTTTGCCAAAACCGTGAAGTAAATCTCGGATCTCTATCTGAAATGATTGAAAAAGGTATTCCATGAAGTTTAACAATCTCACGGATATACAATTCATCCAACTTATTAAGAGAATAATCTGTACGTACCGGAATAAAATGAGTCAATTTAATCAGTCTGTCAACTATTACCCAGATAGCATTTTTCTTCCCTGGAGTGAACGGTAACCCTGATACAAAATCCATAGTAATCCGATCCCATTTCCATTCAGGAATCATGATAGGCTGGAGTAATCCAGAAGGTATTTGGTGTTCAGCTTTCACTTGTTGACAAACTAAGCACTTTGATGCAAACTCTGAAATATCTCTTTTCATTCCACTCCACCAGACATTTTCTTCAAGTCATTATACATTTTCGTACTTCCCGGATGAACCGCCAAACAACCATTATGTGCTTCATGCAAAATCTTTTGAATCAACTCATTATTTTTTGGTACATGTAATGCCCCAATTTTTGGGAATTCTGTAAAAGTTGTAAAATTTAAAATTCTGTTTTCTGTTTGTTATGTGTAGGATTAATCATGTTGGTGGGCCTCTAGAAGGCCCAATCTTAGGATAAAACCCGGTAGTTTTAATTAATTTTAATTCTATAAGAGAAAGGGGTTCTGATAAATTGGGCTTTTAGGAATTATTTGTGAAAAATGGATCACAAGGAAGCAAGTGGTAAAGTGGCTTGTGACGCCACTGGGAAGGATGTAGTGGCGTGTGGAAGCTTGGGGAGGACCCAGGTTCAAGTCACAATGACAGCAAATTAAGTGATTAATTTTTATGTACAGGAAATGGAAGTAATGGAACTGAAATAAAAGTCTGTCAGGAAGAGTTTAAGAGGGTAAGGGGATTGAGTAAGGATAGAGATAAGGGAGGAAATCTAGGAGCTGATCAAGGAGCAAGAGGTGGCCGGCCAAGGGACTCTAGCATGGGAAATTCGGCTAGGTATTGTAGTAGTGGGAATTTCGGCATTTGGGGTGTGTTGTGCCGAAATTATGATCATCTTTTCTTCTCCTCTTTTCTTTATTTCTTTTTCTCCATCTACCTTCTCCTCTTCCTTCTCCATAGCCGAACCCTTCTATCTCTTTACTCTTCATCACATCCTTAATCTTTTTATTTTTAGCCTTATAAGCCGAACATCATAAAAAGTCGAAATCCCGAAAGCTTATTCTTTTTGTGCCGATTTCTTATAACCAAAACCACATCTCTTCCCTTCATCATTTGTGGCCGATTCACCAGCCCTCTAAAACCTCAATTTTTGACGACAAGACCATAGCAAAACCCTCTCGTTTTACCTTTCTAAACACAAGTTGCAAAAAAGCCGAAAAACCCCACATTAAAAGGGACTTGGCCGTATACTGAAGTCACTGAAATATCGACTTTTGTTATCATCTGAGGGCTTAGATCTACATCGGGATCGAGTGGGAAACTCATTGGAATCAGTCACTAAAGAATCGGTGGTAAGTCTTCGCCAAAACTTAGTCTTCTTACATATTTTAGGAAAAGCCGAAATCCCTAAAAGTTAGGGAGGTTGTCGATTTGGACTTGTAACCCTGAGGGGTCGTAATAACTACTTTGTTTTGGTAATAGCGTGATTTAGAGGTGGTTGATCAAGGGCTTGGACAGGTGGAACGATCGGATCTTTGGAGTTAACCATCTTTCGACAGTAAGGTAAGAGCAATAAGGGTTTTTGGCATGTTTGGCCGAATGTGGTAAGGGACTAGATACTAAATTGTATTTTTGATATTTGGAATAATAGTAAGTGATTCAATGGTAGGCAGTTCGGGTGTAGATCTCGACGAGGAAATCCAAAAAATAGGTGTGTAACTGACACCCTTTCATAGGCTAAATCGGCAAAAGTCGAAAAGCCGAAATACCGAAAAACTGGTATTTTGGGCGCTTGCAAGTGTACGAATGCTCGTGAGACGTATGGGTAATTATTACTGGTAATCAGAAGTGATAAAACTGCAGTACGCACGATTTCGTGCGTTTTGATATTTTGGGCTTAATGGGCCAAAATTGGGTTAATAGGCCAACGGGCCCAATTCGGAAAGAACGCTCGGTAAGTTTTTTGGCTAAACGTAATAGCTACGATATGCATGAAAACCTTAGAAATAGTTAGATTTACTAGAATACCCCTATGTATGCAAAATTACCATTATATCCCTATGTATGCAAAATGACCTTTATACCCCTAGGGTTAATTTTGTCTGAAAAGCATGATGAATTAAATCTGTATGATGTATGCCATGAATGTATATCTGTTGCATGGGGACATGGGTTATATTATGGAGGAAGCGTCCTGGTGGCTATGCCACAAATTATCTGTTCTGGTGGCCCTGCCACGTATATCTGTTCAGGTGGCACTGCCACAAAATATCTGTATCTGGTGACTCTGTCACATTTTCTGTATCTGGCAGCCATGCTGCATATTTCTATGGCGTGTAGCGGTTGGGTGGGTTGAGTAGTCTCCCCACATGGTGAAAGGATGGTCTGGGGGTGTATGTGGTTGGATATGGTTGGGTTTCTGCATAAGCATGATATATCTGTTCTGGTCTGTTCTGGGCCTACGGGCTTTATTCTGATATCTGTTCTGGGCTGAGGCCAACTTATTCTGTCTCTGTGGTTTGAACTGATTTAGGCTATGGTTGGGTTGAATTACACACTGAGTTTTCCAAAACTCACCCCTTATTTTCATCCTCGTAGGTAATCCTCAACCATAGTGGGCTTGGAGCTGTGAGGGATTTGGACTGGCCACATGCTTCTACGAACCTGGTTTCTTTCTGGTGAACTGGACGTTCTTTTAATTTCATTTATGGTTTTGGGTTTAAGTGTAATAAGGCCTGTTAATTATTTTTTTATGGTTTTGTTTTACTTTTATTATTTTATTTTACTATGATGAAAAAACTATGATGACTAAGGAAAATGGGTTAGCTTTAGGACGCGTTTTCAAAAATATTAAGGGATTTCAAAATAACACGTTTACAAGTAAGACTTCCGCTAAACAAACGTTTTCAAACTTAATCATTTTCTTAAGATAGACATAACTAAACGGTTTTCTCAAAATTACACGAGTCGTTAGGGTGTGGCAATGGTGGTGTGCATGTCTAGGATTGGATCCGAAGGGAGCTTGGTACTTAAGCAGTTCGACGGACTCACCTCCTCTTCTTCCTGGTTTCCTACCTGGTGCACAGCTTCTATTCACCTTAACCTGCTTTAAAAAGTATCTTTTACAACCCCAACTAAGTTTTCCAAACTAAGTAAAACGGAACGTTTTGAACGCATCGATGTGGCGCACCGGATTCGGTCATAACGTCTAGGCCGAGTTTGGGGTGTTATATTTAGTGGTATCAGAGCCTAGGTTGCAACAACTCGGCTGTGGAATGGGTTTACAAAAATGAAGATTTTCAAAAAAAAATTGATTTTTAAAACTGGACTTCTGAAGGTGGCATTCCGAATCTCCAGCCCAAGCCTGTAAGTATTCTGAATTTTTCTGAATATATTCTGAATTATCTGTCTGTACTGAAACTTTACTAGAATACTCTAGATAGGATGCTACTGAAACTGTAGTTAGATGTCGATTCTACGAAAACCATATCTGAATTACTATTTGAATCATAAAACATCTGTAATAATCACTGGAATGCTAAAATTAATACATAAAATTCGTAATCAGATTATACGATATGAGTACGCGAGCAGCTGGAGGTAGAGGCCGTGGAAGAGCTCGAGCGGGATCTTCGTCTTCAGGACATATGCCAGCGGTAGAAGCACCGGTACCTTCGGTAACGGAAGTGGAATATCATGATCATGGTGCCGGGGATGACGCCCTGTCGCAGGCAATGCTTCGAGTTCTGGAAAGGGTTGCCGGGGCAAGTTCGGGCAATAGAATTCGAGGGTCGATTTCTGAACGACTCCGGGCTAATGGAGCGAAGATCTTTAGGGGCGTATCTGGTGTAGCCCGAATGTGGCGGAATATTGGTTGGAGGCCACGGAACGAATTATGGATGACTTGGACTGTTCTGTGGAGCAGAAGCTAAAGGGGGCCATATCGTTGCTGCGAGATGAGGCTTATCAGTGGTGGCTCACCGTGAGGGATGGAACCCCAGCTGATAGGGTTACTTGGGAGCTGTTTAAGATAGCCTTTAAAGGAAAGTACGTCGGGGCAAGTTATGTGGACGCCCGTAGGAAAGAATTCCTGAATCTGGTCCAATGAGGCAAAACTGTTGCTGAGTACGAGGCTGAATTTCTGAGGCTGAGTAGGTATGCTGTGGGAATAGTTGCTACGGAGTATGAGCGTAGCGTTCACTTTGAGGATGGACTCAGAGATGACCTCAAAGTGCTAATTGCTCCGCAGAGGGAGCGTGACTTCGCGGTTCTAGTGGAAAAAGCTAAGATTGTTGAGGAGGTAAAGCGTACTGAGAGGTAGAACCGTGAGAAAGATCGAAACCGTTTCCGGAGGGATTCTGGACCTTCGGGTGGAGCAAACAAGAATGCTAAAAGGGCGAGAGTGGAGGAGCCAGTTCGAGCCGTTCCGATGAATGTGGTTAGACCGCCAATCTGTAGGGACTGTGGTAAGGTACACCTGGGTGAGTGTAGGAAACGTTCTGGTGCTTGTTTCCGATGCGGATCTATGGAGCACAGAGTTAAGGACTATCCACAGAGAGCTGATCAGGCTCAGGTTGCTGTACAGAGGGTTGTTCAACCTATGAGAGGTGGACCACAACCACCGAGAGGACGTGGACAAAGTAGGGGCGGAAATGGGAATGGAAATGGTCGAGGTCAAGGAGCGCCTGGTAGGGGAGCCAGAAATGCTGAGGCTCGACAGCCAGTGTTGGTGTATGCGGCTCGTCGTCGAGAGGAGGGCGACGCACCTGATGTCATAACTGGTACGTTCTTAGTTTCTAATATGCCGTATACTGCCTTGGTGGATATTGGATCTACTCATTCTTATGTTGCGTGTGCCATATCTGGGTCTTTGGGAGTGCATTCTGAGAAGATCGTGAGTGGGGTATTTGTGCTAAGTCCCTTGGGTCAATCAGTTAGGGTAGACAAGCTGTATAAGGATGTACCCTTAGAAACTCAAGGTAGGATCTTTCCTGGCGATCTAATGGAGTTGCCGTTTGGAGAGTTTGATCTCATTCTGGGAATGGACTGGCTTGTTAAGCATAAGGCGACTCTGGACTGTGCTGCTAAGCGAATGGTGCTAAGGACCATGGAAGGGGATGAGGTTATGGTGATAGGTGAGCGAAGGGACTATTTGACTAATGTGATATCGGCATTGAGGGCTGAAAAGTGGATTCGGAAAGGGTGTGAGGTCTATTTGGCATTTGTAAGTCAAACAGATGTAGAGGGGCTGACAGTGGATAAGGTTAAAACTGTAAAAGAGTTCCAAGATGTCTTTCTGGAGGAGCTTCTGGGATTGCCTTCAAATCGGGAAGTCAAATTTGGAATCGACCTGTTGCCTGGGACAGCACCAGTGTCCATTGCACCATATAGGATGGCACCAAAGGAGTTAGTGGAGTTAAAGGCGCAAATTCAAGAATTGTTGGATAGGGGCTTTATTAGGCCAAGTGCGGTGCTATTCGTGAAGTAGGATGGGACGATGCGTATGTGCATTGATTATCGCCAGTTGAACAAACTAATGATTAAGAATAAGTACCCTCTACCAAGGATTGACGATCTGTTCGACCAGCTTAAAGGAGCTTCTGTATTTTCCAAGATCGATCTTCGATCTGGATATCATCAGTTAAGGGTTAAGGAGGCAGATATTCATAAGACAGCATTCAGGACTCGTTATGGTCATTATGAGTTTCTGGTTATATCATTTGGACTAACAAACGCTCCTGCAGCGTTTATGGATCTGATGAATCGTGTGTTCCAACCATTTCTGGATCGGTTCGTGGTCGTCTTTATTGACGATATTCTAGTATATTCTGAGACCGAAGCAAAACATGATGAGCATCTCTGCACTGTGTTGCAAGTGTTAAGGGAGAAGGAACTTTATGCGAAGTTCAGCAAGTGTGAGTTCTGGTTGAGGGAGGTAACCTTTTTGGGGCATGTGGTCTCTACAGAGGGGATTAGAGTGGATCCTCGAAAGATTGAAGTAATTTTGGAATGGAAGCCACCTAGGTCGGTTTCAGAAATTCGAAGTTTCCTAGGATTGGCAGGTTACTACAGAAGGTTTGTGGAAGGTTTTTCTATGATGGCAGCACCTCCCACAAAACTTATAAGGAAAGGAGTACCGTTTGTTTGGACGGAGAAGCAGCAAGAAGCTTTTGAGAGGTTGAAGAAAGTTCTGACTGAAGCACCTGTGTTAATTCAACCAGAGTCTGGAAAAGATTTTACTCTGTACAGTGATGCATCACACGTAGGTTTGGGTTGTGTGTTGATGCAAGAGGGTAAGGTGGTTGCTTATGCGTCTCGACAACTTAAGCCTCACGAAGGGAACTATCCTACTCATGATTTGGATTTAGCAGCAGTGATCTTTACCCTTAAAATCTGGAGACACTACTTGTATGGGGAAAGGTGTATTATAGACACAGATCATAAGAGTCTCAAGTATTTGCTGACTCAGAAGGAACTGAACCTTAGGCAAAGGAGATGGATCGAGTTGCTTAAGGATTATGATTGTTCAATCGAATATCACCCAGGCAAGGCTAATGTGGTGGCCGATGCCCTAAGTTGTAGAGCTGTATCTGATCTGAGAGCAATGTTTGCTCGTCTAAGTCTGTTTGACGATGGAAGTCTGTTGGCTGAATTGCAAGTAAGGCCAACCTGGGTGGATCAGATTAAAGAGAAGCAGTTGAAAGATGAGTCTTTGGTCCCTCATTTTCAACAAGTTAAGGAAGGGGAAACTTCTAAGTTTGGGATAAATGATGAAGGGGTTCTGTGTTTCCGAGGAAGAATTTGTGTTCCGAAGGACTCTGACTTGAGACAGTTAATTTTGAAGGAAGCTCATGGGGGACTTTGTGCCATGCATCCTGGAGAGAATAAGTTGTACCATGACTTGCGAGAACTGTATTGGTGGCCTGGACTTAAGCGAGAGGTAACTGAATTTGTGGGGAAATGTCTGACATGCCAGCAAGTGAAAGCTGAGCATCAGTTACCTTCTGGATTATTGCAGCCAGTAAAAATACCACTTTGGAAGTGGGAGAGGGTAACCATGGACTTTGTGAGTGGGCTACCCTTGTCACCATCGAAGAAAGACTCGATATGGGTGATTGTGGATAGGTTGACCAAGTCGGCTCATTTTATACCTGTTCGAACAGACTTTTCTCTTCAGAAGTTAGCCAAGTTGTATGTGGCGGAGATTGTGCGACTGTATGGAGTTCCGGTTTCGATTATCTCTGATTGGGATCCTAGATTCACATCTCAGTTTTGGCAAAAGTTGCATGAGGCATTGGGAACGCGATTGAACTTTAGTACGGCTTTCCATTCCCAAACTGATGGTTAATCGGAAAGAGTTATTCGAATTCTGGAAGACATGTTGAAGGGATGTGTTATTGATTTCCGAGGTAGTTGGGAGGATTACTTGCCTTTGGCAGAGTTTGCATACAACAATAGTTATCAGTCGAGTATTCGAATGGCACCTTATGAAGCACTGTATGGGCGAAGGTGTCGAACACCTAGTTGTTGGACTGAACTGGGGGAGCGACAAGTTCTTGGACCTGAGTTGGTGGCAGATACTGAGGATAAGGTCAAGTTAATTAGAGATCGGTTAAAGGAAGCGTCTGATAGGCAAAAGTCGTATGCAGATCTGAAGTGTAAGGAGATTGAATACTCAGTGGGCGATATGGTCTTCTTGAAGGTTTCACCTTGGAAGAAGATACTAAGGTTTGGCAAGAAGGGCAAGTTGAGTCCACGGTTCATTGGGCCTTATCGGGTTTTGAAGCGAGTAGGCCCAGTGGCTTATCAGTTGGAATTGCCTCCAGAGCTAGACAGGATTCACGATGTTTTTCACGTCTCCATGTTAAGGCGTTATCGTTCTGACCCTACTCATGTCGTGCCGGTTTCAGAAATTGAGGTGCGAACTGATTTGACCTTTGAGGAGGAGCCTGTGCAAATATTGGATCGAGACGTTAAGGTTCTGAGGAGGAAATCGGTACCATTAGTGAAAGTGCTTTGGCGTAACCATGGCAGAGAAGAAGCTACTTGGGAGCCAGAGGAGGCAATGCAACAACAATACCCTCATCTGTTCTGATCAGGTAAATTTCGAGGACGAAATTTCTTTAAGGAGGGTAGAGTTGTAACGCCCCAATTTTTTGGAATTCTGTAAAAGTTGTAAAATTTAAAATTCTGTGTTCTGATTGTTATGTGTAGGATTAATCATGTTGGTGGGCCTCTAGAAGGCCCAAGCTTAGGATAAAACAAAGTAGTTTTAATTAAATTTAATTCTATAAGAGAAAGGGGTTCTGATAAATTGGGCTTTTAGGAATTATTTGTGAAAAATGGATCACAAGGAAGCAAGTGGTAAAGTGGCTTGTGACGCCACTGGGAAGGATGTAGTGGCGTGTGGAAGCTTGGGGAGGACCCAGGTTCAAGTCACAATGACAGCAAATTAAGTGATTAATTTTTATGTACAGGAAAGGGAAGTAATGGAACTGAAATAAAAGTCTGTCAGGAAGAGTTTAAGAGGGTAAGGGGATTGAGTAAGGATAGAGATAAGGGAGGAAATCTAGGAGCTGATTAAGGAGCAAGAGGTGGCCGGCCAAGGGACTCTAGCATGGGAAATTCGGCTAGGTATTGTAGTAGTGGGAATTTCGGCATTTGGGGTGTGTTGTGCTGAAATTATGATCATCTTTTCTTCTCCTCTTTCTTTATTTCTTTTTCTCCATCTACCTTCTCCTCTTCCTTCTCCATAGCCGAACCCTTCTATCTCTTTACTCTTCATCACATCATAATCTTTTATTTTTAGCCTTATAAGCCGAACATCATAAAAAGCCGAAATCCCGAAAGCTTATTCTTTTTGTGCCGATTTCTTATAACCAAAACCACATCTCTTCCTTCATCATTTGTGGCCGATTCACCAGCCCTCTAAAACCTCAATTTTTACGACAAGACCATAGCAAAACCCTCTCGTTTTACCTTCTAAACACAAGTTGCAAAAAAGCTGAAAAACCCCACATTAAAAGGGACTTGGCCGAATATTGAAGTCACTGAAATATCGACTTTTGTTATCATCTGAGGGCTGAGATCTACATCGGGATCGAGTGGGAAGCTCATTGGAATCAGTCACTAAGGAATCGGTGGTAAGTCTTTGCCAAAACTTAGTCTTCTTACATATTTTAGGAAAAGCCGAAATCTCTAAAAGTTAGGGAGGTTGTCGATTTGGACTTGTAACCCTGAGGGGTCATAATAACTATTTTGTTTTGGTAATAGCGTGATTTAGAGGTGGTTGATCAAGGGCTTGGACAGGTGGAACGATCGGATCTTTGGAGTTAACCATCTTTCGGCAGTAAGGTAAGAGCAATAAGGGTTTTTGGCATGTTTGGCCGAATGTGGTAAGGGACTAGATACTCAATTGTATTTTTGATATTTGGAGTAATAGTAAGTGATTCAATTGTAGGCAGTTTGGGTGTAGATCTCGACGAGGAAATCTCGAAAATAGGTGTGTAACTGACACCCTTTCATAGGCTAGATCGGCAAAAGCCGAAAAGCCGAAATACCGAAAAACTGGTATTTTGGGCGCTTGCGAGTGTGCGAATGCTCGTGAGACGTATGGGTAATTATTACTGGTAATCGGAAGTGATAAAACTGCAGTACGCGTGATTTCGTGCGTTTTGATATTTTGGGCTTAATGGGCCAAAACTAGGTTAATGGGCCAACGGGCCCAATTCGGTAAGAACGCTCGGTAAGTGTTTTTGGCTAAACGTAATAGCTACGATATGCATGAAAACCTTAGAAATAGTTAGATTTACTAGAATACCCCTATGTATGCAAAATTACCATTATACCCCTATGTATGCAAAATGACCTTTATACCCCTAGGGTTAATTTTGCCTGAAAAGCATGATGAATTAAATCTGTATGATGTATGCCATGAATGTATATCTGTTGCATGGGGACATGGGTTATATTATGGAGGAAGCGTCCTAGTGGCTATGCCACAAATTATCTGTTCTGGTGGCCCTGCCACGTATATCTGTTCTGGTGGCACTGCCACAAATATCTGTATCTGGTGACTCTGTCACATTTTCTGTATCTGGCAGCCATGCTGCATATTTCTGTGGCGTGTAGCAGTTGGGTGGGTCGAGTAGTCTCCCCACATGGTGAAAGGATGGTATGGGGGTGTATGTGGTTGGATATGGTTGGGTTTCTGCATAAGCATGATATATCTGTTCTGGTCTGTTCTGGGCCTACAGGCTTTATTCTGATATCTGTTCTGGGCTGAGGCCAACTTATTCTGTCTCTGTGGTTTGAACTGATTTAGGCTATGGTTGGGTTGAATTACACACTGAGTTTTCCAAAACTCACCCCTTATTTTCATCCTCGCAGGTAATCCTCAACCATAGTGGGCTTGGAGCTGTGAGGGATTTGGACTGGCCACATGCTTCTACGAACCTGGTTTCTTTCTGGTGAACTGGACGTCCTTTTAATTTCATTTATGGTTTTGGGTTTAAGTGTAATAAGGCCTTTTAATTATTTTTTATGGTTTTGTTTTAGTTTTATTATTTTATTTTACTATGATGAAAAAACTATGATGACTAAGGAAAATGGGTTAGCTTTAGGACGCGTTTTCAAAAAAATTAAGGGATTTCAAAATAACACGTTTACAAGTAAGACTTCCGCTAAACAAACGTTTTCAAACTTAATCATTTTCTTAAGATAGACATAACCAAACGGTTTTCTCAAAATTACACGAGTCGTTAGGGTGTGGCAATGGTGGTGTGCATGTCTAGGATTGGATCCGAAGGGAGCTTGGTACTTAAGCAGTCCGACGGACTCACCTTCTCTTCTTCCTGGTTTCCTACCTGGTGCACAGCTTCTATTCACCTTAACCTGCTTTAAAAAGTATCTTTTACAACCCCAACTAAGTTTTCCAAACTAAGTAAAACGGAACGTTTTGAACGGATCGATGTGGCACACCGGATCCTGTCATAACGTCTAGGCCGGGTTTGGGGTGTTACAGTACACAAATTCGATTTTTAAACATCAAGCAAGCATCAGAATCGATTCTGAAATCTGATCCCGTATCAGCTTCACACTGCTTTCTCTTGGCTTGCAAATCTTGATCATTTTTCTGAGCTTAAAAAATCTCTTGTAAAAACATCGGTCTTGCTCTTAACTCTGCTAGAATCGAACCATCATTTGATACCTTTAACCGAGTGTTCATAGCTCTCAAAGCAAATAGCAACTTTCTGCTTAAAGCATCGGCAACCACATTCGCTTTTCGCAGATGGTAATCAATAACAAGCTTGTAATCTTTCAATAACTCCAAACATCTTTGCTGTTTCAAATTCAAGTCTTTTTGTGACATCAAGTACTTAAGACTTTTGTGGCCGGTATATACTCGGGACTTTTCACCATACAAATAATGTCGCCAAATCTTCAAAGCAAACACTATAGCAGCCAATTCCAAATCATGAGTCGAATAATTCCTTTCGTGAGATTTTAACTACCTCGAAGCATAAGCCACCACTTTTCCTTCTTGCATAAGTACACATCCTAAGCCATTTCGAGAAGCATCACTATACACCACAAATTCTTTACCTGATTCGGGTTGTACTAAGACTGGTGCTTCAGTTAATAACTTTTTCAATTCTTCAAAACTCTGTTGACATTCTTCTTTCCATTCAAATATAACATCCTTTCGGGTAGTCTAGTCATAGGAGCAGAAATCATAGAAAATCCATTTACAAACCGCTGATAATACCCAGCTAGCTCCAAGAAACTTCTAACCTCGGTTACATTTTTCAGTGGTTTCCAATCAACAATGGCTGAAATTTTACTAGGATCAACTCGTATACCATCACCTGAAACAATGTGACCTAAAAATCCAGCTTCTCGAAGCCAAAATTCACTTTTACTAAACTTAGCATACAACTACTTATCTCTCAAAGTTTGCAAAACTATCCTCAAGTGATCAGCATGTTTTGTCTCATCTTTTGAATAAATTAAGATGTCATCTATAAACACCACAAAAAATTTGTCCAAGTAGGGCTGAAATATGCCATTCATTAAATCCATAAACACAGCAGGAGCATTTGTCAACCCGAATGCCATAACTAAAAATTTATAATGACCGTACCTTGTTCTAAAAGCAGTTTTAGGCACATCCGACTCTTTAACTCGCAGCTGGTTGTACCCAGATCTCAAGTCAATCTTTGAAAACCATGTCGCTGCTTTTAGCTGATCAAACAAATCATCAAATCTTGGCAACGGATACTTGTTTTTGATTGTCACCATGTTTAATTGCTGATAGTCAACACACAACCTCATAGAACCATCCTTATTTTTCACAAATAAAATGGGAGCACCCCAAGGTGAAAAAATCGGTCTTACAAAGCCTTTATCAGTCAACTATTGCAACTGCGACTTTAATTCTTTCAACTCTGCTGGTGCCATTCTATACGGAGCAATTGATATCAGAGCTGGTCCCGGTATCAAATCAATACCAAATTCTACTTCCCTGACTGGAGGCAAACCGGGCAACTCTTCTGGAAATACGTCCGTAAATTCACACACAACCGGCACTGATTCAACTTTCTTTTCAACTTGTTTTGTATTAATTACATACGCCAAATAAGCTTTATAACCCTTTTTCAAATATCTCTAGGCTGACATCGAAGAAATCATACTAGATAATGCATCTGATTTATCTGGTTCAACCCGCAGAATTTCACCACTTTCACACTTTAATTCTATAACCTTTTCTTTACAATTTAATATAGCATCATGCAATGTCAACCAATCCATACCCAAAATAATGTCAAATTCATCAAACGACAACAACATCAAGTCAGCCGGAAAGTAATGACCCCGAATCATTAAAGGGCATTACTTGCATACTTTATCAACTATCACACATTTGCCTAACGGATTCGACACTCTAATCGTAAATTCTGTGTTCTCAACAGGTATATTCATACTAGACACCAGTTTCATGCATACATATGAATGAGTAGAACCAGGATCAATCAAACCAATAACATTAACATCATAAAGAGAAAATATACCAGTAATCACATCGGGTGATGAAGCATCTTCACGTGCCTTTATAGCATAAGTTCTAGCTGGAGCCCTTGCTTTAGATTTAGCTGCTGAATCTCTGACTACGTTTTTGCTGCTTGCTTCATTTCCAGTTTTTCTCGAATATCTTCCCTTCGAGTCTGCACCACTAGCTTTTACACTCTGAAATTTTTCTTTTTCAGCTCTCTTTGGGCGGTCTCTAATAAAATGATCCAGAGAACCACAACAAAAACACTCATTCGCTCTACATGGGCGAAAATGATTTCTGCCACACTGCTGGCACTCAGGCTTCACGAATCTCGTATTTCCCACACTAGCCGCAGAAGTAGTCTGAGATTTAGGACCCACATTTTGCTTCTTAAAATTTCCGTATGATTTTCCAGCCGAAACTTGTGAACGAGGATTCATATTTCTAGATTTTCTGGATTGCTGTGAGAATGAACTCCTCGTCAGTCTTTTCTTCCAATTTCTAGTCTCAGCCTCTACTTTTTTCTTCTCTTTAAGTAGTTCTTCAGCCTTGCAAGCTCGATCAACCAGTACTACCATTTCTTTTAGTTCAGGAATCCCAAGAAATACTTTGATATCTTCATTGAGTCCCTCTTCAAATCGTCTGCACATTTTAGCTTTTGTAGAAATATATTCTCTAACATACTTACTCAACCTGACGAACTCCCTTTTGTATTCAGTAACTGTCATGTTCCCCTGCTTTAATTCAAGAAACTCTTTACACTTCTGATCAATAAATCTTTCACTGATGTATTTCTTCCGAAATTCTTCTTGAAAGAACTCCCAAGTTATTTTCTCTTTCGGTACTACTGCAGTCAATGTTTTCCACCAATGATAAGCTGAATCCCTCAACAACGATATAGCACATTTTAAGCATTCCTCAGGTGTACAAGACAATTCATCAAATACTTAAATAGAATTCTCAAGCCAAAACTCTGTTTTCTCGGCATCATCAACAATATTTGCCCTGAATTCTTCGGCCCCTTGCTTACGGATTCTGTCAACTAGAGTTCTGTGAAATTTCATCAGATCTACACCTTGAGGCATCGAGGGTACAGGTTGAGGAATTGGGGGAGGTGGGGGAGGTTGTGCATTCGGGTTCGTACGAACGAACTCAGTTTACCAGGCACTCATCATCTGGAGAAAGGCTTCCTGAGCCCCTTCTCCTTCTCCTTGACCAACAGTAGGAGGTGGATTTTCAGTTGGCACCGCCCCTTTAGCCAGAGCTGGTGCATTACTCTCTACATTATCAGCCGCAACTGGATCGGGATCCATTTACTATAAAAAAATCATTTAAAAGGTCAGAAGTCATCACACTATCACAATATATATATGGCATGTATAGCAAAACCCGTAGATACAACACATTAGCCCGAGAACTAACTAAACTTGGCTCTGATACCACCAAATGTAATGCGCTCATGCCCAAAACCATCGCCAGAGTCGAGCTTGAGGTGTTACTAAACTTAATTCATTAATTTAACAGCTCAAACAATTTATTTTTAAAATTTCCAGACAAGTTGGCCAACTGCATCACAGTCGCTTAAAAATTTATAGCTCGAGTTTTGAAACTTGAAATTAAGATCCGTAAATTTTTCCTGAAACTAGACACATACATCTATTTGCTAATTTTTTTATAGAATTTTTGATTGAGCCAATTAGTATAGTTTATTAGTTAAAATCTCCCTTGTTTCAGGGTTCAACTACTCTGACCCTGTTCCACCAAAACTTAAATATCTCACAAAATATAACTCATATACCTGTTTTGTTCCATCCATAATAAAATAGACTCATCAAGATTCAATTTCATAACTTACTCATCATTTAATTTCATTTCTACTATTTTTAGTGATTTTTCAAATTTACATCACTGCTGTCAGATTCTGTTTTATGGCAAATTTTACTTTACTATATATTTTGATGGACTAAATAACATTTTAAACATACATAACATTAAATATGACTTAGAGTGGCCATTCCAATGGCTAATCATTTACAAACCCTTTTCTTGCCAAACCATAGCCATATCATAAGATCATTTACACAAAGGGAGTATTTTGCCATACATGCCACATTCAAAACACACAAGCCATTTTACCAATTTAGGCCTTCGGATAGTGTGGACGAATCTTCGACCTATCCCGATTCTCAAGCCGGCTTGCCAACAACTACAATGAATGAAAAGAAGGGGTAAGCATAGATGCTTAGTAAGTTCACATGCAAATAGCAAGTAACATAATCTTGAAATTCCACATAAAACATCATTTGCATAAACAACACCATGACATTCATGTTTCATTTGCATTTAATATCTTTCTACGATTTCATCATACCAAGTTCTCAACACGAGGATTTAAGCACGTACCTGTCAAAGTTTCTCATTCACCACACTTACCAATATGTCACCTTCGTTTTAGGCATTCTTCTCATTCACTTAAGATTCACCCGCTGAACACATCAGAATATAATTCGAATACGTGGATTTTATGAACGTAAGTGCCATACCCGCAACTAGACAAACTCAATAGCCTGCGGAACTTATGTAGCCAAGCTACCATGTCACCTGCCCATAAGTGAACTCAGACTCAACTCAATGAGCTCGGGCGTTTGCATCCATAAGTGAACTCGGATGCAACTCAACGAGTTCGGATGCCTAGTTACATCTCACGAACTCGGACTCAACTCAACGAGTTCGGAACTCAAGTATCCTAGTGACATGTCACTTATATTCTAATCTATTCCTAAGGTTCAAACGGGCTTTTTTCTCGATCTCACATCTTTTCCGTCTTCCACGGAATATCGAAACTGATACTCGGTGATAGTTCATACTCATAAAGTAATTCACATAATTACATATTATTCAGCAATAACCTCAAAACATAATATTTCATGATAATAATAAGTATCATATCGTATAAACAACTTTAAATTGCTCAAAATGACAATTATGTTACTACATTTACACATGAACTTACCTCGCTACAAAATATTAGCATTCGAGCCTATTCTTCGTAAACTTTGTTTTTCCCTCGATCGCGACTTGAATCTCGTTTCTCTTGATCTATAATGCCAAATTAATCTTATTTAATACATACATTCATCAAAATAGCATTTAATAAGAACTTTGGCAAAATTATATTTTTGCCCCTAAACTTTTGCATAATTACACTTTTGCCCCTAGGCTCGGGAATTAAACTTCATCCCTTATTCTTATGTTTTATGACATGCTGATCATTTTTCCCTTCTATGGAAACATCAAATTCACACTCTAGCATGTACTTATGACTATTAGGTATTTTTACCGATTAAGCCCTTTTACTCGTTTTCGCTTAATACCGAGTAGCACAAGTTGTCTAACATAATTTAAAACCTAATATTCTATCATAAAACACCAAAATACACAAATTTCACCTATGGGTATTTTTCGAAATATGAACCCTAGGTTGAATTATTGCTAGCATAAGTTAATTCGAGCTACCGGGATTTCAAAAACATAAAAATCATTAAAAATGAGGCATGAAACCACCTACTATGAAGCTTGAAAGTTGAAGAAACCCTAGATATGGGGAGAGGTAAAATTCAGCAGCATCAATATGGAGAAGTTGATCATTTTGTGTTATTTTTCCCATTTTATTTCATTTAATATACAAATGACCAAAATGCCCTTACTACTAAACTTTCCAAAAATTCCATCCATGTCCAATTTTTGTCCATAGACTTAGAAATTGGTCAAATTTCTATTTAAGACCTCCTCATTAATATTCCAAAGCAATTTCATACTAAAAAATCCTAGAATGCAAATTTTGCAAATTATTCGAGTTAGTCCCTAATTTCAATTTAAGTACTTTAGGCATAGGATTTCATCACGAAATTTTCACACAATCATGCAATTATATCATAAACATCAAAATAATTATAAAATAATTATTTCTATCTTAGATTTGTGGTCACGAAACCACTATTTTGATTAGGCCCTAATTCAGGATCTTACAACTCTCCCCACTTTAAGGATTGTCGTCCTCAAAAATCTTACTGGTAAACAAGTGTGGGTATTGGTTTTTCATAGTTTCCTCAGGTTCCCATGTAGTCTCTTCTACCCCGTGCTTTTGCCACAATACTTTCACAAGAGCGACACTTTTATTTCTTAGTTGCTTGACCTCTCGAGCTAAAATCTTAATCGGTTCTTCTTCGTAAGTCATATTCGGTCGTAGTTCAATTTCTGTTGGGTAAATTATATGTGAGGGATCCTACTGATACCGAGTTAGCATAGATACGTAGACCACATCATGCATCTTATGTAATTCAGGTGGTAATGCTAGCCGATAAGCTATTGGTCCAATTCTTTCAATTACTTCATACGGTCCAATAAAACGCGGACTTAACTTACCCTTCCGTCCAAATCTAAGGACTTTCTTCCATGGAGACACTTTCAAAAATACCTTATCACCAACATGAAACTCTATTTCTTTTCGTTTCAAATCCGCATAAGATTTCTGTCTATCTGAAGCAGCTTTCAAACAATCTCGAATCACTTTCACCTTTTTTTCGGTTTCTTTTATTAGATCAACTCCATAAATCTGATTTTCCTTGAGTTCAGTCCAATACAATGGTGTCCGGCATTTACGACCATACAATGCTTCATAAGGTGCCATCTTCAAACTCGTCTGATAACTATTATTATAAGCAAATTCTACCAACGGTAAGTATCTTTCCCAACTACCTTGAAATTCCAATACGCAACATCTGAGCATGTCTTCAAGAATCTGGATTACTCTCTCTAATTGTCCAACAATTGTGGATGAAAGGCAGTGCTGAAATTTAACTTCGTACCTAATGCCTCTTGCAACTTTTGCCAAAACCGTGAAGTAAATCTCGAATCTCTATCCGAAATGATTGACAAAGGTATTCCATGAAGTCTAACAATCTCACGGATATACAATTCAGCCAACTTATTAAGAGAATAATCCGTACGTATCGGAATAAAATGTGCCGATTTAGTCAGTCTGTCAACTATTACCCAGATAGCATTTTTCTTCCCCGGAGTTAACGGCAACCCTGATACAAAATCCATAGTAATCCGATCCCATTTCCATTCAGGAATCATGATAGGCTGGAGTAATCCAGAAGGTACTTGATGTTCAGCTTTCACTTGTTGACAAACTAAGCACTTTGATACAAACTCTGAAATATCTCTTTTCATTCACTCCACCAGTACATTTTCTTTAAGTCATTATACATTTTCGTACTGCCTAGATGAACCGCCAAATAATCGTTATGTGCTTCATGCAAAATCTTTTGAATCAACTCATCATTTTTTGGTACACAAATTCAATTTTTAAACATCAAGCAAGCATCAGAACCGATTCTGAAATCTGATCCCGTATCAGCTTCACACTGCTTTCTCTTGGCTTACAAATCTTGATAATTTTTCTGAGCTTCACAAATCTCTTGTAAAAACATCGGTCTTGCTCTTAACTCTGCTAGAATCGAACCATCATTTGATGCCTTTAACTGAGTGGTCATAGCTCTCAAAGCAAATAACAACTTTCTACTTAAATCATCGGCAACCACATTCGCTTTTCCTGGATGGTAATCAATAACAAGCTCGTAATCTTTCAATAACTCCAACCATCTTCGCTGTCTCAAATTCAAGTCTTTTTGTGACATCAAGTACTTAAGACTTTTGTGGTCGATATATACTCAGCACTTTTCACCATACAAATAATGTCGCCAAATCTTCAAAGCAAACACTATAACAACCAATTCCAAATCATGAGTCAGATAATTCCTTTCGTGAGATTTTAACTGCCTCGAAGCATAAGCCACCACTTTTCCTTCTTGCATAAGTACACATCCTAAGCCATTTCGAGAAGCATCACTATACACCACAAATTCTTTACCTAATTCGGGTTGTACCAACACTGGTGCTTCAGTTAATAACTTTTTCAATTCTTCAAAACTCTGTTGACATTCTTCCATCCATTCAAATTTAACATCCTTTCGGAGTAGTCTAGTTATAGGAGAAGATCCATTTACAAACCGTCGATAATACCTAGCTAGCTCCAAGAAACTTCTAACCTCAGTTACATTTTTCGGTGGTTTCCAATCAACAATGGCTGAAATTTTACTAGGATCAACCCGTATACCATTACCTGAAACAATGTGACCTAAAAATCCAACTTCTCGAAGCCAAAATTCACTTTTACTAAACTTAGCATACAACTGCTTATCTCTCAAAGTTTGCAAAAGTATCCTCAAGTGCTCAGCATATTCTGTCTCATCTTTTGAACAAATTAAGATGTCATCTATAAACACCACAACAAATTTGTCCAAGTATGGCCAAAAAATGCGATTCATTAAATCCATAAACACAGCAGGAGCATTTGTCAACCCGAATGGCATAACTAAAAATTCATAATGACCGTACCTTGTTCTAGAAGCAGTTTTAGGCACATCCGACTCTTTTACTCGCAGCTGGTACTACCCAGATCTCAAGTCAATCTTTGAAAACCATGTCGCTCCTTTTAGATGATCAAACAAATCATCAATTCTTGGCAATGGATACTTGTTTTTGATTGTCACCTTGTTTAATTGCCGATAGTTGTTTTTGATTGTCACCTTTTTAATTGCCGATAGTCAACACACAACCTCATAGAACCATCCTTCTTTTTCACAAATAACACGGGAGCACCCCAAGGTGAAAAAATCGGTCTCACAAAGCCTTTATCAGTCAACTCTTGCAACTGCGACTTTAATTCTTTCAACTCTTCTGGTGCCATTCTATACGGAGCAATCGAGATCGGAGCTATTCTCAGTATCAAATCAATACCAAATTCTACTTCCCTGACTGGAGGCAAACCGGGCAACTCTTCTGGAAATACGTCCGCAAATTCACACACAACCGGCACTAATTCAACTTTCTTTTCAACTTGTTTTGTATTAATTACATACGCCAAATAAGCTTCATAACCCTTTTTCAAATATCTATGAGCTGACATCGAAGAAATCATACTAGATAATGCCTCTGATTTATCTGGTTCAACCCGCAGAATTTCATCACTTTCACATTTTAATTCTATAACCTTTTCTTTGCAATTTACTATAGCATCATGCAATGTCAACCAATCCATACCCAAAATAACATCAAATTCATCAAATGGCAACAACATCAAGTTGGCCGGAAAGTAATGACCCCGAATCATTAAAGGGCATTACTTGCATACTTTATCAACTATCACACATTTGCCTCACGGATTCGACACTCTAATCATAAATTCTGTGTTCTCAATAGGTATATTCATACTAGACACCAGTTTCATGCATACATATGAATGAGTAGAACCAGGATCAATCAAACCAATAACATTAACATCATAAGGAGAAAATATACCAGTAATCACATCGGGTGATGAAGCATCTTCACGTGCCTTTATAGCATAAGTTCTAGCTGGAGCCCTTGCTTCAGATTTAGCTGCTGAATCTCTAACTACATTTTTGCTGCTTGCTTCATTTCCAGCTTTTCTCGAATATCTTCCTCTCGAGTCTGCACCACTAGCTTTTACACTCTGAAATTTTTCTTTTTCAGCTCTCTTTGGGTAGTCTCTAATAAAATGATCCGGAGAATCACACCGAAAACACTCATTTGCTCTACATGGGCCAAAATGATTTCTGCCATACCGCTGGCACTCGGGCTTAATGAATCTCGTATTTCCCATACTAGCCGCAGAAGTAGTCTGAGATTTAGGACCCATATTTTGCTTCTTAAAATTTCCATATGATTGTCCAGCTGAAACCTGTGAACGAGGATTCATATTTCTAGATTTTCTGGATTGCTGTGAGAATGAACTGCTCGTCGGTCTTTTCTTCCAATTTCTAATCTCATCCTTTACTTTTTTCTTCTCTTTAAGTAGTTCTTCAGCCTTGCAAGCTCGATCAACTAGTACTACCATTTCTTTTAATTCAAGAATCCCAACAAATACTTTGATGTCTTCATTGAGTCCGTCTTCAAATCATCCGCACATTTTAGCTTCTATAGGAATATATTCTCTAGCATACTTACTCAACCTGACGAACTCCCTTTCGTATTCAGTAACTGTCATGTTCCCCTGCATTAATTCAAGAAACTCTTTACGCTTCTAATCAATAAATCTTTCACTGATGTATTTCTTCCGAAATTCTTCTTGAAAGAACTCCCAAGTTATTTTCTCTTTCAGTACTACTGAAGTCAATGTCTTCCTCCAATGATAAGTTGAATCCCTCAACAACGATATAGCACATTTTAAGCATTCCTCAGGTGTAAAAGACAATTCATCAAATACTCGAATAGAATTCTCAAGCTAAAACTCTGCTTTCTCCGCATCATCAACAATATTTGCCCTGAATTCTTCGACCCCTTGCTTACGGATTCTTTCAACTGGAGTTCTGTGAAATTTCATCAGATCTACACCTTGAGGCATCGAGGGTACAGGTTGAGGAATCGGGGGAGGTGGGGGAGGATCTGCATTCGGGTTCGTACGAACGAACTCAGTATACCAGGCACTCATCATCTACAGAAAGGCTTCCCAAGCCCCTTCTCCTCCTCCTTGACCAACAATAGGAGGTGGATTTTCAGTTGGAACCGCCCCTTCAGCCAGAGTTGGTGCGTTACTCTCTACATCATTAGCCGCAACTGGATTGGGGATACATTTACTATAAAAAATCATTTATAAGGTCAGAAGTCATCACACTTTCACAATATGTATATGGCATGTGTAGCAAAACCCGTACATACAACACATTAGTCCGAGAACCGACTAAACCTGGCTCTGATACCACCAAATTTAATGCCCTCACGCCCGAGATCGTCGCTAGAGTTGAGCTTGAGGTGTTACTAAACTTAATTCATTAATTTAACAGCTCAAACAATTTATTTTTAAAATTTCCAGACAAGCTGGCCAACTGCATCACAGTCGCTTAAAAATTTATATCTTGAGTTTCTGAACTTGAATAAATTTTCCCTAAAACTAGACTAATATATCTATTTACTAATTGTTTTATAGAATTTTTGGTTGAGCCAATTAGTACAGTTTATTAGTTAAAGTCTCCTCTATTTTAGGGTTTGACTTCTCTGACCCTGTTCCACCAAAACTTAAATATCTCACAAAATATAACTCATATACCTATTTTGTTCCATCCATATTAAAATAGACTCATTAAACTTCAGTTTCATAACTTACTCATCATTTAAGTCCATTTATACTATTTTTAGTGATTTTTCAAATTTACATCACTACAGCTGTCAGATTCTGTTTTATGGCAAATTTTACTTTACGATATATTTTCATGGACTAAACAACATTTTAAACATACATAACATCAAATATGAGTTAGATTGGCCATTCCAATGGCTAATCACTTACAAACCTTTTTCTTGCCAAACCATAGCCATATCATAAGATCATTTACACAAAGTGAGTATTTTGCCATACATGCCACATTCAAAACACACAAGCCATTTTACCAATTTAGGCCTTCAGATAGTGTGGACAAATCTTCGACCTATCCTAATTCTCAAGCCGGCTTGTCAACAACTGCAATGAATAAAAAGAAGGGGGTAATCATAGATGCTTAGTAAGTTCACATGCAAATAGCAAGTAACATAATCATGAAATTCCACATAAAACATCATTTGCATAAACAACACCAAGACATTCATGTTTCGTTTGCATTTAATATCTTTCTACGATTTCATCATACCAAGTTCTCAACCCGAGGATTTAAGCACGTACCTGTCAAATTTTCTCATTCACCACACTTACCAATATGTCACCACACATTGGAATATAATTCGAATACGTGAATTTTATGAATGTAAGTGCCATACCCGCAGCTAGACAAACTCAATAGCCTGTGAAACTTATGTAGCCAAGCTACCATGTAACCCGCCCATAAGTGAACTCGGACTCAACTCAACGAGCTCGGGCATTCGCATCCATAAGTGAACTCAAGCTCAACTCAATGAGTTCGGAACTCAAGTATCCTAGTGACATGTCACTTGTATTGTAATCTATTCCTAAGGTTAAAACAGGCTTTTTCCTCGATCTCACATCTTTGCCGTCTTCCACGGAATATCGGAACCGATACTCGGTGATAGTTCATACTCATCAAGTAATTCACATAATTACATATTATTCAATAATAACCACAAAACATAATATTTCATGATAATAATAAGCATCATATCATATAAACAACATTAAATTGCTCAAAATGACAATTATATTACTACATTTACACATGAACTTACCTCGATACAAAATATTAACAATCGAGCCTATTCTTCGTAAACTTTATTTTTCCCTCGATCGTGACTTGAATCTCGTTTCTCTTGATCTATAATGCCAAATTAATCTTATTTAATACATACATTCATCAAAACAACATTTAATATGAACTTTGGCAAAATTACATTTTGCCCCTAAACTTTTGCATAATTACACTTTTGCCCCTAGGCTCGGGAATTAAACTTCATCCCTTATTCTTATGTTTTATGACATGCTGATCATTTTTCCCTTCTATGGAAACATCAAATTCACACTCTAACATGTACTTATGACTATTAGGTATTTTTACCGATTAAGCCCTTTTACTCTTTTTTCGCTTAAAACCGAGTAGAAAAAGTTGTCTAACATAATTTAAAACCTCATATTCTATAATAAAACACCAAAATACACAAATTTCACCTATGGGTATTTTCCAAATATGAACCCTAGGTTGAATTATTGCTAGCATAAGTTAATTCGAGCTATCGGGATTTCAAAAACATAAAAATCATTAAAAACGGGGCATGAAATCACTTACTATGAAGCTTGAAAGTTGAAGAAACCCTAGCTATGGGGAGAGGTAAAATTTGGTGGCATCAATATGGAGAAGATGATCATTTTGTGTTATTTTTCCCATTTTATTTCATTCAATATACAAATGACCAAAATGCCCTTACTACTAAACTTTCCAAAAATTCCATCGATGTCCAATTTTTGTCCATAGACTTAGAAATTGGTCAAATTGCTATTTAATACCTCCTCATTAATATTCCAAAGCAATTTCATACTCAAAAATCCTAGAATGCAAATTTTGCAAATTATTCGAGTTAGTCCCTAATTTCAATTTAAGCACTTTAGGTATAGGATTTCATCACGAAATTTTCACACAATCATGTAATCATATCATAAACATCAAAATAATTATAAAATAATTATTTCTATCTCTGATTTGTGGTCACAAAACCACTATTCCGATTAGGCCCTAATTCGGGATATTACAAAAATAGCCTAAGTGTTAGCCAGATGGGTAGAGACACGTCCATGTGTCTCAACTGTGTGGAGGACACGGCCTAGCACACGGGCGTGTGGCCTGGCCCTGTGGTTCAAATTGTTTTGCTGATTTCATAAACAAAGAGTTACACGGGCTGTGGACATGGGCGTGTCCCAAGCCACACGGGCGTGTGTGACCATACTGTTCAACACACACGGGCGTGCGACTCTCCAAAGCAAGAAATTTGCTAAGTTGTCCAAAGTTTATCGAAAGTTCTCGGTTTAGTCCCAAACCACCCCGATGTTTGTTTTAGGCCTCGAAGGCCCATATAAGGGACGATATACATGTGTTTGAAAAGTTTTAATTTGGACAAAAATTTTATGGCCCAGTTTTTGCATGAATGGCTGTGTATGTGTTTGGTAATGCCTTGTATCCTATCCCAGTCTTGGGGATGGGTAAGGGGTGTTACACCATCATTGTGGTGGCCCTCGCCAATTTAAAAGGTCTTCAAATCCAGTGGGATTCGATGAGGGCCTCATTGGAAGAGGTTAAAACTGAAGAGTTTCATCGTCTTTTTTTTTTAAACACTGAAGGTTTCATCATCTTTTCTTTTAAAGGTCGGCTTTTTTTGGGGGTTTTGATCTCAGATTCGGGTTCTACGTGTTAAAAGGGGATTTTTTTGGGTACTCTGACCACTAGAGGTGGCGGTCTCTGTCGCTGATAACCAATGGCTGTTGCGAAGACACACCGCCCCATGGCCAAACCTAAGGATGGCTTGAGAGCAAAAAGAAGGAAAGAGCGGTTTTGTTTTCAAACAGGTTGCAAATAAGTTTTGTTTAAAATAATTTTTTACATATATAGCCCACTTGAAATGATGTCGTTTTGTGCTTAGTTTCATATGTCCAAAACGGCATCATTTTAAGGATTGACCCAATTACTTGATCTAAATCCATCCAGGATCTGCGTGTTTTCAAGGGGAGGGTCTAATTGTCATTTTGGTCCTTCTACTTTTCTGCCCCTTTTTAATTTTGTCCTATTTCCTTTTTATTTTATTTTATTTTTAACTCTTTTATTTTATTCTTGTGCAATTTAGTCCATTGGCCCACTGTTGACCTATTAAGGGAAGGACACGTGTAATATGGGTGGGATAATACCCCTTTCGGTCCCTGTTCATTTTTTCATATTATAGTTTAGTCCTTTATTTTTTTTTTGCAGTTCGAATTTTAATTTTTTTAATTTTAATTTAATCCTTCACTTTTTTTAAATTCAGACCCTTTATTTACCATTATTTAATTTCCAGCACGTTCATTTTTTATTTATATTTTTGCCCTTTAAGTTATATATAATTTACATTTTTGTTCTCAAATTTTTTGATTATATTATTTTGGTCCTTTATTTTTAATTATTGATACTATTAATACTATTAAGTGATTATTGTTGTTAATTTTTTTTTTGTTAAAATTTGCTCAAATAACAACATTTTATGAATGTAATTAGACTAGTATCATACTTTTTTATATTATTTCATTATTATTATCATTATTATCATATAGTGTTATTAATTGAATATGTTATTATTATTATTATTATTTCTTATTATTGTATTCATTATTGTATTGTCATTTTATTTCATTATTTATGTGGGTATTTTGTTAATATCATATTTTCTCCATCATTGTGTATTGGAAATATTGCTACATACATTCATCCTTTTTTCGGCAAAAACACATAAGAAATAATTAAAACCGAGGCAATTTTCGTTATTTTTGGGATTCGAGGAGTCCTGCTCCTAACTTACGGAGTATGATCTCTTCTTAGAACAGAAATAATCAAATATCCTATTTTAAAATGAAAGAACATAGGATTTAGGTAATAATCAAATGACGATTATTGTTTTTGGGGATTCGAAACATCATGCTCTAACTTACGAGGCATGATCTTTCCTTCTCGATTAACTCAAAATAAGACCTTTTCTATAAAATTTAATTTAGTTAGCGATATTTTAATCAAGTCATGCAAGGAGGGGATCGTATTTTAAAGTTTCCTTGAATTCTCAACTCTCGACACTAAGACATCAAGTAATAAACTAGATACCAATTTTGGGCGTTATAAGGGTGCTAATTCGTCCTTGTACATAATAGCTCCTGAACCCATTTCTTGGATTTTATAGACCGAAAATAATCATTTTAGTAAATCTAACATTTTATTAAAATTACCAAGTTGAGGTGATCTGATCACACCTAATTAAAAAAGATTGGTGACGACTCTATTTTCATTTTTTAAAATAAAATGTCAATTTTCAAAAAGGTTTTGACAGCTTGGCAACTCCACTAGGGACGAATAAGAGAGTCGAGCCGCGAGTTGATTACTTTTTGTTCTTTTTGTCGAAAATTGGTAATTCAGTTTAAATTAACGACCCTTTCCTTGAATTTTCATCCTTCATGTTTTATTTTGATGATAAATAATATCTTTATTATCTCAGGTAACATAGCGATCTAATACATCTGATTTATTAGTTCAAGAGTTTCTCTTTGTATGTTTTCACATATATTGTATGGCATAATCATTCTATTTTACCCTTCTTAAGTGGGAGTGAGAAACTATTCCTTTGTGAGGTCTTCACCTTCGTATAGGATAGTGAATTGCTTTCGAGACACATCCGTACCTATGTTTTCGTGAGGTCTTCACCTTCGTATAGACATAGGGAAATGTATTCTCCTAAACTGAACTCAATCTGTATGATCCTATAATAGGTGAGGATTGAGGAATGTACTGGTTTAGGTATCTTTACTTTAGAACCAAACTGCATGTAATGAGCCCTAGGAGCCTACCCTAGGTAGAACTATATCAAACATTTAGCGGACGCCCAAATAGATTACAAAGAAGAGATGTTCTATTTATTATTTTTTGATTTGTATTCTAGCTTTATATAAAACGTATTGACTTGTTTTGTTTTGTTTTGGTTGTGGTTGCATTGCATTGTCATCTTAAAAAGGTGTTGATTCATGTTCAGTTGCTAAATAGAGAATTTGTCATGGAAAAGGAGTTTTCTTGATAAAGTGGAGGACAATGCAGTTGTGTGAATATGGCTCAGGAAAACACAACAAAAGAAAGGTAATAGCCTATCGGAGGGATATATGTCAGAATTATGGGATTTCACCAGAATTAGTGTGACCCAAAATAATCTGCAAGAGCTAAAAGAAATATGCAATCAATGGGTTGATGAAATCAAACAACTATTCCACCATGAATATGGTGATCTGCCTTACCTACTCGATGTCAAAGTGGATAATAACCTATTTCAAGCTATCACCCAGTGTTGGAATCTCACTTACAACTGCTTCACTTTTGAGAAAATAGACCTAGCACCCACTGTAGAAGAATACACCATTTTGCTCCGTTGCCTGAAGATCCAGATTGACAAAGCCTACTTTAGAGCTGTCAATATCCTGGCTTTCTTAAGGAGACTGATGAATATAACTGTGATGAGCGAGCAATGGGTGCAGCCCAAATTAAAAAAAAAGGGATAATAATTGCATCACTTGGAAAAGTCTGCGGGATCTGATCTTGTTACACCCAGACATAGGAAAAGGGTCGACTGCTTCACCTTGAGTATTTATGGATTAGTCATCTTCCCCAAAGCATTAGGACATATAGAGGATGCAGCTTTTGATCTGTTTGACTGACTCGACAAAAGGGTCACCCCCGTCCAAGCAATCTTGGCTGAAACTTTCAGATATTTGAGTGCATGTCGAAGAGTAGGTGAAGGAAGATTTATTGGATGTGTATAGCTCTTGCTAGTTTGGTTCCATAGCCACTTTTGGAAGGTAGAAAAAGTCTCTTATCGAGTGTTATCTGAAGGCTACTCTCCGTTGAAAGAATTTGTAGCTATCCAAAGATAAGACAATATTTCTAAAGAAAAATGGATGTCAATTCTCTAGTCTTCAAAACGAAGATATTGAATGACAGACCCCTTGGATGATTCCCTATGAAATTCTATATTGATGTGGAGACTTTGACTGTGTCCTTCTACTCGAGATATGGGGAACTGTTAGATATGCCCCTCTACTTATATTAAGATAGTATAGGTCAAGGCAGTTTATTCCGGCAACGTAAGGGTTGGTCAATGTGTGTTTGTATACAAAGGTAACAATAAAAAAAGAAGGTTTGTGAAATCTCGAATACATGGAACCAAACTCACAAAAAGAAAAGATTTGCCACAAATCCTATTACGACCCTAGAACACGATTGGTGGTGGGGTAAAAGAATCAATGACAATGTCCTTTTGTCAAGTCAAGAAAGTACTCGACCGATACTGGAACACTTGCAAGTGATACCGTTTGAATTAGAAATAGGAAAGCAAGACTTTGAAAAGAAAAGTTCAGAGCTAGGGAAAAGGATAGAAAAGTTAGAAGAGGAAAAGGTTCAGCTGGGACTAGACATCAACATCCAAAATTTAGAAGCTGAGAAAATGATAAAAGGAAAAACCAAGGCTAAGAAAGATTTGGACAGTTTAAAAATAGATTATAAGAAGCTTCTCTTGTCGATAAGGACTACCAAATTGAGAAAAACATCGGGAAAATGGTGACAAGAAATCGAAGAAGAAAAGATTAGAGCTGATCAGTGGGAAAGGAAATTCCAATATGCTCGAGTTCGAGAGGATACTCTAAAAAGGGAATTGATAGAAAGCAAAGATGAAAAGGTTGAATTAAGAACTAGGGTAGAGGAGTTGGAAAAGTCTCTACAACAACATCGTAGTCTTAACTCTGTGACTGAGTTAAAAGCAAGCCTGACTAAGATTAAAGAGTTGAAAAGAAAGATTGCAGAGCTTGAGGTTACACTGCAAAATTGTGAACTTCGAGTTGAGCTTCTTGAAATGAACAATGAACATTGGAAAGAACAAGTCCAACGCTCTTAGAGCCAGATTAGGGATGGAGATCACATCATGAGCGAAGTTTTGACTCAAGTACTGGAAGTAGTTGACCATTTGCAAACTTTAGCAGTTCAAGCTGACATGCTGAGCTTGAAATATGAATCAGGATCAGATCGGGGCCAAGAATTAGCTTGGCTTCTTAGGAAAGTTAAGGCTTTGAGTATTATGGCAAGGCCATATATGTGAAATGTATCCATTTATGTAAAGAAACTTTTTTTCTAGTAAAGTTGTTCTAATATAGTTGAACCAAAATCAAAGCCTTTTCTTTTGCATCAATTTTTCATTCATTAGCATTACATTTCATTACATGGGTTAAATTCCATAAAAAGACCCTAATTAATCAAAATTATGATAGTTACCCTAGAAACTACCAAGAATCTGTCAATTGAATATCGCTACGGTACCCGCGGTAAAACCAAAGCCATAGATCAAAGGATAAAGAGACTAGAACAAATTTAGAAAGACATGTAAGACCAGCTGCAAGGCAGCTACAGGCCCAATTAGCTAAGGTGCAACAAGACATGAATGACCAAATAGAGGAGTCCCAAAGAAGCATAATAAACCAGCTGACCCAGTTATTGACCAGAAGGATTGAAAAAGAGAAGAGTGTTATGATTAACTCTAGAGACAAAAATGAAGAACCTACATACCCCCCGAGCTTTAAACCAATGCACATTCAGACTCAACCAGATACATATTCATAAAGAGTACCTGTCACCATAAAACCACAACAATACCAGGCTGGCACCTCAAGATCGGTGAATTACCCGATGGGCTCAAGTTCTAACCTTGGAGATAATACAACCAACATCGTTGTTCTAGATTTGGACAACGTGGTGGAAATGAAGAAAACCAGAGTAGAACTTCCAAAATAGTTGGAAGATCGTTGCAAGTGGTTGGAGGAAAATTTCAAAGCTGTGGAGAGCGCTGACTACCTTTGTGGAGTTGATGCCAAGGAATTGAGTTTAGTCCAAAATCTAGTGCTCCTAACAAAATTTAAAACTCCCGAATTCGAGAAATACAATGGGACTAGTTGCCCTAAGGCCCATATCATAATGTTCGATCGAAGAATGATGGGGTATGCCAATAACGAACAATTGTTAATCCATTGTTTCCAGGATAGTTTCATCAGGTCGACTGTAAAATGGTACAATCAATTGAGTCGTGCCAAGATAAATTCATGGAAAGACTTGAAACAGGCTTTCATGAAGCAGTACAGCCATGTGACTGATATGACACTTGACAAAATTACTCTGTAAAAAATGGAGAAGAAGCAAAATGAAAGCTTTAGACAATATGCTCAAAGGTGGAGGGATGTGGCAACACAAGTTCAGCCACCTCTTCTGGAAAAGGAAACGATAATGCTTTTTGTCAACACCTTGAAAGCTCCGTTCATCAACCATATGCTAGGTAGTGCTACTAGGAGCTTTTCAGGTATAGTTATGTTCGGAGAAATGATTGAGAATGCAACAAGAAGTGGAAAAATAGATACGGGGGAAAGTGCTAAAAGGTCTACCTGAGAAAGAAAGAGAACGAAGTAAATATTGTGAGTGTGTACAATAAGGGTTATTCAAAACTAGTCACAGTGGTGCAACCTAGGACCATGATGACCAACCATCAATGTCCTTTGAGGTAAGAACTCAATTCAACACCAAACACAGAAAAACTCCAATTCACGCCTATCCTGATGACATATGGAGAATTATATCAAAATTTTTTCAACGCGTAAGTAGTATCGTTGTTTTACTTAAAACCCATGCAACCTCCATTCCCAAAGTGGTATGATGCGAATGTTCAGAGCGAATACAACGCAGGGATAATAGGACACTCGATCGAAAACTACACTAAATTTAAGAATTTGATCGAGAGGTTTATTGAGATGAGAATTGTAAGGTTCAATGATCCCTCAGGGCTTAATGTGGCTGGAAATCCATTACCCAGTCATCCTAACCAAGGGGTAAACACAATAATCGAAAGTGAGGGTAAGAGACCAAAACTGATGTTGCGGAGGTGAAATACTTTCTAAAATGGGTTTTGAAAAAATGATAGACTTGGGATTGATCATTCAAGATTTAGAGGAGGTATCCAAAGGAATAAGGAGCTACTGTGAGTTCCACACTACAGAAGGTCATGAGATCTAAGAGTGCATCATATTCAGGGCTCTAGTGCAAAGTCTAATGGATAACAAAGAACTGAAATTCTTTGAAGATATCAAGGGCTAGAAGGGAGAAAATGTTTATGCCTCTAAAGAGGGATCATCGGAGAAAATTTACAAGGTCAACCATGCGGTGGTGATTATTTCCTGGCTGAGAGGCAATGAAGTGGGAGCACAAGCTACACCAAGAATAATAATTCAAAAACTGTGGCTTTTCCTTATAGGGATAACAAAAGGGTTCCATGGAGTTATAATTGCCAAGTGATGACCCCAAGACGAAAGAAATCAATTGACACTTCAGAAGGGGTCTAGGATATCAATTTCTTCACTTGCAGTAGGAAACACTATGATTCGACAAATGTAAGAACCGAGCCCTTTAAGGAAAAAACTCCGACAATTGAGCATAAGAAAGTGAAAGCCGCTAGACCTGAAGCACCAATCAATGAACCAGTGACTGAGAATGAGGCTAAAGAGTTCTTAAAATTTTTAAAACATAGAGAGTACAATGTAGTAGAGCTTCTACACAAACAACTGGCTTGCATATCAATGTTAGCATTGCTTCTGAGCTCAAAGACACGCCGCAACGCATTAATGAAGGTGTTAAATGAGACTTATGTCGTTGATAACATCTCTGTGAACAAGCTAGATCGTTTGGTCAACAATTTGAGTGTTGACAATTTCATCTTCTTCAATGATGATGAAATACCTTCAGGGGGCATGGGATCCATAAAGGCTCTACACATCACTACTCTTTGTAAATGATATACACTGCCAGGAGCATTAATTGACAAGGGGTCTGCACTGAATGTCTTACCTCTGTCCATACTGAATAGGATGCCAGTCGATAGCTCTCATATGAAGGCTTGCCATAACATAGTGAGGACATTTGATGGTATGAAAAGAAAAGTGATGCAGAAGATTGAAATACAACTTTTAATCAGTCTGAACACATGTGGTGGACTTTCTATTGATGGACATCAAGCCCATCTATAACGATTATTTGGAAGGCCTTGGATCCATTCAGTCAGGGTAGTGCCATCATCACTGCACCAAAAGTTGAATTTGGTAATAGAGGGTCGACTGGTCACGATAAATGCCGAAAAGGACATAATTGCATCTGTAACTAGTGACGCGCCATACATGGGAGTAGATGAAGAGGCAATAGAATGTTCTTTTCGATTACTGGAATTCGTCAATGCAACTTTCATTACTGAAGGAAGCAAGATCCCAGCACCAAAAGTATCCAAAACCACGAGGATGGGCCTGCAACTGATGATCGGAAAAGGAGTCTTACCTGGAATAGTTTTAGTAAATATCTCCAAGGAAGGGTTAATGTGCCAACGATGATGGAAAGATAAGATCATTTTGGCTTAGGGTACAAGTCCGATGCAAGACAAAAGAAGAAGGAGCTGGAAAAAAAGCAAGAGAGAAGAAGAGCACGACCAAGTAGGGGTGTAACAACCTAATTTTGGGCCTAGTCGAAACAATGGTTTTGGGACCACGAATTTGACGTAGAAAAACTTATTTTTATTACACTTCATGGTCTACAGTTTTAAGGAATGATTTCATGAAAATTTCATTTGAAAATTTTGACGTTTGAGCACTCAATTTAGCAAAAAGAACTAAATTGTAAAAAGTTCAAAAGTTGAGTTCTACATGCTAGAGGTGTCTAATTATTATGAAATTTTAAACTGAAGGTCTTTAGATGGTAATTAGACCAATTGTTAAGTCAGTGTACAAAAATGGACATGAGGTAAGTGAAATTTCATGACTTATAAAAAGGGCATTTTGGTAAATTGTTAATTAAAGACAAAATAAGTAAAATAAAAGCAAAATTTTGTCCATCTTCTTATTTGGCCGAAAATTGAAGGGAGAAAACATAGCTAGGGTTTCGCCACTTTTCAAGCTCGATTGTAAGTCCGTTCTTGTCCCGTTTTTAATGCTTTTTACATTTTTAAAGTCGTTATCACTCGATCTACCTATTTGTACCACTAATTCGACAAATGATTAAGGTATAGGGTTTGAACCATGTTATACATGTGTGTATTTTGATGTTTAATGATAGATTATGCAAGTTTGACGTTTGATAAATGACTTTTGCTAAGTGATTTTTGATGAAAATTCCTAAAAGGGCCTATTTGTAAAAGTTATAAAATAAGTAGTAAAAGTGTGATTGAATGAAAAATGTGGGTTGGTATGAGTACAATAAAGATTTTTCTAGGCTTGGGTAATGAAGAAATTTGGTAAAAATCATTTAACGAGCTTAGGGACTAAATTGTAAAAATGTCAAAGTTTAGGGGCAAAAATGTAATTTTTCTATTGTGTAATTTTTGGACTGAATTGAACAATTTGAATATTAAATGAGTTAAATTTGTTATTATAGATCAAGAGAAACAAGGTTCAGACCTAGACCAGGAGAAAAACAAAGTGTTTGACGATTAGGTCCCATTTCTACTATTTTTGTACCGAGATAAGTTCGTATGTAAATAATGCATTGTTTTAATTATGTTTTAAATGCTTTATTATTGTATGAATTGTGATTGACCCCTTAGACGTATTCGATAAAGTTTCGACAAGCATGAAATCTCGATTGAACCTTAGGAACAGATAGGATAAAAATGTCATAACGTTAGGGTTACTAAGACTACGTGTAAGACCATATTTGGGATCTGGCATCAATATGAGACTTCGTGTAAGACCATATCTGGGATATGGCATCGATATGAGACTTCGTGTAAGACCATAGTTGGGCTATTGGCATCGATATGGGATTACATGTAAGACTATATCTAGGATATGACATTGGTATGGTACTATGTGTACGGGATTATGAGTATCCTTTAGTATTCCAAGTGGTTCAACGGGTAATTTAACGAGTTGTCAAAGATTAATTGTGTATAAATCCAATTCGAGATGACGCAGGTATGTATGTAAAACTCATATGTAATGAGCTTGTTATGCGATGAACCATTGGTAAGGTTCCGATTGAATAAGTTATGAAAATAAGATCTTATAATATTTATGCCAATTATCATCAAGTTAATTGTATGTTAAATGTTTGTACATGGTGCTTATTATTTACATAGGAACTTATTAAGCTATATAGCTTACTTCTCTTTCTTTTCCCTTGTCTTATAGTATCACCAAGCTAGCTCGGGGATCAGAGACTGTCGAAGATCCACTCACACTATCAACTTATTATTTTGGGTACCAATGAATTCAACATTTTGAGTTATGGCATGTATAGGGACTTGGTCATTTTGTTATGTGTCATAATTGAATTGGCCTAATGTGTTGGCCTATATTGGTTGGTAATTCATCTTGTAAATGGCCATTCGAAATTGGCTAATACTAGTATAAGAATATATATTTATGATGATGCTTTTCATGAATGTGGGAATTTGCATAATTTGAACTAATAAATGTTAGTGTGTGAATGAGGTGTTGATGTTTTGGTTGTGGCTGATTTGGTTGTATGTATATGCTTGGATTGGTGTTATATGTTGTTGTGTAGGAGTGTGCAACAAAAGGTGACAAAATGGCTTGGTAAATAGCCTTATTTTTGTCCACATGGGTAGACACATGGGCGTGTGTTTAGGCCGTGTGTGACACATCGCTTGTCCCATGGGCGTATGTTCTGGCCGTGTGTCCCCTGCACCTTAATTTTTGCAAAACAAAATGCTCAGAATTGAGCATACGGGCAGAGACAAGGGTGTGTGTCTCAGCCATGTGGATGACACAGCCTCAGGCATAGGCATGTGTCTTGGGCATGTGAAGTCTGCACCTATTTTATGAAAAATCAAAATTATTAAATCGACCACATGGCCTAGCACACGGGCGTTGGACTTGGCCGTGTGTCTTCAATTTGTTCTTGGGTGACAAATAGAGAGTTAAACGGGTTAGGGACGTAGGCGTGTGTGACCACACGGCCTGCCCACACAGGCGTGTAACCCTTGTTTGGTTGAAAAATTTTTTAAGTGTTGTAAAGTTTTCTAAAGTTCCCGGTTTAGTCTCGAACCGCTTCCAATGCATGTTTTGGGCCTCGTAGGTTCATTTTAGGGACAATATGAATGAATGTGAAAAGTTTTAATTTTGGATGGAAAATTTACGTCTTGATTTTGTATGATTGCTTGTGTATAAGTCTGATAATGCCTCGTACCCTGTTTCGACGTTGAATACGGGTAAGGGGTGTTATAGGGGGAGAGAATAAGTAGGAACCTATGATCTTTTCCCATATATCTAAAACATTGGTGTTAGGAGAAATCATTTATCCTGAACAAAAAATGATAGAAAAAGAGAACCTATTAATCAAGACCATGGAAGGAATGTTGGGAAACTTGAGCATCAATGTCACATCCAAAGAAGGAACTGGGGAAGAAAACCTATTGGGAATTTTTCCTTATATCCTTGAAAGTGTTATAAACAATTGGACTATGGAAGAGGTCCCTGTAATTTTTAGGACTATTTCAGAGTAATGTTTAAAACACACCTATTGCTCTAATCCTGAGAGCAATAAGAATCCTTCTGTGAAAAAGACACATGTCCACTATTTCTATTTCAATGAAAACAATGTATCTTATGAAGTGAAAAATGATGAGTTGATTCAAAAGATTTTGCATGAAGCACATAATGGTTGTTTGGCGGTTCACCCAGGCAGTACGAAAATGTATAATGACTTGAAGAAAATGTATTGATGGAGTGGAATGAAAAGAGATATCTCCGAGTTTGTATCAAAGTGCTTAATTTGCCAACAAGTGAAAGCTGAACACCAAGTACCTTCGAGACTACTCCAGCCTATCATGATTCCTGAATGGAAATGGGATCGGATTACTATGGATTTTATATCAGGGTTGCCGTTAACTCCAGGGAAGAAAAATGCCATCTGAGTAATAGTTGACAGACTGACTAAATCGGCTCATTTTATTCTGGTATGTATGAATTATTCTCTTAATAAGTTGGCTGATTTGTATATCAGTGAGATTGTTAGACTTCACGAAATACCTTTGCCAATCATTTCGAATAGAGATCCGAGATTTACTTTGCGGTTTTGGCAAAAGTTGCAAGAGGCATTAGGTACGAAGTTAAATTTCAGTACTGCCTTTCATCCACAAACTGATGGACAGTCAGAGAGAGTGATTCAAATTCTTGAAGACTTGCTCAGATGTTGTGTATTGGAATTTCAAGGTAGTTGGGAAAGCAACTTACCGTTGGTAGAATTTGCTTATAATAATAGTTATCAGACGAGTTTGAAGATGGCACCTTATGAAGCATTGTATGGTCATAAATGTCAGACGCCATTGTATTGGACTGAACTCAAGGAAAATCGGATTTATGGAGTTGATCTAATAAAAGAAACCGAAGAAAAAGTGAAAGTGATTTAAGATTGTTTGAAAGCTGCTTTGGATAGACAGAAATCTTATGTGGATTTGAAACGAAAGGAAATCGAGTTTCAAGTTGGTGATAAGGTATTTTTCAAAGTGTCTCCATCGAAGAAAGTTCTTAGCTTTGGACGGGAGGGCAAGTGAAGTCTGCGTTTTATTGGACCGTATGAAATAATTGAAAAAGTTAGACCAGTAGCTTATCGGCTAGCATTGCCATCTGAATTACAGAAGATGCATGACGTGTTCCACGTATCTATGCTATGTCGGTATCGTTTGGAACCTTCACATATAATTTCACCGATAGAAATTGAGCTACGACCGGATATGACTTACGAAGAAGAACCGATTAAGATTTTAGCTCGAGAGGTCAAACAACTAAGAAATAAAAATGTCGCTCTCGTGAAAGTATTGTGGCAAAAGCACGGGGTAGAAGAGACTACATGGGAACCAGAGGAAACTATAAGAAATCAATACCCACATCTGTTTACTGGTAAGATTTTCGAGGACGAAAATCCTTAAAGGGGGGAGAGTTGTAATATCCCGAATTAAGGCCTAATCAGAATAGTGGTTTCGTGACCACAAATCTGAGATAGAAATAATTATTTATAATTATTTTGAGGTTTATGATATGATCGCATGATTGTGTGAAAATTTCGTGATGAAATTCTATGCATAAAGTGCTTAAGTTGAAATTAGGGACTAAATCGAATAATTTGCAAAAATTGTATTCTAGAAGTTTTTAGTATGAAATTGCTTTGGAATATTAATGAGGAGGTCTTAAATAGCAATTTGACCAATTTCTAAAATTTTGGACAAAAATGGGCTTATACATGAAAATTTTCAAAGAAAGGTATTAAGGATATCTTAGTCATTTTATAATTAAAATTAATTAAAAGGGAAATTACGACCAAAATGTGTTCATCTTCATCAAGCCTTGGCCGAACCTTACCTCTCTCCATAGCTAGGGTTTCTTCAACTTCCAAGTTTCATAATCAAGAGAAACAAGGTTCTAGTAGTGATCGAGGGAAAAACAAAGTTTACGAGGAATAGGCTCGATTGTTAATATTTTGTATCGAGGTAAGTTCATGTGTAAATAAGGTAACATAATTTTTATTTTAAGTGATTTAATGATATTTATATGATATGATATTTATTATCATGAAATATTGTGCTTTGTGAATTATTATTTGGTAATATGCAAATTATGTGAATAATTTGATAAGTATGAGATGTTAGCAAGTATCAGTTTTTACATTTCGAAGAAGGTGATCAAAATGTAAAATTGAGAAGAATCCCATTTGAACCTTGGGAATAGATTAGGGTACAAGTGACATGTCACTAGGATGGTTGAATTCCGAACTCGTTGAGTTGAGTCTGAGTTCGTGAGATGTAACTAGGCATCCAAGCTCGTTGAGTTGAGTCCGAGTTCACTTATGGATGCGAACGCCCGAGCTCGTTGAGTTGAGTCCAAGTTCGTTTATGGGCGGGTTACATGGTAGCTTGGCTACATAGATTTCAAAAGCTATTGAGCTTGTTCAGTTATGAGTATAGCACTTACGTGCACACTATCCGCGTATCCGAAATTATATTCCGATGTGTTCAATGGGAAAATCCTAAGAGAATATGGAGAATACTTAAAATGAAAGTGATTCGATGATGAATGTGTTGAAGAAGTGAAAATGGACAGGTACGAGTTTAATTCCTGGTTGAGAACTTGGTGAGACAAAATTGTGGTAAGATAGTAAGTATTCTTATGTTATGTGTGTCTTAATGATGTTTATGTTGGATTGCATGATCATGTTACATATTATTTGCATGTGAACGTACTAAGAATTTATGCTTACTCCCTCCTTTTCATTCATTGTAGTTTTGACAAGCCGGCTTGAGAATCGGGATAGGTCGAAGGCTCGTTCACACTATCCGAAGACTTAAATTGGTAAAATGGCTTGTATATTTTGAATGTGGCATGTATAGCACTATATTCACTTTGTGTAAATGATCATATGATATGGTTATGGTTTGGTAAGAAAATGGTTTGTAAATGATTAGCTATTGGAATGGCTAATCAAGTTTATATATGATAACATGTATACTTTATGTCTTAACTAAACCATGAAAATCCTTGGAAGGGTAAAATTGGCCACAAAATAGAATCAGACAGCAGCAGTGACGTGAATTTGAAAAATCACTAAAAATAGTATAAATGGAATTAAATGATGAATAAGTTATGAAATTGAATCTTGATGAGTCTATTTTAATATGGATGGAACAAAACATGTAAATAAGTTATATTTTATGAGATATTTAGGTTTTGGTGGAACAGGGTCATAGTGGACTCTGAATCCCCAGTTCTGAATTTAAAAATTTACCATAAATTGTAAAAAAATAATTAGGAATTTTTTATTACATGTATGAAATCTTTATTGAGTCTAGTTTTATTAGAAACAAATAGAATAATCATTAAAACTCTGTACAAGGAGATATCTGATTCGTAATACACAGGGGTCAGAGTGGTCAAACACTGAAATAGGGGAGAATTTAACTAATAAAATGTACTAATTGGCCTGATAAAAAATTCTAGAAAAATAATTAGTAGATAGATATATGAGTCTAGTTTCAGGAATAATTTACGGATCTTAATTTCGAGTTTCGGAACTCGAGATATGAATTTTTAAGCAACTATGATTCAGTTAGCCAGTTTGTCTGGAAATTTTAAAAATAAATTGTTTGAGCTGTTTAATTAATGAATTAAGTTCGTTAACACCTCGTGCTCGACTCTAGCAACGGTCTCAGGTATGGGGGCATTACAAGTGAAAATTGTGATCTTATGGGGTGAACAAGAAAAGAAAAAGGTGAAATTTGGAACTTGCATCACTGCAAAGATAAGGCAAGACCTCGTTGAATTACTCCAAGAATACAAAGAAGTTTTCGCATGGTCATATCAAGACATGCCTAGTCTAAGTACTGATATCATGGTACACTAGCTTCCCATAAAGGAAGAGTGCAAGCTGGTTTAGTAGAAACTTCGAAGGATGAGGCCTGACGTGCTGCTGAAAATAAAAGAAGAGGTCAAGAAACAATTTGACATTGGTTTCTTACAAAAGGTCAAATATTTGGAGTGGGTAGCTAATATACTCTTCGTCCCTAAGAAAGATGGGAAAGTACGAATGTGTGTAGACTACAGGGATTTAAACAAAGTTAGCCCGAAGGATAATTTCCTGTTGCCTCACACTGATACCCTAGTGGACAACACGATAGGTCATTTACTGTTCTCCTTTATGGATGGTTTCTTCGGATACAACCAGATAAAAATGCATCCTAAAGATATGCAGAAAACCACATTCATAACAGTGCGGGGAACATTTTGTTATAAAGTGATGTCATTCAGACTGAAAAATGCAGGAGCAATATATCAAAGAGCCATGGTGACTTTGTTCCATGATATGATGACCAAAGAAATTGAGGTTTATGTTGATGACATGGTCACAAAATCCCAAATAGAGAAAGATCATGTGAAAGTCTTGAGGAAACTATTTTTGAGGTTGAGAAAATTCCAGCTAAAGTTGAATCCAGTAAAATGCACTTTCGGGGCTACGTCAGGCAAATTGTTAGGATTTGTGGTCAGTGAGAAAGGAATTAAGATTGACCCAAATGAAGTCAAGGCTATACATGAGTTACCACCGCCGAGTACCCAAAAAGAAGTTTTAGGTTTCTTAGGGAGATCAAAATTACATTGCGCAGTTCATTTCACAACTAACAGAGAAATGTGACCCCATATTCTATCTCCTTAAGAAAGATAATTCAGGTGTATGGGATGAGGAATTCCAAAAGACCTTCAACAAAATTAAACATTATATTTCCAATGCCCCAGTGCTAATGCCACCTAGCCTAGATAAACAACTGATACTATACTTAGTAGTATTTGGAAATTCTACGGGATGTGTACTAGGCTAACATGATGAGTTAGGGAGGAAAGAAAGAGCAATCTATTACCTCAGCAAGAAGTTCACTGAATGTGAGACAATATATTCATCAATTGAGAAGCTGTGTTGAGCCTTAGTTACCCGGAGGCTGAGACAGTACATGTTGTACCATACGACTTGGCTCATTTTGACAATGGATGCTCTAAAATACATGATGGACTTGACCGCATTGAATGGAAGACTGACTCAATGGCAAATATTACTCTCTGAATTTGATATAATTTATGTAAACTAGAAGGCAATAAAGGGGAGTACAATAGCGAATTTCCTAGTTAGCAAAGCTTTAGAAGATTATGAGCCTTTGAACTTTAATTTTTCAAACGAAAATCTAATGTATGTTGTGACCACTGAAGAAGGTGTTCTAAGAGAATATCCCTAGAAATTGAATTTTGATGGCGCCTCAAATGCTATGGGTAACAAAATTGGGGAAGTTTGGTATCCCCAGATGGATATCACTATCCTTTCACCAATAAATATGATTTTGATTGCAAAAATAACATGGCAGAATACAAAGTGTATATCATGGGTATCTGTGCAGCTATATAATGCAAGTTTAAAATGCTGGAGGTATATAGGGATCCTGCACTAGTAATTTAGCAACTCAAAGGTGAATAAGAGACGAGAGATCCCAAGCTAATTGATTATTGAAAGCTAATTCTCAAGTTAATTAAGGAGTTTGATGACATCACCTTCTGCTACCTCCCGCGAGATGAAAATTAGATTGCTGATGCCTTGGCTACCTTAGCCTCCATGGTTAAAGTGAACAAAACAAGAGGATGTAAAACCTATCCAGATGAGAATTTATGAGGCCCTAGTCCATTGTTACAATATCAAAGAAGAAGATAAGGATGATCACCCTTGGTACCATGACATATTGCAATATGTTAAGAATCGAGAATACCCTAAGTAGGCAACTGAGAATGATAAAAGGACGCTGAGAAGGCTGGCCAATGAGTAAGTCTTAGATGGGGAGATTCTATATAAAAGAAGAAAGGACCAAGTGTTACTAAGGTGTGTAGATGTTGTTGAGGCCAAGAAAATTCTAGAAGAAGTCCATGAGGGTATTTGCGGAACACATGCTAATGGCTTTAAATGGCTAGGAAAATCATGAGATTCGAATATTATTGGTCCACCATGGAAGGGGATTGTATCAATTATGCCAAGAGATGTCATAAATGTCAAATTCATGGAGACAAAATTCATTTGCCTCATTCACCTCTTCATGTTATGGTTTCTACATGACCTTTCTCTATGTGGGGCATGGATGTTATTGGGTCTATCACACCACAAGTTTCCAATGGGCATCGATTCATCTTCGTGGTTATCAATTACTTCACCAAATAGGTAGAAGCTACTTTTTATGCACATGTCACAAAGTCGGCAGTTAGCATATTATTGAAAAAGGAGATCATATATCGGTATGGAATGCTAGAAAGGATTATATCTGAAAATGCTTTAAATTTGAACAAATGCACGATAGCAGAGGTCTATAGTCAATTCAAGATCAAACATCGTAACTCATCACCATATCGTCTAAAAATGAATGGTGCAGTGGAGGCAGCCAATAAGAACATTAAGAAGATCGTGGGGAAAATGACAAAGACTTATAAATATTGGCATGAGAAGTTACCATTGGCCCTTTATGCTTATCGAACGTCTGTCAGAACATCCATTAGGGCAACAGCTTTCTCATTGGTTTATGGAATGGAGGCAATCTAGCCCGTTGAAATTGAGATTCATTCTCTTCGAGTTTTATTAGAGTTGAAGTTAGATGAAGCAGAATAGATCCAATCTCGATATGATTAGTTGAACTTGATCAAAGAGAAGAAGTTTAAAGTTATCTGTCATGGTCAGATGTACCAAAAATGAATGATACGAGCTTATGAAAAAAGGTCTACCCTAGAGAGTTCCATGAGGGGGACCTGGTGTTGAAAAATATCCTTTCGATAAAAAAGGACTTTAGAGGAAAATGGATGCTGAATTGGGAAGAACCTTATGTGGTAAAGAAAGCTTTTTCTGGAGGAGCACTGATTTTGTCATAGATGGATGGAAAAAACCTAACCAATCCCGTGAATTCAAACTCAATCAAGAAATACTTTACCTAAAAAAATAAAAAGAAGGAGAGGCCAAGACGAAAGCCCGTAAAGGGCGTATTGAGACCAAAGGAGTTTTGAGTTGAAAACCCAAAAAGGGCGACTCAAGTTTTGATCGAAGAATGGGTGTGTAATAGTCATTTCCCCTCAAAGGTAACAAGGAAAAACTTTACATCTTGAGGTATCAACAAAGTACTCTAGATCTCTTAAACACATATTAGGTTCAGAATGGTCTTTAATAAGTTTGCTCCAAGAAGCTCATATTGCAATATCTGGGGCACTTAATTTCATCTTACTCACTTTGTGTTTAGGCAGCGTTTGCCACTTTGATTAATCTTTTCATTAAGAGCTTTGCCCTCAATAAATTTCATTCTTATCCATTTTTACGACCTTTATCAAGCATTTTTTGCATTTAAATAATGATTAAAGGACTAACAATATTAAAGTAAAAGGGTTTCTGCATATTGCTCTAAAAGATTTCCAAATAGTACAGGGACTTGAAACAGGACCACTAGTTAGGACTAACCAAGTTTAAAGGTTGGAAAGATCTTGGAATGAATAGTAAAGATTGTGATTACCTCTTCAAGTTTCCTATTAAAGATACTAGACCTAAATAAAAGGGCACGGTAACACACTAGTGATAGAACCTTGACAAACAACAAGCAATGTCAACCTAAGCACTAAAAAGTGAATCATTCTTGAAAATGACATTTTGCATTCATAAAATATCATTCGTATACATCTAGTTAAGAGCATTTGATTTATTTTAGTCTTAACATCCTAATCGTTTGCATAAAATATAGGCCTATGAAATGGATTATATAGGTCCTGTTCCCTAGAGAGTAGTGTAACCGATTAGTGAAACCTCAAATCCTATACCCCTGAAGTTGCAGTGGGTTGAGTTGAAGCTAAAATAGTGAATCTTATCTTACTGAAGTTGTAGTGGAGCAAGATGAAGCTACAAATCATATACCTCTGAAGTTGTAGTGGAGCAAGATAAAGCTACAGGGATCTCTTCCGTAGCCCAATTTCGTCTAGCCCAATAGAAATAAACAAAACAACAAAAACAAAAATAATGACAAAGTCCATTAGCAGTCCAAATTACAAGCCTAAGACCCAGTTTGCTAACCTAAACCCTAAAGCCCAAATACACCAACCCAATAGCCCAAAACCTAAACAAAAAAAGAAAACCCTAAAACCCTAAAAGCTTTAATGTCACTCTTTTCCACATCAACAGGTACATCACCCGAGGTTTGTCCACCTGCCATTGTTTCACCGAAATGGAAAAGGCATGGATCCCCATCGTTGTTGACCACTGCCACCTGCAAGAGGAAAAAAATAGAAACAAAAGTAGAAAAGCAAGGAAAAAAGTAATAAGATATTGTAATCAATTCGGCTATAAAAGCCTGGCAAACACATTATAATTTTTTACACCAGAAATTGAAAAGAAATACAACAACAAAAACAACAAGTTAAAAAAGGTAGCGCATCTCTTATTTGTTTTAAAATTAAAAAAAACATAAAAAAAGAAAGAACAGTAAAGGTTTTTTTTACCTATTTTTGCAGTCATCACCATCACGGTGGCCCTCGCTGATCTGAAAGGTTTTCAAATCCAGTGGAGTTCGACGAGGACCTCATTGGAAAAGGTTAAAATCGAAGAGTTTGATCGTATTTCTTTTCGAAACTGAAGGTTTCATCGTTTTTTCTTTTAAAGGTTGGCTTTTTTTAGGGGGTTTTGATCTCAGATTTGGGTTCTACGCGTTAAGGGGCAAAAGGGGAATTTTTTGGGTACTCTGGCCACCGGAGGCGGCAGTCTCCGTCGCCGATGACTAATGGTCGTGGAAGAGACCCGTCGGCCCATGGCCGGACCTAAGGATGGCTTGAGAGAAAAAAAGAAAGAAAGCAAGGTTTTTTTTCTTTTTTAAATAGGTTGCAAATGAAATTTTTTTAAATATTTTTTTTACTTATATAGCCCACTTGAAATGGTATCGTTTTGGGCTTAGTTTCAGATGTCCAAAATAATGTCGTTTTAAGGACCGGCCCGATGACTCATCCAAATCCATCCAGGATCCGTGTGTTTTCAAGGGATGGGTCTAATTGTCATTTTGGCCCTTCTACTTTTCTGCCCCTTTTAAATTTATTCCAATTTTCTTTTTATTTTATTTTATTTTTACCTCTTTTATTTTATTCTTGTGCAATTTAGTCCCTTGATGCACTGTTGACCCACTGAAGGAAAGACACGTGTAATATGGGTGGGATAATACCCCTTTCGGTCCCTTTTCATTTTCGAATATTATAATTTAATCCTTTATTTTTTATTTTTTGCAATTCAGATTTTATTTTTTTAATTTTAATTTAGTCCTTCACCTTTCTTAAATTCAGACCCTTTGTTTGCCATTATTTAATTTCCAGCACATTAAATTTGTTATTTATGTTTTTTCCCTTTAAGTTATATATAATATACATTTTTGCTCTCTAATTTCCCGATTATTTTATTTTGGTCCTTTATTTTTAATTAGTGATACTATTAATACTATTAAGTGATTATTGTTGTTAATTAATATTTTTTGTTAAAATTTGCTCAAATATCAATATTTTATGAATGTAATTAGACTATTATCATACTTTTTTATATTATTTCATTATTATTATCATTATTATCATATAGTGTTATTAATTGAATATGTTGTTGTTGTTATTATTACTATTATTATTATTTCTTATTATTGTATTCATTAAAGTATTATGATTTCATTTCATTATTTATGTGAGTATTTTGTTAATATCATATTTTCACCATCATCATACATGATAAATATTGCTACATACATTCATTTGTTTTTCAGCATATTTTCGCCATCATTCTACATTGTAAATATTGCCACATAAATTCATTCATTTTTCGGCGAAAACACATAAGAAATAATTAAAACTGAGGCAATGTTCGTTATTTTTTGGATTCGAGTACTTACGGAGTATGGTCTCTTCCTAGAACCGAAATAACCAAATATCTTAATTTAAAATGAAAGCACATAGGATTTAGGTAATAATCAAAAGACGATTATTCTTGTTTTCGGGGATTCGAGACATCATGCCCTAACTTACGGGCATGATCTTTCTTTCTTGATTAACTTGAAATAAGGCTTTCTCCATAAAATTTAATTTAATTAGTAATATTTTAATCAAGTCATGCAAGACGATGATTGTATTTTAAATTTTCCTTGAATTCTCAAATCTTGACACTAAGACATCAAGTAATCAACACTACAAGAAAATAGGGCTTTAGCGGCGTTTTTAGTGGCGTTTGGAGAAAAAACGCCGCAAAGGTTATACATTAGTTGAGTTAGCAGGAAAACGCTGCAAAAAGTTGAGCAATAGTGGCGTTTTTGGTCCAAACGCCTCAAAAAGTTGAGCAATAGTAGCGTTTTTGTTTCAAACACCACTGAAAGCTGAGCAATAGTGGCATTCTTTATCCAAATGCTGCGAATTTGTATTATTTTTTATGAATCGACTCCATTTTGTTATCCCTGAAATGCCTTGGTCTTTTTCCCAAAATCAGTTCCCCCTCTCCAAAATCCCAAAATCAAACTTAACCAACTACTTTTGAATTCCTCGATTTTTATTTATAATCTTATAAAATTGAATCCAACTTAAATAAAACTTTACGTCTCAAATTACAAATCCAACTTGAATTCGAGTTTTTACAATCTAAAGTGAATCATATTAAATTAAATCCTAAACCCTATATTTAGGTGCATAACTAAGGGGTTGAAAGGGTCTCGACCCCCTTAAAATGAAAAGCTTTTCATTTAGGCCTTTTGAAATTTTTTAAAATTTTAAAGGTAAATTTACACTTTTGTCCCTCTAAAAATGGAAAAAATTTGATTTAATCGTTTAAAAATTATAAACAATATATGCTGTCAAAATGATGAGATTGCATTTTTACTTACAATATAATTTCAACCCCTAAACGCTAAACCTTAAATACTAACACAAAAACCTTAAACCCTAAAACTCTAAACTTTAGACACTAAATCCTTAAACCTTTAAGCCTTAATTCCTAAACCCTAAAACTCTAAACCTTAAAAATAAATTTAATATAGATAAATATTGATGTGTATATATATAGATATTAATGTAAAAGCTTATGTTTATAATAATTTGTGGAAGCACTTAATATTGATTAAAAAGTCAAAAAGCAAAACAAAAACTGTAACACCCTAAACTCAGCCTAGACGTTATAACTGAATCTGGCGATGTAATATTGAAGTGTTTTTCATAAAGTGTGATATCGATGAAAATCCTTTTTCTATTTAACCTCTTTGTGTGCTCTTAATGATGATTCTAAGACGTGTAATTTTTAAAACGTCATTTATTGCGGAAGCTCTTAAAACAGGTTGCGTATTTTTGGTATCTTTGATAAAACATTTATCTTTTTGAAAACTTGTGTCTTTTCCTACAGCTAGCAGTTATAAACCAAAACAAATAAAATTCCAAAATAAAAATAAAAATCCAAATAAGCCATTATTATAGTAAATCACCGCAAAAATTAAATCGAAATCATAAATACTATTTAAAATTAGATAGGTCGTGTGGCCACTGTTGTGTCCTCCGTTGCACCGATTCGCCTATGTCTGGGGATTACCTTACAATTAAAATAGGAGGGTGAGTTTACAAAAACTCAGTGTGTAATCCCATATAAGCAAATAGTCAAAAAACAAGCATAGTCTGGGCCTAAGCCCTTTTAGTAACAGTGACAACATCAGTTTGGACTTTAGCCTATCTCAATACAGAAACAGTCATGTGTTTGGGCCTTGGCCCATTACAGTAACAATAATCAGTGCAGTAATAGTTTAAACAGTATACAAGTCCTATCCGTCCAGCCTCTACACTCCATCTCCGTCCAACCCTACATTCCATGTGGGGATATAATCAGCCCACCCATCCCTACACTCTAAAAAGTACCAAATGCGGCACTATACAGTAATATACAGCTGGGCTACCAGTAATATAAGCTCGAAGCCTTTCAGTACAGTTCCTCCGGTCAGTATAGAACCCATCCCCATGCAATGCATCATACAATCATGTTATGTCATATTATAATATTATACATGTACTCAATACAGTTAAAAATAACATGTTAAAATATAGCCATACATGAACATATATATATATACACATCACACAGGGGCATAATAGTCATTCAGTCAATTAGGGGTCTAGGTAAGCTTACCGACCCAACAGTAGGTCCACTGTCGTCTTGGGTGACCCGTGCAACCTTAGCAGTCAAACAGTGAAAATGGGCCCACGTTCCATATTGCCGGCTTATGTGGGCCCATACGCCCCAAAATGGCCTTGGCCGTGTGGATCACATTGCCTGGTCCAATATTTCCATACGTCAGTGTGGTTCACTAGTGTGGGGCCCACACAGCCTAATTCGGTCCCTACCCATGAAATTGTACATGGCCGGCTTCGTCAATCACACCCCCATGTTTAGTCACACAGACTACCACACGAGTGAGCGCACACCCATGTGGCGTCGTCGTTCACTTACTCTGGCTTTTGCCAATTTCCATAGTCGAGGTTTTGTTTACACACCTTGTTTGTTTCCAACGCAAAAGCGCACCCAAAACTATCAACACCTGTAGTCGACAAACAACCCCACAATCAATCCTAAATCGCAATTAATTCAGAACCATGACACACAATTAATTGCATATCAATCGAATTAAAACAACCCCTCTTTAAAAAACTTGACCAAAATATCGATAGCCACTTACCCTTCTTGAACAACTGAGGCCTTACACACATGAACCATTGATAAAAGTGATCACTAGCTCCTCGGTTATTACCTGCATTCCAGTCGAAGCCCCAATTAATAGTTATTCACATAAAAAGTTTGAACCAAAATGAATCACACACTTACCGAAAGCGTGAACCGCATAACGGGAAAGGGACAATTGAAAAATAAAACCAAAGAAGAAAAGGGGTCAAAGCCACAACAATTCGGCAGAGGGTAGAAATGCAAAGAACGGAAGCCACGAAAACAAAAAGGGATAGCACAAATAGCGAAGCAGAAGAAGAAAAGAATTGATAAGAGAGGAGAAGGGAACGGTTGTCGTGGGAAGGGAAAAAGCCGAAGGGCACAAAAGAATTATAGAAAAATGCACCTAACAATAATCGGTCAGTAAAAGAGCAAAAAGATGAACAGTAGCCTTTGAAAGTAGAGAAAACTATCGTCAAAATCTTCAGAGAAGTTAGAGGAGCCAAATTTTTTTGAAAAGAGATAACAAAATAAAATAAAATCCCTCAAAAACCTCCTAAAAACCATCCACTACATCCCTACACTCCTCAAACACTCAGAATTTCGATCAAACTACAACTCTTCCACAACCAAGAAGTAAAAATAAATCCCTTTTGATCGCGTAGAGATTCAAACTCCAAACCTCCACGCCCTTAACACTCCACTTAACCACTAGACCAGTAGGCCCATTCTGTCATATCCTTAACAAGATTTGTTTATAAATCTATTAACTAAAGCTAAGGGTTTATTCATTAAAAAGCAAAAAAAATTCCCAAGCCAAGGGTTGAACTTGGAATCACCCCAACACTTCCTAGAACCCTTAACCACTGAAGCAGACATGCATTTGTGTAACAACAACATATAAAAATAGTTATAACAGGTTTAAGAGGAAAAAAAAAGAGAAATGGCAAAATGATGCATTTCACAAATGGAATACTAATATATCAAAATATTAATTTTCCTTTTCAATTCAACATATATTTCATGTTTATTTTTAGGTTTATGAAAAATATTTTTTTAGAATTCATAATTATCTCTCTTAAATTATGGTTAGCATTCTAATTTAGTTGTTTTCAAACACTTTATTTAAATCATCAAATAATTAGTGTTTTATCAATCATATTCTTCTGTCATTTTACTTGTTAGCTTGGGCATTAAAATTTGGCTCATATCTAGATTAAGGTATAACATGAATCAAATTTTAATTAAGTTGAACAATAGTAGCGTTTTCAGTCAAAACGCCGCAAAAAGGTAAGCAATAATGGGTTTTTTTCCAAACGCTGCTAATATGTATTAAAATATTTTAGAACGGCGCTGTTTTATGCTGCGTATTTGTCTAAAACACCGTAAAAGGTTATGCATTACTGGCGTTTTCTACAAAAACACAGCAAATATGTTTTAATAGTTCACAAAACATCGCTGTTTTTAGCCTTGTTATTAGTGGCGTTTCATCCAAAACACCGTAATAGGTTATGCATTACCGGTATTTCAACCACAAATGCTACAAATATGTGTTAAGTGTTTGCAAAACGGTGCCGTTTTAGGCTTTGTTTTTAGTGGTGTTTTGTTTAAAACGCCACAAAAGGTTTGTGTTACTGGTGTTTTTGAAAAGCATCGCAAATTTTTATTAAACTCAAATTAAACTACGTCATTTTTTGCCCCAAATTTCCTTTACTTTCCCCCAATTCAAATTTCCCCAATTTTTTCCCCAACATCCCTCCTTCTTTTCCCCCAATTTACCCCAAGTTATTCTTTCCAAAATTTTTTCCCTAATTTCCCAACTTCCAAAATCCCCAATTTTTTCCCTAATTTCCCAAATCCCTATATTTCTTCCCCAATCCCTACAAATTATCAAAATCATTTAAGTTTTTGTTTTATAATACTTTGTGGCTGGAAACTCTTCGACTCATCTCTCCACTGCTTCAAAAGGAAATTCTTCTCCTCTTCTCTCCGTCCCCGCCGCTGGAAATTCGGGTCCTAAAGGTATTTTTAAACCATTTGCATGTTAACATTATCATCGTTGTCACTATCAACTATTATGATTTTGTTTACTCGTTGATTTTCTTCACCATTTCACCTATGGGCAGAACACCTTTTAGTTTTGCAGAATAGTTACTTAATGTTCATGTCAAATTTTAGCAGAATAGTCATCGTAATTGTTACTATCGAGAGCTTGATTTTCTTCACCATTTCACCTATGGGCAGAACACCTATGTCAAAATTTTTTTGAATTGATTAAGTAAATTGAAAATTAGTTACAGTCATAGTTTGGAGGAGTCACTATCTCATTCACCAATATATTGTGAATGACTGTTTATCCAATGTTTTTTTTAAACAAAACTGTTAAATATATATCCTCAATACAAATTCTATGTGTATCTAGCCAATATATTATTTTTTGCAATTATGAAGCCAAAAGATTTCCTTAGGATCATAATATCCATTTTACAAGAAAAGGTATAGCTAAGCTTTTTTTTTTTGTGAATTGACCAATGTATATGTGTATTATTATTATAATAATATTTACGTTGGATAATTTAAATGTTAGGACATCTGAATGAAGTAGTGCACCATGAGTGTGATCAGTTAATTACTAGTTGTGGCTCTCCTTAAAAGATACAAAGTGGTTTTTATTACCTTTATTAAGTAATTTCTTAAAGAAGCTCATTTTCTTTTGTAAAAAAAAAAAGGAATTGGTTGTTTTCAAGTATAATAAATATGTATAGAAATCTATTTGACTTTTTGATTTAAATTTATATATATTATAAATATATGTTAAAAGTCAATTAGATTCATCAATTTGGTTATGAAAATTTATAATTTGATAACTGGCCGACTTAACTTTTTTAATACTATACTTATTTCTATCGTAAAACCCTTCCCGACCTTTAAATTAGAGAAAAAACAAATTTAAACATGTTCAAATTAACTACCTATAAAATTAAATTAATAATCGTAACTAACTTTACTAAATCAATTAAAATAAAGACTATAAAAATAAGGTATAAAAAACAAAAAAGCAAAAAAAAAAAGGATAGAGTTAATAGATGCTAGAATTGTAATACTAGACTGATTGCATGTCAAATATGACTAACTATAAAAATGAATCATTTAAGACTAAATCTGACTAAGTAAAGGTTTGGTGAGTGGATAAGGAATGGTCTACTAATACGTTGAATTTTATTACAAAGATAAGTGTGCTTATCTTAAGTCATGGTTTCTTTTTCAATCCTTTTTCTTAAAGTAAATAGAAAACAAAAACCCTGGCTGAAAAAATAAAGAAAAAACTGGTTAGATTTTTCCAAGGGGTAGGCTACAACACAACATAGAAAAGAACCAGGTCTTGCTTCATTTTCATTTTACATGCAGGCAGGTAGGCAAATTGTGTTTTACAGAAGATGTAAGGGAGACTTTCTAGTTTCTATTACTACACATGGCCTAATTAGTGTCTATATATGTATATATGTGCATGTATATTAGCTTTTATTAAGATTAGAAATGGTATTATGCTTGGGATATGAAATGAAAATTAAATATATTTAACATTAAGATAAATATTATTTCCCTTTAAACAATTTATTTTAATTAAATAATATGGTTTCGTCCGAGGCTACCATGTGTAAACGCTTCGAGGATGGGCTGAATGAAGATATAAAAATGTTCGTGGGCATTCTTGAAATACGAGAGTTCGTAGTACTTGTCGAGCGAGCTTGTAAAGCCGAAGAGCTTAGAAAAGAAAAACAAAAAGTTGATGTGGGAACTGGAGAGTTTCGTAAAAGATCCTCGGGAAAGTCTCTTCAACAGGCATCGAAGAAATTTCGAGATGATGTGGGCCGGTCTAGAGGCACTTCGGGCCTTTTTAGACGAGATCGTAATCGACCCCCTGTGGGTACACGAGGCACTTCGGTCGCCAGTGTTGGGAATGAACGTCGAGACAGAACGAAATGTCGATATTGCGGTAAATGGCATTCGGGGAGTTGTAGATTCCCTGACCGCTCCTGTTACAAGTGCAGATCAGTTGACCACTTCATTAAAGATTGCCCGAGGTTGTCTGAACAGAATGTAAATCAGACTGGGAAACCGGGTGCTACCACTGCTCGAGGTAGACCATCTGGAAATACGGGCAATGCTAGTGGTGGTCAGAGAGGATCTAGAGATGCTATGACCAGATCCGAGGCTCGTGCGCCTGCTAGAGCTTATGCTATACGTGCCCGCGAGGATGCTTCTTCGCCTGATGTTATTACCGGTACTTTTACTCTCTTTGATACTAATGTAATTGCTTTGATTGACCCCGGTTCTACTCATTCTTACATATGTGAAACCTTAGCATCCAGTAAGACTTTACCTATTGAGTCTAATGAGTTCGTAATTCGGGTGTCAAATCCCTTGGGTCGTTACGTGCTTGTCGACAAAGAGTGTAAGAAATGTCCCCTAGTAATTCGAGGTTCGTGTTTTCCGGCGGACTTGATGCTTTTGCCGTTTGATGAATTTGATGTTATTCTTGGTTTGGATTGGTTGACCGTGCATGATGCGGTTGTGAATTGCAAAAGCAAGACTATTGATTTGAGGTGCGCAAATAACGAGATGATCCGAGTTGAGTCTACGGACTTAAAGGGGTTGTCAGCTGTAATATCCTCAATGTTGGCCCAGAAATATGTAAGAAAAGGGTGCGAAGCATACCTTGCGTATGTACTTGATGACAAAGAATTAGAAAAGAAACCCGAACCTGTGCCAGTGGTTTGTGAATACCCGGATGTTTTTCCTGAAGAATTACCGGGTTTACCACCTGTTCGGGAGATAGAGTTTGGTAATGAGCTTGTACCTGGGACTACGCCGATTTCGATAGCTCCGTATCGTATGGCACCAACCGAGTTAAAAGAGTTGAAAGCTCAGTTGCAAGAATTGACGGATAGAGGTTTTGCTCGACCAAGTTTCTCACCTTGGGGTGCACCAGTATTGTTCGTGAAAAAGAAGGACGGAACCATGAGGTTGTGCATTGACTATCGTCAGCTGAATAAAGTGACAATAAAGAACAAATATCCGTTACCGCATATCGATGATTTGTTCGACCAACTGAAGGGAGCCTCAGTGTTCTCAAAAATAGATTTGAGATCGGGCTATTATCAGTTGCGAATTCGAGATTCGGACATACCCAAAAATGCCTTCAGAACGAGATATGGTCACTACGAATTCTTAGTGATGCCATTTGGGCTCACTAATGCCCCTGCGGTATTTATGGATTTCATGAATCGGATCTTCAGACCATATTTGGATCGGTTCGTAGTTGTGTTCATTGATGACATCTTGGTCTATTCAAGAGATGAGACCGAACATGCTGAGCACCTGAGATTAGTGTTGCAAATTTTGCGGGATAAGCAGTTATATGCTAAGTTCAGTAAGTGTGAGTTCTGGTTAAGAGAGGTTAGCTTCTTGGGTCATGTGGTATCCGCATCGGGTATTCGAGTTGACCCGAGCAAAATTTCAGCCATACTTAACTGGAAGCCTCCAAGAAATATTACCGAAGTTCGGAGCTTCTTGGGGCTCGGCGGTTATTACCGATGATTTGTAAAAGGTTTCTCGATGATAGCCACACCAATGACGAAGCTACTTCAAAAGGATGTTAAGTTCGAATGGACAGAGAAATGTCAGAAAATTTTCGATCAACTGAAAACTTATTTGACTGAAGCTCCAATTTTAGTGCAACCAGAATCAGGCAAAGAGTTTGTCATTTATAGTGACGCATCCCTACTTGGGTTGGGTTGCGTATTGATGCAAGAAGGTCGAGTGGTGGCCTATGCGTCGAGACAATTAAAGCTACATGAGAAAAATTATCCGACCCATGATCTTGAACTAGCTGCCATCGTATTTGCTTTAAAAATATGGCGACATTACTTATTTGGTGAAAAGTGCCATGTATTTTCGGATCACAAAAGTCTCAAATATTTGATGACTCAAAGAGACTTAAATCTGCGACAAAGACGTTGGCTTGAGTTGTTGAAAGATTACGAGCTTGTCATTGATTACCACCCGGGAAAGTCTAATGTGGTTGCGGACGCCTTAAGCCGGAAATCATTGTTTGCTTTACGAGCGATGAATGTGCACTTGTCTGTTCTACCCGACAATGTGTTAGTAGCTGAATTAAAAGCCAAACCATTATTGATTCATCAAATTCGTGAAGCCCAGAAAGTTGATGATGAATTGGTTGCAAAACGGGCTGAGTGTGTTCCGAACAAGGAATCGGAGTTTCAAATTGATGATGATGATTGTTTGAGGTTCAGAAGTCGTTTGTGTGTTCCAAGGAATTCGGAACTCATTTCGATGATTCTGAACGAAGCCCATTGTAGCCGAATGTCAATTCACCCGGGGAGTACGAAAATGTACAACGATTTAAAACGTCGGTTTTGGTGGCATGGTATGAAACAAGACATCTCCGACTTTGTTTCAAGATGTTTAATATGTCAACAAGTGAAAGCAGAACATCAAATGCCTTCAGGATTACTTCAGCCGATCATGATACCCGAGTGGAAATGGGAACGAGTCACAATGGACTTTGTGTCCAGACTGCCATTGTCAGCAAGTAAGAAAGATGCGATTTGGGTTATTGTCGATAGACTGACTAAGTCGGCTCACTTTATCCCCATGCGTACGGATTTTTCATTGGATAAACTAGCTGAATTGTACGTTTCTCAGATTGTGAGATTACACGGGGTACCTATTTCTATCGTGTCGGATAGAGATCCGAGATTCACCTCACGATTTTAGAAGAAATTGCAAGAAGCTTTGGGTACCAAGCTGCATTTTAGCACTGCTTTTCACCCCCAAACCGATGGTCAATCTGAGCGGATAATTCAGATACTTGAGGATATGTTGAGATGTTGCATCCTCGAGTTCAGTAGTTCATGGGAACGGTATTTACCTTTGATTGAATTCGCTTACAACAATAGTTTTCAATCAAGTATTAAGATGGCACCTTACGAGGCTTTGTACGGTTGTAAATGCCGTACACCATTGTTTTGGACTGAGCTCGGTGAAAGTAAAATTTTCGGAGTTGATTTGATTAAAGATGCCGAACAGAAAGTAAAGGTAATCCGTGAAAGTCTGAAAGCAGCCACAGATCGTCAAAAATCGTATGCGGATTTGAAACGAAAAGACATTGAATATCAGGTGGGAGATAAAGTGTTTCTTAAAGTTTCGCCTTGGAAAAAGGTACTCAGATTTGGCCGTAAGGGCAAGTTGAGCCCGAGATTCATTGGGCCGTACGAAATCTCCGAACGAGTTGGTCCGGTTGCGTATAGATTGATTTTGCCCCCTGAACTTGAAAAGATACACGATGTCTTTCATGTTTCGATGCTTCGACGTTATAGATCCGATCCGTCACATGTGATTAATCCCTCAGAAGTTGAAATTCAATCTGACTTGAGTTATGAAGAAGAACCGATTCGTATCCTAGCTCGTGAAGTGAAAGAGTTGCGAAACAAAAGGGTTCCGTTAGTTAAGGTGTTATGGCTCAAACACGGGATCGAGGAAGCTACTTGGGAAACTGAGAGCTCGATGAAAGAACGATACCCAAACCTATTTACTGGTAAGATTTTCGGGGACGAAAATTTCTTAAGTGGGGGAGAGTTGTGACAGCCCAAAATTGACCCTAGTCGGGAAGTGGTTTTGGGACCGCTAAACTGAGTCACCGAAATGTTTGAATGTGATATTTATGGTCTAGAATATGTAATTATGAATGTGTAAAAATTTCAAGCTTCGATTTAGTCGATTGCATGTGAGTTTTAGTAAATAGGACTTATGTGAGAAAATTTTGAAATGTGATAGGTCAAAGCATAAGGACCTATTAGTGCATGTTGAAAAAGGGGGACTTGTATGTCAATTTCCCCCTTCTATTAGTAGTGGCCGGCCATGACAAGCATGGTAGACCAAGTGTGATGGGCAAGAACATGTCATAAACATGTTGAGTTAGTGTTTCATGGGAAGTATGATAAAATAAGGGGCATGGGCATAAAATAATGAAAGGGAATATGATGAAAACAAAAAAAAAGTGTGTGGTTGTTTCCCCCCCATTGCCGTGAGTTAAAGAAAAGAAAAGAAAAATTTTGTTCATCCTTTTTCATCTTCTTTTGGCCGAAAATTCTAAGGAAGGAGGAAGGAGTTCTTGCTTCATGTTTGGTTTGGAAGAGGATTAGGAGGAGGTTTGGCCATACTTGTATCTAGATCAAGGTATGTTTGAGGTTGTGCCATGAGATTCATGCATGTTTTTAGTTGCTAGCTTGAGTTCTAATTAGCCCATGGTTCAAATCTTTGCTATGTCATGGGTATGATATTCGGCCTAGGTGGATTTTGTGTTAATGCCATTGCATGCTAAATATGAAGCTTGTTAATGATGCATGTGATGGTGGATTGATGATTCTTGAATCTTCTTTTTAGCATTTTTGAGTGAGCACATATGTGCATTGGTTGCTAGATGGAGAAGAATCGGCTAGCAAGTTGTGTGCTAAGGCCGAATATAATTTTTGTATATTAATGAGTAATGCATGTGTTAAATTGATGGAAAGGGAGAGGATGCTTTACTAGTGTATATATGTGTGTATTAGCCAAGTTTTGAACTTGAAACAAAATGGTGTTTAGTCAATACAAGTGACCATACTTGTAGAATGTATTAAGTGTTGCAATCGGCCCCAACATAGACATGCATATTCGGCCATAGGAAGGAGATTGGTGTTGCATGTATTCGGTCAGAGGCAAGCATATTGATGCTTTTGTCTTGGCTTAGAAAATTCGGCCAAGGGGGAAAATTAGCCAAAATGTTGAGTTTGATTCATGATTCCGTACATATGTGACTTTAATGTCTAATGTATAAATATGGGCTAAGTGCCTTGTGTTCCTCTTTTCGATGCTCAAATGATTAAATCAATTTATTTGTTTAATTAAGCTCAAGAGCAAAGGGGAACTAAATCCGATAAAGGGAAGGAAAAAGTGGTCGAATAGCTATCGGAATCATTCGACAACATCCGAGGTAAGTTCTTGAGTAAAAGAGCTTAAATTATGATTTGATTAGATCATGTTTTAAGCAAATCAAAATCATGCTCTTTGTGTGGCTATTGAGCCGAAATTGCAAGAATGATAAGTGTCTTGTGTTTGAGTTTTGCTAACGAAAACGAAATACGAATGTGCCATGATTTATTGTTAAATGTGCATGGTTATTTGAATGATGTCCGGGCTAAGTCCCGAAGGCTTTGTGCTAAGTGACCATATCCGGACTAAGATCCGAAGGCATTTGTGCGAGATACTAATTCTGGGCTAAGCCCGAAGGCATTTGTGCGAGTTACTAAATCCGGGTTAAGTCCCGAAGGCATTTGTGCGAGTTACTATAACCGGACTATGTCCCGAAGGCATTTGAACGAGTAGCTATATCCGGTTAAATTCTGAAGGTACGTGATTTGGGAATGAATGATCTTGCTGTAAAAATTTCAGTTAATACGCTTGAAACATCCCAACATTGAGGTATGTTTCGTATGTGCTTTGAATTAGTTGAGCCCTTACAAATAAGTATTCGCTCAGTTGATAAATGAGCTACCGGCCTTTGGCTAAGTTGATCTTTGTGTATGAATAAAAGGGTTGGTAATGTGAAGTAAGTATGATATTGAAAAATTGTGCATATGAAATTATCCGTTTAGCTACATGAATGCTATACTTTTGTTGTGCTGGAATCCCTTGCTCAAAACTTACTAAGCATAAATTGCTTACTCCGTCTCCTTGATTCTCTGTTTTATAGATTTTGGTTCTCCAGCTATCAGACTCGGGATTTTGAAGTCGAAGTCGCCCACACTATCAAAGCCCCCCCCTTTTGGTACAATTTTGGTTGAACTTCGAAATGGCATATATAGGACTACCCTTTTTGTTGGGGTCATGGACCCTTTGGACTTGTATAATTTTGGATAGCCATGCGAAAATGGCTTATATATGTTTGAGTATAATGTTATAATCATTTGGTATGGATATGGTTATTGAGAGGTGTGGATATGCTTAACAAGAATTGGCCATGGGAATGGTTAATCACTATCATAATTTGTGCTATTTATGCTAAAAGGGCTAGTTGAATCATGGAAACTATGAAATAGGTAAAGTCTACCTTAAAGGCAGATGCTGACAGCAGCAGTGATGTAGATTTGGAAAATCACTAAAAATAGTAGGAAGGGAATTAAATAGTGAATAAATTATGTAAACTAACCTTGATGAATCTATTTTCATAGGAAAGTAACGAAACGATCATATGGACAGTATGTTAAGAGATATTCAGGTTCTCGTAAGACAGGGCCAGAACGGTTTCTGGATTCCCTGTTTCAACTTTGGAAATTCATTATAAATTAACCAGAGATAATTAGGAGTCATGCCATATATGTATAGATTCCTGTTTGAGTCTAGTTTCTATAGAAACAAACGACATCAGTATTGAAGCCCTGTACAGGGAGATATCCAAGTCGTAATGCGCAAAGGTCAGTGTAGTCGATCCCTGTAACATGGGAGACTTTGACTAATAAACTGTACCAATTGGCCCAACCAAAAATTCTAGAAAAAATATGTAGATGGGCATATGAGTCTAGTTTCAGGGAAAATTTACGGAACTGGATTCTGAGTTTCTGAACTCAAGATATGATTTTTAAAGCGACTAGTACGCAGATTGGCAGTGTCTGGGAAATTTGTTTATAAGTGGTTAAAGTCTGTTAACACCTCGTGTTCGACTCCGGTGACGGTCTCGGGTTCGGGGTGTTACATTGCAAGCGATCCTCGGAATGTGAGGCTTGGGCTAGCATTTGATGGATTTAATCCTTTAAAAATCATGAGTACTTCATACAGTACTTGGCATGTAGTGCCTGTTCCTTACAATTTGCCTCCGTGGATTTGCTTGAAGCAATCTTCTTGTATCTAATCTATGATTATCCCTGGAGTGAAAGGTTCCAGAAATGATATTGACATTTATATGCAACCACTTATTGAAGAGTTGAAAAAGTTATGGGCGGGTGTTGAAACATATGATGTCTTGAGAAAGGAGAACTTTTATTTACATACAGCTTTGTTGTGGACTATTAATAATTTCCTAGCTTATGCCAATTTATCTAGTTAGAGTACTAAAGGACGTTATGCTTGTCCTTGTTGGGCGGTGAAAAATGTTCGAAGTGGTTATATAATGGGAATAATTTATCTTATATGGGTCATCGTCGGTGGTTATATGGAAATAATAGATTTAGGTTTCAGAAGGCTCTATATTGATGGTAGTGAAGAGTTCAGAGAAGCTCCTAAGCAGACCATTGGATCTGAAATCTTGTTCATGTTAAAAGATATCAATTTCAGTTATGGGAAGATGAATTAACCACCCAACACGCAAAAGGGAGGCGTATGTTGGGGATGTTGACAGGCAGATGGATGATGAATCTGATGAAGAAAACGATCCTAATGAGGCGGACATGTGGAAAAAAGAAGTATTTTTTTTGAGTTACCTTATTAGGAGCATCACATTTTACGACACAATCTTGGTGTCATGCATATTGAAAAGAATGTTTGCGAGAACATCATTGAGATAATTCTGAATGTCAATAGAAAATTGAAAGATAATCTTCAGAGTCGACTTGATCTAGTTGACATGGGAATTTGGTGTGATCTTCATCCTCAAGTACTTACGAATGGGACATATTGGTTGCCGCCTTCTATTTTTGCAATGTCAAAAAAAGAAAAAGAAGTGTTCTGTACGGTGTTGAAGGATATAAAGGTCCCAGATGCGTATGCATCAAATATATCTCGATGTGTGAGTCTTAAAGATCAAAGACTATATTCCCTAAAATCACATGATTATCCCATCTTAATGCAAGATTTACTGCCAATTGCTTTACGGTGTTGTATGTCAAAAAAGGTGACGTCTTGTATAATTGAAATATCGAATATAATGAAAGCTATTTGTGGCAAAGTTTTGAATGTTGAAGAACTTGAGAAAGTATAAGATCGAGCCACTTTGACTTTATGCAATTTGAAGAAGATCTTTCCACCTTCCTTCTTCACTATTATGGTGCAATTGCTAATCCATCTCCCTCATGAATCCTATAGAGAGATGTATCCTATAGAGAGATGCTAATTTATTTGTAAAGTTTTTCATTCATTCATGAATATACCTTTAGTTACAACTTTTGATAATGTTTTATATCGTGTTTAGGTTCCTATGGAAATTGAAGTCTTATTGTCGTAACAAGCGTTATCCAAAAGGATCAATAGCTGAAGGTTACTTGGAAGAGGAGTGTATGACTTTCTATTTTAGATATTTAGAAGATGTTGAAACAAGACTGATTAGACCAAGTAGAAATGTTGGGCTCACTGATCATAACTTAGTCGAAACTTATTGATTTCAAAGTTATGGAGAACCATCGGTAAAGTTGAAATTGCACACTTAGATGATAGATCTTGGGTACAAGCACATCGATATGTTCTTTTTCACCACAATTCAAATGAACCATTATGCAAGTAAGTTTTAGAATTTGATAAATATTCATCTTTTTAATTTGTTTATCTTCTAACCAAGTAATCCACTTTTTAACATAGCGAGTACAAACAAGTCTTGAGATCTCGTTCACGCTCCCGAAGATTACAACATTGAAAGATTCATTAGTTGTTCACAAAATCTTTTCATGAATGGTTAGGGAAAACAGTATGCAACTGAAGCTTTCATTGACAAATAATAATGTTTTCTCATAACATTTATAATTAATCAATTTACTTTCGATTTAATAGGTTTGGAGTGGAACGGACGTCAATGACAAAGTTAAATGGCTTTCCCAAGGTCTGAATAGAGTAGTAAAAAGATATAGTGCCTTCCTCATCAATGGATCCAGGTTTCATACAAAATCTCACGAAAGATTGAGGAGGACTCAAATTTGTGGAATAGTTGTTAATTCTTCAATTATAAGTTATGCTAGTGCTAGGGACAGCAATCCTGTTGAGGTAAATGTGGAGTATTACGAACTTCTTATTGACATTATTGAGTTGGATTACTATGGCAAATGGAAGGTTGTCTTTGTAACATCCCGAATTAGGGCCTAGTCAGAATAGTGGTTTTGAGACCACAAATTTGATGTTAAAATAATTATTTTGTGATCATTATGAAGTCTAGGATATCAAAATAAGCATGTGTTAAAGTTTCATGAAGAAATTCTATGTGTAAGGTGTCCAATTGGAAATTAAGGACCAAATTAAATAAATTGCAAAACTTGGATTCTAGAAGAAATTTGTATGAAATTGCTTTGGAATATTAATTAGAGGTCTTTAAAGAGTAATTTTTCCAATTTCTAAGTTTTTGGACAAAAATGGGCATGCATGGAAAATTTGGAAAGGTTAGTAAGGAAGGGCATTTTGGTCATTTGGTTAATTAATGAAATAAAAAGGAAAAATCAAGCAAAAATTCACTCATTTTCTTCTCCATGCTGCCAAATTTGAATGAGTCTCCATAGCTAGGGTTTTTCAACATTTCAAGCTCAATAGTAAGTGTTCCCTAACCCCGTTTTTAATGTTATTCGTATTTTTAAAACCCTCATAACATGCTCTATCCATTTCTACCCAAATTTCAAGTTAGGGTTCATATTAGAAATTTGACCCATGCTTGATGATTTATGGAGGATTATGAAAGTTAGATGTTGGATAAACATCTTTTGCTAGGTGATTTTTCATGAAAACACCAAAAAGGGACCTAAATGAAAAAAGTAAAAAATGTGGGGTAGAAATGTGAAATAGAGGAAAATTTGGGCTAGTATGAGCTTATAATACATTAGCTCGGCTTGGGTAACTTAGAAATTTCATGCATTTCATTATACGAGCCTTAGGACTAAATTGTAAATGTGTGAAAAGTTAGGGGCAAATTGGTCATTTTGCCCAGGGGTGAGTTTTAAATCCTAAAATAAAAAATGTGATGTGTTAATAGTCAAATTTTATTGATATAGACCTCGATGAACCAATTCCAGAGGTCGACCGTGGAAAATAAAAGGTTTCGGAATAATCGAAATACAAAACCGAAGCAATTACCAGGTAAGTTCGTATAACTCGAAGTAAACTCTTAATATACTTAAACATGCATGTTCTTGAATGGCATGATAATTCATGAAATGTGCTTGTGTGAATGAAAGATGATAAATGTCCCAGTTGAAATAGAAAGGGAGATCCGATGGATAAATTATGGCTTACATGACATGAGATCTTACATGTCTTACAAAAAAGGATTTGGCCCTGATGGGTAATCTGATGATCTCAAAATAGAAAGGATCTAGCCCGGACGGATGTTCCTTAAGTGATCGAGCCTCGCGAAGAATATGGGTGCATTAAGGATTTAGCTCGGACGGATAATCCGATTGAGGACTAAATTTAGCCTGGATTGGCAGTTCAGATCCGAGCTTATAAGAGCAATTTTCGTTAAGAGGGATTTAGTCTGGACTGGTAATCCTAACATTGCTCTATGAGTTACTACTAAGGGGGATTTAACCTAGATTGGTAATCCCGTCATAAGATATAAGGTTCACGGGGGTGCGTATTTGAGATGATCACTTGTATAACTTGACGGTAATTGGGCTATCCATTGAGATTTCCAAGGAATTCAATGAGATTAACATGAGAAATAGAAACAGAAATATTGAATTGATGAGCTCATCTAAGACTAATGACATGATGTATTTTTATGAGACTAACTTGATGATTTAGTGTATGTGATAGGGAAACTATTTCATGCTTGTTGGAATTATTGCCTAAATATGGTTGTATGCTAATTAACCGGAAAGTTTACTTTCCAGTTATCCGTACTTACTAAGCATATAAATGCTTACCCTCTCCTCTTTTCCCTGTCTTATAGAGCTCATGAACTCGTGAAGATTGGAAGACGGTTGGAGAATCAACACACTATCGACTTGTCCTACTTTGGTATATAGATACTTCCATTTTGTTTAATGGCATGTATCGGATTTTTGGTTATTTTGTTATATGTGTCATATGGCTAGCCAGTGTAATGGCCTAAATGGTCTGCTTATTCTTTTGTATATGGCCATGAGATATGGCTCATATTGATGTAGGTTGTAAACCTACTAATGATGCATGTCTATGTTTAAATATTTCATGAGATATGATGATGAGGCTTATCATGAATGGATGATTGAAATAGGACCTAATAATTTGAGAGTGGACATAGCATATAATGGTATATGGTTATAATATGGCCTAAGTGTAAAATGTAAAATGTGCTATGTTAATCCCTAATACAAAAAAGGATAATTTAGCATGTACTAAACCGATGAGATGAGGCTAACATGCAATGAGTTATGTCAAGGTTGTTTGAGAGTATAATTAGGCCATGTAAAATTCCATTGAAGTCTCTAAGTGTGTATGAAGGAAAGAGGGTGACCAAAGGCTTGGGAAATAGCCTTAAATAGGTCCACACAGGTAGACACACGGGCATGTGTCTAGGTCGTGTGTGACACATGGTCAGCCCCATGGGCGTGTTGCCTGGCCGTGTATCTCAACCGTGTGCAAGGCATGGCTTAGAACACGGGCGTGTGCCTCAAAATGAATAATGATGTCATAAACAGAATGTCCGGGTTTTTGGACATAGGTGATGACGCGGGTGTGTCTAGGCCGTGTGAGGGACATGGGCCAAGAACACGGGCGTGTGCTTGGCTGTGTGAAAACCCCTATAGGTTCGAATTGAAAAATAAATCCAAATAATTCAACACGGGTGAGGGACACGGGCATGTCCCTAAGTACACGAGCGTGTCCCTAAGCACACGGGCGTGTCCATAAGCACACGGGTGTGTGCTTTACCTCCACACGGGTGTGTGAGGCATAACCCTAGTACTTTTTCTAAAATTTTCTATAGTTCTCGATTTAGTCCCGGATCACTTTTAATGTATGTTTTGGACCTTGTAGGTCCATAATTGGGACACTATGATGTTGTTTAGTCGATTTTAAATTAGAATGAAATTTTATAACCTATATTTTCTGAAAGTGTCCAAGTATATGTCTGGTAACACCTCGCTGTCTCGGGTACGGGTGAGGGGTGTTACAGTCTTATTTCGATGTGATTAGGTTGATGTTAATACTGCTTGTAGAATTAAAAAAGAGAAATTTGGTTTTACAATGGTAAACTTCTCTCGATTAATTCACATTGGACAACAATTGATAGACGAGTCGTATGTATTTTCTTTTCAAGTGAAACAAGTTTTTTACTCGAAAGATCCAATTGATAAGGGTTGGTACGTTGTACTCCGTAACACCCCTAGAGACTTGTTTGACATGGGCAATGGAAGTAGAGATGACATCAACGAAAGATCAGAAACTTTTCCTTTTCCAGAACAAAACTTAAATGAAAATATCCCTAGTACTAGTACACAATTTCAATGGGTTCGCCAGGATGTGGATGAAGATATTTTTCGAATTATGATGTAGTAAGATTTTACGATTTTTTAATTATATGTAATATTATAATTTAAATCATGATCTTGTTAAATATTTCAACTATTTTATATGTACTATTATTTATGTAATTAGTTACTACAATTTTAACTATTTTATGTGTATTGCAGATAAAATGCCTAGAAGAAGATTGTAAGATCTAAGTATTGTTCAAAATCCTCCAATTTCGGAAGAAACAAATAGTGAACAACAGACTGTTATTGGATCTTTGAATGTTCCGAATACAGCTGACGAACCTGTAGAAATTCAAAGTAATGTTAATTTACATGCGGACTAACATTTATTATTGATTTCTATTTTAAATTCTTATATTATAATATGACATTTTTCAGTTGAAAGTGGTGGGACACGCAAAACTCAAGGACGTACGCTATTAAAAGATTTATACGAGTTAAATTCTGTCGAGCGTGTCAAAGTAGCTAGAAATAGTCTTTGTCAGCATGTTGGATCAGAAGCTTGACTTTTAGCTGGATACTTGGGTATTATAGCACCAAATGCCAATCTGTTGCCTATCAAGTATGATTCATGGCATCATATGCCTGATAGTAACAAAAATCAGCTCTCGATAATATTAATGTAATAATGTGAATGTAATTTATAATATTAAGGTAATAACGTTAATGTAATTTATAATACTTTGGTTTAAGTTTCATTTATATTTACTTTCTAAACTTGTGTTTTTTGCAGGAGAGATTTGCTTTAGAGGTCTCGGATAATTTTTTCAAGAAGGCATTAGGAAAATAAATAGAGAGACCATAAAAGTTCTTTAAAGAAGAAATATTTTTTAAAAAATATAAGCCTCGAAGAGAAATTGTGAAATGTCCCGCCAAGAATGTTAAGGTACTAATGGGAAGATACAGTTAGATTTTGGAATTCAAAGAAAGGAGAGGTATTACATACTTCCAAACTCTTATAATTATTTTGGTCTATAGTACTTACTATATACGTAATAATAATTTCAGAATATAGGAGTGTGAGTGTAACACCCCTAACCCGTATCCGTCGCCTGACTAGGGTTATTAGGCATTACAGAACATATCGGAACATTTTATGATCAATTCACAAACAACATCCATACATCATAGCATCATAGTCAAACATAATCACAGAGTCCCCTTCTTAGGTCGATGAGACCTAAAACATGCCTTGGATAAGATTCGGGACTAAACCGGTCTCATATAAAATTTCTCGAAACTTAACAATTTTTCTAAGTTACAAAGGTCACACACCTGCGTGAACAGGCCATGTGCCTCACATGGCATTAGACATGCCCATGTGTCTAGGCCGTGCCAAAACATGGCATACATACTGACTTATACCACACGACTATGCTTGAAACTGACTTGGGTCACACGGCACACTACACACCTGTGTGTCTAGCCCGTGTACCCTTCGAAATGGCCACACACGCCCATATTCCAAGGCTGTGTGCCTCAAACAGTCACCAGACATGCCTGTGTGTCTAGGCCATGCTCAAGACTAACTTTGAATTGTAGAACTACCCCAGGGGACACTTGGTCGTGTAACATGACCGTGTGTCACACACAGCTGAGACACACGCCCGTGTCTCTTCCCATGTGGACAAAAATAGGCTATTTACAAAGACAATTTGCCACCCTTAATGGTCATCCCTACAACCATCAACCAAAGCACCATTCATGACCAAATGACAATCAAAACCATACTCAAACATGCATATTTCAATCCATAATATCACAAATAAATTTCATACTCAATTTCATATCAAAGCATACCAAATTCATATACTAAAAATCATTCATTCATACATGTCATTATCCCAATTTTTCACGTCCATTCTCATATCAAAATCATACCATTTCCATAACTAATTCACATAACTAACTTACCAAATTGACCATTTCTCACTAGGCCATTTATGTACACCAAAACATACCATTTTTTAACACAACTTATATACCAAAAACCAAACCAAATAGCAACTTTAATCTAGCCACATCACATGGCATAATATACACTTCACAAAACTTATTTCAATACTTTTAGGCTATACATGCCATACTTCAATATAGACATTTTCAAAAGGTACCAAAATAGAGTTCGATAGTGTGGTGATGATCCTCGATGATCCCCGAGCTCCCAGTAGCTTCGATATATAAAACAATTGAAAACACACACAAGTAATCTTTCAAAAGCTTAGTAAGCCATATACAAATAAACTTATCACATAACACAATTCTAAACCAATTCATTCATGTAGCTCATGTCAAAATACAATCACATATCCATATATCTCATATAACTCATTTTTTCATAGTTCACTTGCATATAACACCTCTTAATCTCATATTAATTCATACATATATCATATGTTCACAAATGTACATATACTTACCTTTCATTCTCACACATGATATCCATTTCAAACGTACATGAATTGGATACACATTCACATAGTTATTTGTTTCTCAGAATGCCTGTTGAACTGTTCAAAATTAATAAGGATACTCAAATAGCTTAAAAAGCTCGTACAATGCTAACGTCCCAGACGTGGTCTTACATGTAATCAAATATCGATGCCACTGTCCCAGACAGGGTCTTACACAAAAACAAATACGATGCCGATGTCCCAGACATGGTCTTACATGTAAATCTCAAATCGATGCCAACATTCCAGACGTGGTCTTACACAAAATCACATATCAGAATCCTATGTCATAATATATGTATCCTAAGTTTTCATATGGTTCGTACGAGACTTTTCAGATGTCGTCACATTATTAGAACTTTCTTGGATTTCTCATATTCAGCTCAAATAGCCATTCACCATAATTCATTAACATATAAGTAATAATAATTAAATTCAAAGACATTTATTTGTATATCGACTTACCTCGTACGGGAATTAACGAACGAAATCGACTACTCAACGACTTTCGACTTTCCCTGATCTAATTCGTTTTCTTTGGTTCTTGATCTATATAAATTCAAATTTAACTCTTTTATTGAACAAATCATTCAATTCAATCCACATACACATATTTAGGGCATTTTGACAAATTAGTCCTCACATTTTCACATTTTGACATTTTAGTCTTTAATTCATAAAATCACAAAATACACATAATTTTATATTACACATGCTAGGCCGAATTTTCATGTAGTTCATAAAAGCCCATATCTTTCATTTATTTCACATTTTAGTCTCTCAATTTATCATTTTCACAATTTAGACCAAATTACTCAAATTCATCAAAAATTCAAATACAAAACATATAAATCCAACACATGTCTTTCATTTTTCATCAATTAACATTCAAAGCTCACAGATAAAAAATGACATAACTCAAAATCATCATCAAATTCTGAAATTGAGGCATGGGCTTAATAGAACACAAAGCAACAATCACAAAAACGTAGAAATTATAAAAAACGGATCAAAAACACATACCTAATTGATGCTTGAGCTTGCCGAACCTAAATAACTCTTTTTCTTTTCTTTTTCTTTGTATTTTCGGTAAAGATGAGCATTAATGGCCTAATTTCATACATGTTTTTTATTAATAATACATTAATATCACATTTACCTATTTACCCTTAATGAAATAGTGTAAAATCTTTTTGATGGTTGTCCATAAAACCCCATTAGCCATGTTAATAGTCCATTTCCTTAATAAGGACCTCACATTTAATAAAACACATCAATTCGACACTTAATCAAATAGAAAGCCATTTTTTCATTTTACGCGATTAAGTCCTGTTATCAAATCAGGCACACAAACGATCAAATTTTTATACGAATCTTTCACACATAATAATTCACATGTATAAGCACAAAAAATAATATTAAAATATTTTTCTAACTCAAATTTGTGGTCCCAAAACCACTATTTCGACTAGAGTCTAAACTGAGCTGTTACAACTCGCCCCCTTAAGGATTTTCGTCCCCAAAAATCTTACCATCGAATAGGTTTGGATATTGTTCTCTCATAGCATCTTCAGGCTCCCATGTACCCTATTCAACTCTGTGTCGATTCCATAACAGTTTTACTAATGAAATTTTCTTATTTCTCAATTCTTTAACCTCGCGAGCTAAGATACGGATCAGTTCTTCTTCATAGGTCATATCGGACTGAATTTCAATATCAGATGGAGAAATCACATGAGAGGGATCGGATCTGTATCGTCGAAGCATCAATACATGAAATACACTGTGGATCTTTTCTAGCTCAGGTGACAATAGCAATCTATATGCAACTGGCCCTACACGCTCTATGATTTTATACGATTTGATGAACCTCGAACTCAATTTACTTTTTCTACCGAACCAAAGTTCTTTCTTCCACGGAGATACTTTCAAAAACACTTTGTCGCTGATCTCAAATTCAAGATCTTTTAGTTTCAAATCTACATATGATTTTTGACAATCGGAAGCTACTTTCAGACTATCTCGGATTGTTTTTATATTCTATTCAGTCTCTTTTATCAAGTCAATCTCGTGTATCTAATTTTCACTAAGCTCTAACCAATACAATGGTGTACGGCATTTTCTACCATAAAAGGCTTCGTATGGTGTCATTTTAATGCTAGATTGAAAACTATTATTATAAGCAAATTCAATCAATGATAAATACTGCTCCCATGTACCTACAAACTCAAGAATGCAACATCTCAACATATCCTCGAGAATCTGAATAATCCGTTTGGATTGACCATCCGTCTATGGGTAAAAAGCAGTACTGAAGTGCAATTTCATACCTAAAGCCTCTTGCAGTTTCTTCCAAAACTGTGAAGTAAATCTCGAATTTGTATCTGACACAATAGACAATGGCACCCTGTGCAATCTCACAATATTGGAAATGTATAACTCAGCTAATTTATCAAGCAAGTAGTCAGATCGTACCAGAATAAAATAAGCTGATTTCGTCAATCGGTCAACCACAACCCAAATCGCATATTTCCTTCTCGGAGATAAGGTCAAACCCGACACAAGATCCATTGTTATCTATCCCATTTCCACTCCAGAATCATAATTGGTTGTAACAAACTGAATGTCACTTGATGTTTAGATTTAACTAGCTAACAGATCAAACATTTCAAAACAAAGTCAGAGATATCTCTTTTCATTCCAGACCACCAGTAATACTGTTTCAAATCATTATGCATCTTTGTACCACCCGAATGTACATATAGACGACTGCTATGAGCTTTTTTCAAAAACATCTGAATCAACTCTGGATTTCTTGGAATACAAATTCTATCTCGAAATCTCAAACAATCATTATCATCAACTCTAAATTCTAAATCAAAATTCAACTCACACTGAGCTCGTTTTGCTATTATCTTATTATCAACTTTCTGGGCATTACAAATCTACTGTAAAAACAACAATCTTAATTTCAATTTGGCTAAAATTGAACCATCATCAGACAGAACTAAATGAGCACTCATTGCACGTAAAGCAAACAATGATTTTCGACTCAAAGCATCAGCAACAACATTTGCTTTTCCCGGATGATAGTCAATCACTAGCTCATAGTCCTTTAGCAATTCTAGCCATCTCCGTTATCTCAAGTTTAAATCTTTCTGAGTCATCAAATATTTTAAACTCTTGTGATCTAAATAAACATGACATTTCTCACCAAACAAATAATGACGCCAAATCTTCAAAGCGAACACAATTGCGGCTAACTCAAGGTCGTGCGTCGGATAATTCTTTTCATGTGGATTTAATTGTCTCGAAGCATATGCTATAACTTTACCTTCTTGCATTAGAACACAACCCAGAGCGTTCAACGAAGCACCACTATAAATGACAAATTCTTTACTCGATTTTGGATGTACTAACACTGGAGCTTCAGTTAGTAGGTCTTTCAACTGATCAAAACTGTTCTAACACTTTTCAGACTATTCAAATTTCACATCTTTCTGAAATAATTTCATCAACGGAGTCATGATTATAGAAAAGCCTTTTACGAACCATCGGTAATAACCAGTAAGCCCCAGAACACTGCAGACTTTAGACACATTTCTCGGAGTCTTCCAATCCAAAATAGCTAAAATCTTGTTCGGATCAACTCGTATACAAGATGCTGACACAATATGCCCCAGAAAATGAACTTCGCATAACCAGAATTCACATTTACTAAACTTAGCAAATAACTGCTTATCCTGCAGATTCTGTAACACAATTTTCAAATGCTCGGTATGTTTATTTTCATTACGCGAATAAATCAATATGTCATCAATGAATACAACAACAAATTGATCTAAATACGGTCTGAAATTATGTTCATTAGGTCCAAAAATAGCAGGTGCATTCGTTGGTCCAAATGGCATAACTAAAAACTCATAATGTTTTTACCGTGTTCTAAATGCAATTTTCGAAATGTCTAAATTTTTTACTCTCAACTGATAATAGCTCGATCTCAGATCTATCTTTGAAAACACGGTAGCTCATTTCAACTAATCAAACAAATCATCAATTATAGGCAGTGGATATTTGTTCTTGATAGTCACTTTGTTCAACTAACGATAATCAAGGCACATTCTCATCGTGCCGTCTTTCTTTTTCACAAACAGAACAGGAGCACACCAAGGTGAGAAACTCGATCTTGCGAATCCTCTATCGGTCAACTATTGTAACTAAGACTTTAATTCCTTTAATTCGGTCGGAGCCATTCTATACAGAGCTAGAGATATCAGAGTAGTTCCCAGTATTAACTCAATGCCAAACTCAACCTCTCGAATCGGTGGTAATCCCGGTAACTCGTCAGGAAACACATTCGGGTACTCACACACAACGAGCATGGATTCTGTAACACCCCGAACCCGAGGCCGTCGCCGGAGTCGAACACGAGGTGTTAACAGACTTCAAACCACTTAAAAAAATTTCCCAGACAAGCTACCAGTCTGCGTACTAGTCGCTTAAAAAAAAATCATATCTTGAGTTCTGAAACTCGAAATCCAGTTCCGTAAATTTTCCCTGAAAATAGACTCATATGCCCATCTACACATTTTTTCTAGAATTTTGGTCGGGCCAATTAGTACATTTTATTAGTCAAAGTCTCCCATGTTACAGGGATCGACTACACTGACCTTTGTGCATTACGACTTGGATATCTCCCTGCACAGAGCTTCAATACTGATGCCGTTTGTTTCTATAGAAACTAGACTCAGAGAGGAATCTATACATATATGGTATGACTCCTAATTATCTGTGGTTAATTTATAATGAATTTCCAAAGTCAGAACAGGGAATCCAGAAACCGTTCTGGCCCTGTCTCACGAGAACCTGAATATCTCTTAATATACTGTCCATATGATCTTTTCGTTGCTTCTATATGAAAATAGACTCATCGAGCTTCGAATACATAATTTATTCATCAATTAATTCCACTCCTACTATTTTTAGTGATTTTCAATCTCACGTCACTGCTGCTGCCAGCATCTGTTACGAAAGCAACTATGCCCATTTCGTGATTTCTCCTTGATCTAACTAGTAATTCGTCATACATATCACAAATTATGATCATGACTAGCCATGCCAAAGGCTAATCATTGTCAAACATCCCCCTACTACACTATTGCCATATCATGAATTTTAACACAAAAATAATCAACCATGACATATGGCATAAAAAGGTCGAATTATCAAGATTTACGACCTAACGTTATGAAACCAAACCCAACCGAACATTTATGCCATTTTCCCATGGCTAAAAGTTTACATACCAAAGTTCAAACACAACATAATAGCCTATACATGCCGAAATGTTCTCCTAAGCCGACTAAGAAGAAAGTACCAAAACTTGCTAGCCGGTGTGATGACTTCGACGACGGCACGATCACGCAAAAAGAGACGAGTCCAAGAAACCTAGAATAGGTGACAAGCAAACACCGAATGAGTATATAACTCAGTAAGCCATAAGCATTCCACAACCATCCATTAATAAAATTATCACAACAGGAAACAATGAAATGAGGTTAAGTACTCCATCCATACCAAACTATACCATAGTTCCTTAAACCCTATGGTTCAATCTCATACCAAGTCCTACATTGGCCTTTCATACATCATTTTATTTTCGTTATAATCATACAATTAAACGAACTTTCACCTATTCCACAATGAACCTTAGTACGTGACTTCAACTATAATCGTCACATAGGTTCAAAACTTACCAAGCTCAACTCCAAATATAAACATAGCGCCTATTAGCCATGAACTCAAGGTACTTACCTTTTCCGTTGTCCAAAATTGACTCGGTAAAGTCGCACCCTTCATGTAAATAATTTATAGAAAATATATATTGGGTTCGCACACATAGTGCTTAATAATCAACCGCGCACACTTAGTGCCATGTACTTTAAACTCACACACTTAGTGCCATGCATTTCAAGTTCGCACACTTACCTTTTCCGCTGTCCAAAATCGACTCGGTAAAGTCGCACCCTTAATGTAAATAATTTATAGAAAATATATATTGGGTTCGCACACATAGTGCTTAATAATCAACCGCGCACACTTAGTGCCATGTACTTTAAACTCACACACTTAGTGCTGTACAATTTAAACCCGCACACTTAGTGCCAATCTCATGACCGTGAACACTTATTGCCCGCACACTTAGTGCCGAAAACCAGCCACTCAATAGGCTTCACTTCCTTTTTACATTCGACAAATTTCATCTCTACTTACATATACATTTGTATACATTTCATCTCATTAAACACAATGGTATAGGTATTACGATCCTTTAAATCAATACCAAAGATATGCTTAATGACTTACTTGTGTTGGGTAAGATGGTTCCAACTCGGCTACTCGATGATCTTTTCTTTGCCTTTGCTCGATTCTCCTCCTTTAACTCCTTGAGCTTAATCAATAAATCAACTAGTTTAACCGCCTTGCTAAATATTTACAATCCAATTACACATGCATATGTATGTTAGTATATTCGGCAATCACCCTTACTAATCACCCACTTGATCAATTATAGAGAATCAAAGTTAATATCACAATGTGTACCCTATATGGCCCATTATACATAATCAAATTTAACATCATCTATATATTTACTCATATGGCCGAATATACCTAATCATACATACACCTAACCAAAAATAATTTCTAAAATCTTTATATCATTTATACACTAGTAAAGCATCCTCTCCCTTTCCATCAATTTAGCACATGCATTACTCATTAACCTACAAAAATTATATTCGGCCTTAGCACACAACTTGCTAGCCGATTCTTCCCCATCTAGCAACCAATGCACATATGTGCTCACTCAAAAATGCTAAAAAAAAAGAGATTCAAGAATCATCAATCCACCATCACATGCATCATTAACAAGCTTCATATTTAGCATGCAATGGCATTAACACAAACTCCACCTAGGCCGAATCTTAACTCATCTTCATGCCTCATCACCACAACATCAAACATCAAAATACCAACCAAGAATGTAACATGCATGGCTGAATATCATCTCCATCATTTAACAAGGTTTGAACCATGGCTAGGTAGATTTCAAACTTACAACTTAAAATATACATGAATCTCAAAGAATAATATCAAACATACCTCAATCTAGTTACATGCATGGCCAAACTTCCTCCTAATTCTCTTCCAAACCAAACATGAAGCAAGAACTCCTTCCTCCTCCCTTAGAATTTTCGGTCAAAAGAGGATGAAAAAGGATGAACAAGTTTTTCTTTTCCTTTCTTTAGCTCACGGCAATTGGGGGGGAAACAACCACTCATTTTTTTGTTTTTCCTTTCTTTATTACCCATAGTCCTTATTTTATTTTTTTCCTACATACCTCACTAGGCCAACATGTTCCCAACATGTTTCCACCCATAGCATGGCCAACCACTAGCTCAAATTTTGGGTAATTTGACATGCAAACCCATCATTTTCACAACATGCATTAATAGACCATTTTAAATTAGCCTATCATATTTTCACCATGTCTCATATCGATCCCTATTTAATAATTTCTCATGCAATTGGCAAAATTGGAGAATGAAACTTCCACATACTCATGTACACACATAATAAGCATAGAATATGGAAATTAATTATTTTTATGACTCGGTTTTGTGGTCCCGAAACCACTTCCCGACTAGGGTCAATTTTGGGCTGTTACAACTCTCCCCCATTTAAGAAATTTTCGTCCCCGAAAATCTTACCGGTAAATAGGTTTGGGTATCGTTCTTTCATCGAGCTCTCGGTTTCCCAAGTAGCTTCCTCGATCCCATGTTTGAGCCATGACACCTTCACTAACGGAACCTTTTTGTTTCGCAGCTCCTTCACTTCACGAGCTAGGATACGTATCGGTTCTTCTTCATAACTCATATCGGCTTGAATTTCAACCTCTGATGGGCTAATTATATGCGATGGATCAGATCGATAGCGTCGAAGCATCGAAACATGAAAGACGTCGTGAATCTTTTCAAGCTCAGGGGGCAAAATCAATCTATACGCAACCGGACCAACTCGTTCCAAGGCGAAACTTTAAGGAACACTTTATCTCCCACCTGATATTCAATGTCCTTTCGTTTCAAGTCCGCATACGATTTCTGACGATCTGTGGCTGCCTTCAGACTTTCACGGATTACCTTTACTTTCTGTTCGGCATCTTTAATCAAATCAACTCCGAAAATTTTACTTTCACCGAGCTCGGTCCAAAACAATGGTGTACGGCATTTACGACCGTACAAAGCCTCGTAAGGTGCCATCTTAATACTTGATTGAAAACTATTGTTGTAAGCGAATTCAATCAAAGGTACATACGGTTCCCATGAACCACTAAACTCAAGGATGCAGCATCTCAGCATATCCTCGAGTATCTAAATTATCCACTCGGATTGACCATCGGTTTGGGGATGAAAAGCGGTGCTAAAATGCAGCTTGGTACCCAAAGCTTCTTGCAATTTCTTCCAAAATCGTGAGGTGAATCTCGGATCTCTATCCGACACGATAGAAATAGGTACTCCATGTAATCTCACAATCTGAGAAACATACAATTCGGCTAGTTTATCCAATGTAAAATCCGTACACACGGGGATAAAGTGAGCCGACTTAGTCAGTCTATCAACAACAACCCAAATCGCATCCTTCTTACTTGTTGACAATGGTAGTCCGGACACAAAGTCCATTGTGACTCGATCCCATTTCCACTCGGGTATCATGATCGGCTAAAGTAATCCTGAAGGCACTTGATGTTTCGCTTTCACTTGTTGACATATTAAACATCTCGAAACAAAGTCGGAGATGTCCCGTTTCATACCATGCCACCAAAACCGTCGTTTCAAATCGTTGTACATTTTCGTACTCCCCGGGTGAATTGACATTCGGCTACAATGAGCTTCGTTCAGAATCATCGAAATGAGTTCTGAATTTCTTGGAACACAAAACCGACTTCTGAACCTCAAACAATCGTCATCATCAATTTGAAATTCGGATTCCATATTCGGAATACATTTAGCTCGTTTTGCAACCAATTCATCGTCGACTTTCTGAGCTTCACGAATTTGATGAATCAATGATGGTTTGGCCTTTAATTCAGCTACTAACACATTGTCGGGTAGAACAGACAAGTGCACATTCATCGCTCGTAAAGCAAACAGCGATTTCCGGCTTAAGGCGTCCGCAACCACATTAGCCTTTCCCGGGCGGTAATCAATAACAAGCTCGTAATCTTTCAACAACTCAAGCCAACGTCTTTGTCGCAGATTTAAGTCTCTTTGAGTCATCAAATATTTGAGACTTTTGTGATCCGAAAATACATGGCACTTTTCGCCAAACAAGTAATGTCGCCATATTTTCAAAGCGAATACGATGGCGGCTAGTTCGAGATCATGGGTTGGATAATTTCTCTCGTGTGGCTTCAATTGTCTCGACGCATAGGCCACAACTCGACCTTCTTGCATCAATACGCAACCCAACCCGAGTAGGGATGCGTCACTATAAATGACAAACTCTTTGCCTGATTCGGGTTGCACTAAAATTGGAGCTTCAGTCAAATGAGTTTTCAGTTGATCGAAGCCTTTCTGACATTTCTCCGTCCATTCGAACTTAGCATCCTTTTGAAGTAGCTTCGTCATTGGTGTGGCTATCATCGAGAAACCTTTGACAAATCGTCGGTAATAACCGGCGAGTCCCAAAAGCTCCGAACCTCAGTAATATTTCTCGGAGGTTTCCAGTTAAGTATGGCTGAGATTTTGTTCGGGTCAACTCGAATACCCGATGCGGATACCACATGACCCAAGAAGCTAACCTCTCTTAACCAGAACTCACACTTACTGAACTTAGCATATAACTTCTTATCCCGCAAAACTTGCAACACTAATCTCAAGTGTTCAGCATGTTCGATCTCATCTCTTGAATAGACCAAGATGTCATCAATGAACACAACTACGAACCGATCCAAATATGGTCTGAAGATCCGATTCATCAAATCCATAAATACCGCAGGGGCATTAGAGAGCCCAAACGACATCACTAAGAACTCGTAGTGACCGTACCTCGTTCTGAAAGCAGTTTTGGGTATGTCTGAATCTCGAATTCGCAACTGATAATAGCCCGATCTCAAATCTATTTTTGAGAACACTGAGGCTCCCTTCAATTGGTTGAACAAATCATTGATGCGCGGCAACGGATATTTGTTCTTTATCGTCACTTTATTCAGTTGACGATAGTCAATGCACAACCTCATGGTTCCGTCCTTCTTTTCACGAACAATACTGGTGCACCCCAAGGTGAGAAACTTGGTCGAGCAAAACCTCTATCCGTCAATTCTTGGAACTGAGATTTTAACTCTTTTAACTCGGTTGGTGCCATACGATATGGAGCTATCGAAATCGGCGTAGTCCCAGGTACAAGCTCAATACCAAACTCTACCTCCCGAATAGGTGGTAAACCCGGTAATTCTTCAGGAAAGACATCCGGGTATTCACAAACCACCCGCACAGATTCGGGTTTCTTTTCTAATTCTTTATCATCAAGTACATACGCAAGGTATGCTTCGCACCCCTTTCGTACATATTTCTGGGCCAACATTGCTGATATTACAGCTGGCAACCCCTCCAAATCCGTAAACTCAACTCGGATTACCTCGTTATTTGCGCACCTAAAATCAATAGTCTTGCTTTTGCAATTCACAACCGCATCATGCGCGGTCAGCCAATCCAAACCAAGAATAACATCAAATTCATCAAACGGCAAAAGCATCAAGTCCGCCGAAAAACAAGAACCTCGAATTACTAGGGGACATCTCTTACACACTTTGTCGACAAGCACGTAACGACCCAAGGGATTTGACACCCGAATTACGAACTCAGTAGACTCAACAGGTAGAGTCTTACTGGATGCTAAGGTTTCACATACATATGAATGAGTAGAGCCAGGGTCAATCAATGCAATCACATTAGTATCAAAGAGAGTGAAGGTACCAGTGATGACGTCAAGGGAGGATGTCTCCTCTCGTGCGCGAATGGCATATGCTCTAACAGGAGTACGGTTCTCGGCTCGAACAGCCGTATCAGAGGTCCCTCTCTGACTACCACCCCTACCTCCTAAAATTCTCGGTGGTCTACCTCTAGTTGTCACTCCACTAGGTCTTGCACCTTGAATCTTATTCTTCTCATCAAGCTCCGTGCAATCTCTAATGAAGTGGTCCTTCGAACCGCATCCGTAACAGGCCCTGTTAATAGACTTACCCCAACATTCACCTATGTGTCGTCTTCCACATTGGGGACATTCAGGTTTCTCTAGACGATTATTGCCCACACTAGCTACCGAAGTAGCTCGGGAGTCCGTCGATGGTCTTGCTCTGATGGAAATTCCCGCAGTCGTCCTCGACTTATTAGTGTCCTCCCTGAACTTCTTTACGGCTGAGAACGGAGCTTTACCCGTCGACCTTTTACGATAGTCTCTAGCTTCAAATTCAGCCTTCTTCTTCTCCTTTCCAAGTTCTTCCGCCTTGCAGGCTCGTTCGACTAGTGTTACGAATTCTTTTATTTCCAAAATACCCATTAGTAGCTTTAAATCTTCGTTCAATCCTTCTTCGAATCTTTTGCACATGGCAATCTCATCAGCTACACACTCCCGGGCATACCTACTGAGTCTTACGAATTCATGTTCGTATTCAGATACTGTCATACGGCCTTGCTTCAGTTCCAAGAATTCCTTACGCTTTTGATCAATGAATCGTTGACTAATATATTTCTTTCGAAATTCCGTCTGAAAGAAGTCCCAAGTTACTCGTTCGTTTGGGACTATGGAAATCAGGGTCCTCCACCAATAGTAGGCTGAGTCCCGCAACAAGGATATAGCACACTTTAGACATTCATCGGGTGTGCATGACAGTTCATCAAACACCCGAATGGTGTTATCAAGCCAGAACTCGGCCCTTTCAGCATCATCAGTAACTATGGCCCTGAACTCCTCAGCCCCGCGCTTCCTAATCAAGTCTACAGGTGGCTTACTCAGCCTCACAGGATCAGTAACTGATGGCATTACTGGCTCGGGGGTGGATTATTCAAATTCGGGAATTGTTGGACAGCCGGATTGGTTCGGGCATACTGCGCGACCCACTCATTCATCATGGTAAAGAAGGCTTGTTTAGCCCCCTCACCTTGATTATTCGCAGATGACTGAGGTTCAACAGGCGGTGTCCCTTGTGCAGGAGCAGCCGGTACACTTTCAATGTCATCCGCCAAGGTTCTCTCTACACCGGGATCCATTTACTAATCAAAACATAAATTTTAACCGTCAGAAGTCATCACACAGTTAAACATTAACATTCGGCATGTATAGCTAGACTCATACGTGCTATGGTAGTCCTAGAACCGACTAAACCATAGCTCTGATACCAATCAAATGTAACACCCCGAACCCGAGGCCGTCGCCGGAGTCGAACACGAGGTGTTAACAGACTTCAACCACTTAAAAAATTTCCCAAACAACTGCCAGTCTGCGTACTAGTCGCTTAAAAAATCATATCTTGAGTTCTGAAACTCGAAATCCAGTTCGTAATTTTCCCTGAAATAGACTCATATGCCCATCACACATTTTTTTCTAGAATTTTTGGTCGGGCCAATTAGTACAGTTTATTAGTCAAAGTCTCCCATGTTACAGGGATCGACTACACTGACCTTTGGCATTACGACTGGATATCTCCCTGCACAGAGCTTCAATACTGATGCCGTTTGTTTCTATAGAAACTAGACTCATAGAGGAATCTATACATATATGGTATGACTCCTAATTATCTCTGGTTAATTATAATTAATTTCCAAAGTCAGAACAGGAATCCAGAAACCGTTCTGGCCCTGTCTCACGAGAACCTGAATATCTCTTAACATACTGTCCATATGATCTTTTCGTTGCTTCTATATGAAAATAGACTCATCGAGCTTCAAATAATAATTTATTCATCAACTAATTCCACTCCTACTATTTTTAGTGATTTTTCAATCTCACATCACTGCTGCTGCCAGCATCTGTTACGAAAGCAACTATGCCCATTTCGTGATTTCTCCTTGATCTAACTAGTAATTCGTCATACATATCACAAATTATGATCATGACTAGCCATGCAAAGGCTAATCATTGTCAAACATCCCCTACTACACTATTGCCATATCATGAATTTAACACCAAAATAATCAACCATGACATATGGCATAAAAAGGTCGAATTATCAAGATTTACGACCTAACGTTATGAAACCAAACCCAACCGAACATTTATGCCATTTTCGCATGGCTAAAAGTTTACATACCAAAGTTCAAACACAACATAATAGCCTATACATGCCGAAATGTTCTCCTAAGCCGACTAAGAAGAAAGTACCAAAACTTGCTAGCCGGTGTGATGACTTCGACGACGGCACGATCACGCAAAAAGAGACGAGTCCAAGAAACTAGAATAGGTGACAAGCAAACACCGAATGAGTATATAACTCAGTAAGCCATAAGCATTCCACAACCATCCATTAATAAAATTATCACAACAGGAAACAATGAAATGAGGTAAGTACTCCATCCATACCAAACTATACCATAGTTCCTTAAACCTATGGTTCAATTCATACCAAGTCCTACATGGCCTTCATACATCATTTATTTGTTATAATCATACAATTAAACGAACTTTCACCTATTCCACAATGAACCTTATGTACGTGACTTCAACTATAATCGTCACATAGGTTCAAAACTTACCAAGCTCAACTCCAAATATAACATAGCGCCTATTAGCCATGAACTCAAGGTACTTACCTTTCCGCTGTCCAAAATTGACTCGGTAAAGTCGCACCCTTCATGTAAATAATTTATAGAAATATATATTGGGTTCGCACACATAGTGCTTAATAATCAACCGCGCACACTTAGTGCCATGTACTTTAAACTCACACACTTAGTGCCATGCATTCAAGTTCGCACACTTACCTTTTCCGCGTCCAAAATCGACTCGGTAAAGTCGCACCTAATGTAAATATTATAGAAATATATATTGGGTTCGCACACATAGTGCTAATAATCAACCGCGCACACTAGTGCCATGTACTTTAAACCACACACTAGTGCTGTACAATTAAACCCGCACACTTGTGCCAATCCATGACGTGAACCTTATTGCCCGCACACTTAGTGCCGAAACCAGCCACTCAATAGGCTTCACTTCCTTTTTACATTCGACAAATTCATCTCTACTACATATACATTGTATACATTTCATCTCATTAAACACAATGGATAGGTATTACGATCCTTTAAATCAATACAAAGATATGCTAATGACTTACTTGTGGGTAAGATGGTTCCAACTCGGCTACTCGATGATCTTTCTTGCCTTTGCTCGATCTCCTCTTTAACTCCTTGAGCTTAATCATAAATCAACTAGTTTAACCGCCTTGCTAAATATTTACAATCCAATTACACATGCATATGTATGTTAGTATATTCGGCAATCACCCTTACTAATCACCCACTGATCAATTATAGAGAATCAAAGTTAATATCACAATGTGTACCATATGGCCCATTATACATAATCAAATTAACATATCTATATTACTCATATGGCCGAAATACCTAATCATACATACACCTAACCAAAAATAATTTCCTAAAATCTTTATATCATTTATACACTAGTAAAGGCATCCTGCTCCCATATTCCATCAATTTAGGCACATGCATTTACTCATTAACCTAACAAAATTATATTCGGCTCTTAGCACACAACTTGCTAGCCGATTCTTCCCCATCTAGCAACCAATGCACATATGTGCTCACTCAAAAATGCTAAAAAAAAAAGAGATTGCAAGAATCATCAATCCACAGATCATCATACATCATAACAAGCTCATACTAGCA